>NC_085046.1:17100308-17400308 GCF_963662255.1 Cinclus cinclus | reverse complement strand
TGGTTTTGGAGCAGAATTTCTTTCTTCAACTGATGGTGCTACAGACCATTATCCAGAAATGAAGAACAAAAGTAAAAAATGATCATCTTTACTCGCTGTGAAGTTTTAAAAGATCTCGCAGTTTCTTTGTCGATACAATTAACCATTTCCTTCTAAAAAGCTAAAGGCTTGATTTCACTTTCTAATCACTTGCAGCTATGCAACATTCTTGAACTGCATTATCATCTTCCGTCACTTGGCTAGTGCCTTCTGCATTCTGATTTCCTCTCACATCTTTTTAAAATTCCTCAACCTCACAGCTCCTCGTATCTTTTCTGTGAACTTTTCTCCTTTGCTTCACATTTCTCTATCCTATTCTGTGAAACAGCCACATGATTAATGCTGACTTAAGCCCATTCAGAAGTGCACCTGTTCTCCTGTCCCTGCACATGTCTAGGAGATCATTCATGCTGTAAAAACATTCTTTTTTCCTTTCAAGATTCTCTACAATTTTTTTTTAATATATTGTATTACACAGGAGATACTGTTAATATACTGGACACACTTCTCACCATATATCTCCACTTGACTGTGCTATGTATAAACAGGAGAATAATTTTGCTAAATATTTTACCCACCACCTCTCCCAACTACCCACATAAGTAAAGCAATTTAATAATTCTTTTTTAAAATATTGACTTTGTTTTGCCAAGAAGTACAACCATGTGTGCTCTGTTTGCATGTAGGGGAAGAAACATGAAATTTAGATTTCAAACTTCCTGATGTGGATTCTTTTTGCTGTTCCAGTTATATGCTGGAATTAGTAGCCATGAAGGTTTGTGGCACATGCCCTAGAGGGCACTAGGAAGCCACCTGGAGTGCCCACAATGGTCATCATTGGCTACCTGGGAGCCTAAGAGTTCGACCACCAAATTAATAAAAACCTTTTTATTTATTTATTTATTTATTTATTTATAATTGAACCAGTCTTCATTTTATGTGATTACTATATTTCTGCCTCCTAACAGACCCAATCACAGACCAGCAATGAAGCAGGTTGTCTTAATTTGCTGTGAATTAAACATGCTCATCCCTTCATGATTTGCCTACCCTGAGTAACATGGAAAAGTGGCACTGACAGCATATTTGGGTCTAATCCTACACTGTCTGTGTATTTTGTGGTCCATCTTCACCAGTCAAGAAATTAAAAACTGCACTTTTTTTGAATTTCTGGTGTCACTGGTATCTACTAACATACCTCATTCATGTTGTACTAATTATGATGTAACTCACCTAAAACTATATTCAAAAATGCTAAACCAAGGAATGCCTAAGGAAAAAAACCAGTATTTGTAAAAAAAATATTTTGTGTGTTGATTTTTTTCCTATTAAATATAGTTTTAATGCCTAGTCCTCACAAAAAAATTTAAGCACCTCCTGCAGGTTTTGAAGTGCAAAGCTATACTCTGTAGTCAGTTTATGGTACACTAATACTCAGACCAGCAGTCTACTGTCACACTCATGACAAAAACCTCCCTCAAAATTGGCCCTGAGATCAGCCAGTAGTATATCACATAGACCTGTTGTTGCTGCACTGTTGAATTTGGATCTTATTCTGTAATTCATTTTGTACTACCTTACTGAGAATTTTGATGCACAGTAAGAGGATAAGAACAATTACAAAACTGAACCAAACTACTTCTATTTGTACCTCTTTTTTTGTTTAAGAAAATTAAATCCAAGCTCTTCTACTTAAATAATAAGTTCATGTTAATTTTCTGTAATTTTTTCTGCATTATTAAAACATTTTTATTAATGTTTAAATGAGAAACCTGAATCTGAGGATTTTTGTTTTTTCTCTCTTGCAGTGAGGGCTCATTAATTGCAACATGATTGCTAAGGAGTGTTAGTGCATGGGCTGTGATTTGCCACCTGACACTCACTGACTGTATTTTATCAAATATATAAGTGGGAAAAGAACTGTAAATAAATTATATACACAGGGAATGTGCTACTTTTCTCGCCTATTAAAATATTGTTATAAAGTATTTTGCCAGAAATACCACAAGACAATTTAAGAATATTTTTCTAGATATGGTAGTTAATACGCTGAGCACATTGTAATTCATGTTCTGTTAATGGCAAATTTGCAAAAGACACCTTACACAGTAAATTCTGA
The DNA here is from genome assembly GCF_963662255.1 of Cinclus cinclus. Taxonomy (NCBI): domain Eukaryota; kingdom Metazoa; phylum Chordata; class Aves; order Passeriformes; family Cinclidae; genus Cinclus; species Cinclus cinclus. The sequence continues at coordinate 17,398,150 of NC_085046.1, read as the reverse complement.
ATCGATATTAGTACTCTACTTTACTTCCTTATTTCCAGTACTTCCATGGATTACCTTTCATTAAGTAAAATACTGTTTTAATCTACACAGAAAGGATATATGAATGAAGCCCATTATCTAGTGAAGATTAACATATAAGTGAAAAAGAATTTTTTCTTTACCCATTTATGTAAAAAGTCAATGTCTGTCAGTGAGTCATTTATGTATTTACGAAGGTTTGTAGCCTGCTGTTGAAAATTTTCTTCATACTGTGCTTGACTGATGCTTTTGCAGATGAGGTTAGACCTCTAAACCTGGCTAGAGGGAGCAAATGAGCTAAAAATCAACATCTTAGCAAGATTTATTTTTTATATAGAAAACAAGCTGGTCAAAATAGAGGTATGGCTACTCCATTACTCTGTTCAAGATGCCTATGACTAGATTTAATCACCTAAACACACTTTCTATGCCCTACTTCTCACTTGGGCAGGGTGTCTACACCTGTCAGAGCTCACAGCTTCATATCCATGCTTTGGACATCTCAGGCTGCCATCAGGAATGCCATCTGCAGGGCAAAAGACCTAAATTTAAGTGTCTGCCTAAGAACTTGGGAAGTAAGTTTAAGGCAAATGAAACTTGACTCAGCTGCTCATGAACACATGGTTTAGTGTCAGAAGTGAGGTATGAAGCACATTTCACACAGGCCTGGCCGACAAGGCAAGGAGTTGAAGGAAACCTGTCCCTTTCTGCATCCAGAGGCAGAGGCCAGGTCAAGTATCTATATCTCCACTGAACAGAAAGACAGATCTGTATTGACTGTTTGGGAAGACACTCCCATGGGACACCTAAATGCATGCTTATTCATCTGTGAGCGGATTATCAACCCAAAACAACAAAATTGACTGTTAAATAAAGTATCAGGGAGCTTTCTGTAAAGAAACTAAGAAATATTGCACGACAGTGTTGTTTGATAAAATTTTAAAAGTAATTACATGAAGAAAACTGTAATTTGCTTTTGCAGAATAAATTATAAAAATGCCCTCAAATGAACATATATAGCCAAGTCAGATGTAGCAATATCTTTTTAATGTTTGTTGTAAACATTGCTCCATTGGGGATGATAAAAATTTAAAACTAACACTAACATTGACATTAAGAAAACCATAACTCATGAACTGGAAGATCTGAATATACAAAACTGAACACATATCTCATTACCCTCATGCAAGGAAAGCACGAGACTTGACCCTCAATATAAATATGCTTTGTATACTGGTGTACAACGTGTTCTCTGTTAAACTAAAGACTCCCCCTCCAAACCTTGCATATTTGGAAGATACTTGGACTCACTATTTGACAGGCAGAGAATATTTATGCAGGCAGGATATTCAGTCTTCTCAAAAAATAACTAACTTAGGAACACTCAAGTATCTGCCAGATGGTAACTAGTCAGAATCTGCAAATGAGGCCCACACATATGTATTAATACAGACATCAAAATGTAAGCTGAGTAAGTGGTCAAAGCTTGTTTATAAATCCTAATTCAATACCCTGCAAAGTGTTTTTTGATGAAAAGAATTGAAATATCAGCATTTTAACAAGGAACAGGTGAAGGGTTAAAGGAAATACATTCTGCTTGCCCCTGGCTCAGATGAACAAAATACGCTGAAGTCTTTTCAGGGATTAGAGATAGAATGAGATACTGCTTCTAAAAATAGTACCAAAAGCATTTAATTTTAGTTTGTATCTCCGTATACCACCAAGAGCTAAGAAGAAAAGCTTATTCTTTCTAGGAATTTTGTGCACATAATTATTTTATAACCCTAAGCATCTTCCTATGAAATTTCTTGCACAGTAAAGGGACAGCTAGAAACCCCTCATTTTGGAGGAACACATCTCCCTCTGCAGGTCCCCAGAGGCACCGTCTTCCTGCACAAATTGCTAAGGCACTTAGGCTAAGCAGACTGCACTGTGCCTCCCTCCCAAGTCTAAGCTTTACATTTCAGATACACTGCTTAGGAGACACAGAACTGCAAAAGACAAGAGTAGGTTATATTATTTGGATCTTCTTTCCTATTTGCTTTTGTATGTGATTTGCCAAAACACTGCACTATTTCATTTAATCTCCTTAGATGTGTGAGATCAGCTAAGTCAAACTTGCAACTCACACTGGGCAAGTGTCAATGCAACTGCCAGGCCTGCATTTATTTCCACGCTCTTAGCCACTATTCTAAACTTTCAGAACTTTCACTTATTTTTTTTTTTTTTACCTAAAGTCCTGTTAATCCCTGTGTGATTTTCTCTGATTCAGATAGCCAAGGAATCCAGTCTAATTAAGGTATTAATACTTGCATATTAATCTATTTTGAAAACACAAATCTATCTAATTTATCTGAAATATGTATATGAACAGAAGAAATGGCAAAACAGATTCCTTAAGGGTTACACAATACAGAGGTCACAGTGACAGAAGTGTTTTATGCAGGATGAGAAAAACTGTGCTATGATACTTTCCTAATTTACCTAGACTAATGCTTGCATAGCAATAGGCAGCTCCTTTATTTGATAACTGTTTATGTAACATGATCAGTGCTGTAATACCCTATTTTAAAATCACCTGAAATGCAAGGGATACAAAACTTAAAAGAATTGAAAAAAACCTACTTGGAATATTAGAGTAATTGCATTATTAATAGATTTTCTGTTAGCAATGAAAATTCAGAGGCAGCACCTGTATTTCTTGTATAAGTTCACTTGAATCACTTTTTAAAGATAGACATGGGTATTGGGTTTGCATGGGCAGGTTTTGGTAGTGGGGCTACAGGGGACCTGCTGTGAGAAGCTATCAGAGGCTTCCTCCATGTCTGGCAGAGCCAATTCCAGCTGTCTTTGGGACCGACCAATGCTGGCCAGGGCTGAGCCCATCAGAAATGGTGATAGCACCTTTCTGGTAAGAGATTTAAGAAGGAAAAAAGTTATTGTGCAAATGTGATTGTGCTTGGAGAGGAGTGAGGACATGATAGCAACAGCTCTGCAGACACCAAGGTCAGTGCAGAAGGAGAGGGATGAGGTGCTCCAGATGGAGCAGAGATCCGCCTGCAGCCCATGGATCCAGGCACACAGGGATGCAGAGATCCGCCTGCAGCCCATGGATCCAGGCACACAGGGATGCAGAGATCCGCCTGCAGCCCATGGATCCAGGCACACAGGGATGCAGAGATCCGCCTGCAGCCCATGGATCCAGGCACACAGGGATGCAGAGATCCGCCTGCAGCCCATGGATCCAGGCACACAGGGATGCAGAGATCCGCCTGCAGCCCATGGATCCAGGCACACAGGGATGCAGAGATCCGCCTGCGGCCCATACAGGAGCCGCACGCTGGAGCAGGTGGATGCCTGAGAGAAGGCTGTGACCAGAGTCAGGAACAGGAAGGTTGAGTCCCTACTGGTGTCACGGGTATCTCGGGAGAGGGGCCGGGAGCCACCCTTGCCTGCAGCTCAAGAACCTGGCGGGACTGCCTGGAGCACCCGAGCCCGCACAGCCCCACTGGGCAGCGCAGGAGGTGACGCGGGCCCGGTGCGGATGGCTCTGGGCTTGGGTGGGCCGGGCCCTGCTGTTTCTGGGAGCCGTTGCCACAGCCTCGGAGCTGCCCTGTGCCCTGTACCCTGTACACTGTGCCTTGTGCCCTGTGCCCTGTGCCCTGCTGCCCTGTGCCCTGTGCCATGTGCCCTGTGCCTTGTACACTGTGCCCTGTGCCTTGTGCACTGTGCCCTGTGCCCTGTGCACTGCCCTGTGCCCTGTGCCCCATGCCCCGTGCCCTGCTGCCCTGTGCCCTGTGCCCTGCTGCCCTGTGCCCTGTGCCCTGTGCCCTGTGCCCCGTGCCCTGTGCACTGCCCTGTGCCCCGTGCCCCGTGCCCCGTGCCCTGTGCCCTGTGCCCTGTGCACTGCCCCGTGCCCCGTGCCCTGCTGCCCTGTGCCCTGTGCCCTGTGCCCCGTGCCCTGCTGCCCTGTGCCCTGTGCCCTGTGCCTTGTGCCCTGTGCCCTGTGCACTGCCCTGCTGCCCTGTGCCCTGTGCCCCGTGCCCTGTGCACTGCCCTGCTGCCCTGTGCCCTGTGCCCCGTGCCCTGTGCACTGCCCTGCTGCCCTGTGCCCTGTGCCCTGCCCTGCTGCCCTGTGCCCCGTGCCCTGTGCACTGCCCCGTGCCCCGTGGCCTGCTGCCCTGCTGCCCTGGGCTCTGTGTCCTGGGCTCTGCCGCCCTGGGCTCTGCCACCCTGGGCACTGCTGGCCTGGCACTGCTGCCCTGGGTGGCCGATGAGCAGAGCCCCGTGCTCAGTGCACACCACACAGCATCCCCGAGTGGAGAAAATGGGTCCAGCCCAAGCACCCCAGCTCCTGAGAGGCAGAACGTGCTTCTCCTATTTGCTAGCAGTCACCAGTAGCTCCACAAATACCCTCGCTCCCTTCTCGATGTTTTTCTTACTTGATGCTTAATCTCATTCTGTAGCCTCTTCCCCACCTTAAGCCAACCTCCTCACTGTTGAAGCATCTGTCCACCTGGACACCTCCTATTTAAGCTGTAAGTTAAGTAGTAAATATCAATGGTTAGATCCTCACTGGAAAGCATCTGATGAGAGTTCACACACTCCAGGTAACCGAGGTCAAGAAACATTTTCCCCACATGATGGAGGGGCATGTTTCAGGCAATATAGCACATAACAGGGCACCAATGCAATGACTCCCACCACACACAGATTGTCCTGAAATTCTCACCTCTGCTTAGAAACAGACTGGAGGAGAGAGAGGTAGATGAAGTTTAGATCAGTTTTTAAAGCTGCATAAGAATAAGAAGAAATTGTGGAAGAAATACAGAGTAGTGGCTTAGGCTCTGAAGGAAGAAGAAGAAAAAATCTGGGCAGTTTATGGCTGCAGGCTACAGGAAGATGGTGTTGAACATAAGTGTAAGTCATTATGAATTGCCAGGTTTCTTTCATTGCAATAATAAACTTAGACTTTGACATTCTAGTTTTTGTGTGGTTAGGAGACAATAGTATAATGGCCCAGAGCTAGGCACAATTTTTTCATAATTCTCCCTTGACAGAAGTCAGAAAGTATGTACTAGCTGGAGAAACTATAAAGGTATTAATGTGAGTTTGAATATTGTTTGATCTGTAGTGGTCTATAGCAATAGCTATTAGCATCTCATTAAAAATTCCTTAAACTTTTTTGAACTCAAATTACACTTGGAGAGATGGCAAATATTTGATATCAAACATCATATCAACATAGCATGACTCTGTAAATATTGAAGCAAATAATTACTTACAGATAATGTAAGGAGTCTTAAACAGCATGATTTCTTCTAATGGAGTTGAATTTTGCTAGTTCAATGCCTGTTCAATGTGACATAATCTTTATGGTTCATAACTCACCATGATTAGATAAATAAAACCATTTCAAGTTCTGTGAGTCCAAAGCAGTGCCAGGGATTCATATGGCTTTTAGAAAAAAATGTGCCTTTATTTTCAGGAATGATAATAATTTAGGTACTAATTGTACCTTTTCTGCAAGATCTGGGCATTATCTCATTTCATCTACAGAATAAAGATGGAAGGTGATATAAACTGCCAGCATACAATTAAATGCTAGATGTTTTTTCTCTTCTTTGAGCTTAAGCTGAAAAACGGATAAACAAGTGTCCTCTATTATAATAGTAAAAAAAGAGAAATCTAAGAAGTTACATATAGTACAAGAGATAAATCATGAGTACTTTGACAAATGTTACTTAAATGAATATAAAAGGGAGATTTCATCATTAAGTCACATGTGCTGAGTAATGGTTTAAATTGATACTTGTAACTCGACTATTCTTCTGAGAGGTTTTCTTTTAGTTAGAAAAATAAAGGTAATTGAGTGAGTGGCAGAATTTATTACTTGGCTTCAAAAGACCATTTTTAAAGCCTGTCATTCAGGTCACATTTCAACACTAATAATATAGGGAAGAGTGCATTTTGATTTGGGCAAAAAAATCTAATTAGCCATTTGAAACAGATCACAAATTTGTTAAGAAAAAACTGCCAAGGATCACATCAAAGTTTTTATCATATAGGAATCAGATCACAGTTTAGGAGAATTTGTTTATCCCATATATTGCTTTGATACATATGAAAGGAGCAAGTTTTATCTATTAGAAGTTCTAATCAGAAGATTCACACGCATTTACGAACTGAAAAACTCAAGACTTTGTTTATGACATACTATGACTAACTCTGTTAATTCTCTTCTTATTTTTGATTGCTGTTGATCCTAACTATTCTAACTAATGTTTTTATGTTAAATAACTCCTTGCTGCACACCTTAATTACCTACTCCACTCATAATCTTGTTTATTTAGAAATGTCTTTGCTCTCTAGCATGGGCAAGGACAGCTATTGATTCTCTTAGATAATGATCAATAGCTGTTTGTTTATAATCTTCATTCTCCGAATTCCCTGAAACGAATTTTATGATAATTTTAACCCAGTTAGAAGCTGCTAAAAGTGGATTTGGAATGGTACTGATGCCAAATCTAAAAGAATAGTACTTAAGGCATATAATAAAATACTGCTTTCAACTTTGCAAAATAAGTTTTCTTGTAATCTTGGAAAATGAAATCCTACTTGTCTGGGTATGAAATCCTGTCTCTGGGTTCGTGTCTCATCCCTCCAGGAGTGTTACTGTTTCACTGGCTGGGGATTCTGCTTTCTGCTCAGGCAACACTGTGACACCACAAAAAAGCCCCCACAAACCCAAAAAAACCAAAACAACAACAATTAAAAAAATAAAAAGGAAAAAATAAAGCAAACCAGGAAACAGGCATAAATGGAACAAAGAAGTGGAATAAGATTTGATTGCACATTAAGATCCAAGTTTTACCAAGCTATAGTTCTCTGTCATAATTAAACTATAATGGTCCTCACATTCATAGGCCACTCTGTTTCACCATGCTGCTGCAAGTATTTTGTTACCAGGATCCTTTCCTAGAACTATTTGCAGTTATGTCATATCTGAAAGCCAATGCTGTGAGTCAGGACTAAATTTATTCATTGCCAGTTCATATCCATTTCTTTTTGGCCAACACTACCTTTAACCAAAGGAGCTTTTCTTACTCCCTAGTATTTAATCTGTGATGTATTTTTACAGATCTCTTCTCAACCTTTGTTTGGTTATGCAAGCCAAGAACTGTCGTCTCCTCTTGTTAGACAGCCACCAATGCCCTGATCATTCAAATTCCCCCTTGCTCTCCTTCCAGTCAACATCCTTAAGCAACGGTGAACATAAATGTATATATTATTCCAGATTAGGTTTCACAAATCCTTTCTAAAAGAAATACTTACTTATTTTGGATACGTACACATCTGCTGTGTTCTAGGATACTTTTTAACCTTTTGAAAGTTATACCACATCAGAAACTACAGTGATTCTGCCCCTCAATAGCATCTGTGGGTCTTCTGCCCTGATACTTACCCACAGATGAGATTATGCTAACATCAGAAATACTGACCTGCCACCCGGTGGATGCCCTTTCATTTTGCACTGTTGAATTTCAAATAGTCACGTAAGCAATTCTGTCTCTGTCTTCAGATGTTTCCCATATGACAGTTAAAAAATCTTCTTTAAGTGCTGCTCAGCTCTGAATCTTTAAGTCAGTAGCACACCTAGTGCTGGTGCAATTAATGAAAATATTAAAGTCAGTATCATCTTGCAAGTTTGTTTTGGTGCAATAGTTCCTTTAATTAATATTATTTCTTGTTTTAATCCCTGTCTTCATTGGCTTGGTAATGACTCATACCATGCAGCATCAGAAACTTTGTTTAGATACTGCAAGATTAGATAAACTACATTTCCTATAGTGACTTTGTATCAAATTCAGACAGACATGCACAAAATCCTCTATGTCCAGGTCTGATATAGCAAGCTGACTGTATTTGGGATTCTGTCTCTGAATTACTAATTGATTAATGCTTAACTTTCATACAATTGTGCTTACCTATAAATCACATCTTGAAGAATGCTTATTTTCACATACGGATAATGTTGCTTTAATAACTAGGTGCTTCTTTGTGACAATGTTAACACTTTTATTACACTTGAATGAATACTGGAACTCTTAAATTGCTAAAATCCTGTTTTAGAATTTCTGTAGATATTCACTGCAAGCCTCAGGAACACTAATTTATATTTCAGGCTAAATAAAGATTCCATTCTGATTGGAGTTACCAGGATAAATCTACTAACTGGAGAGTATCTGTCCCTGATTTCTTCCAGTGAAAAATATTTCAGATTCAGGCTCAGTGTTATAAATGCTTTTTAAAAATTGTCTCTTTTAATATTAGAACTTTTAAAATTCAGATCAGAAAAAATAATTCCTTATTGTACACTTAGGTATGGTAAAGGATATTAAGGAAAGGTTTGGTTATTTGTGCAGACCAGGACATCAGTCAGGATGAATTGATGTCATCCCTCCTCTCTAATGGCTCTACCTGTGTTATTTTTTCATGTTAAGACAGTGGAGTTAAATAGCTGTGATCCAGCCTTGCCATAACAGTTAGCTCTGTGCTACATAAATGGAAGTGGAGCAGGTTTTTAATTGTGATGAGGTAAGCTCTCTCCCTACATGTCATCAGGGATTTGACATGACTTGCTGAGCTGGTTATGTAGCACATAACCACAGCCCTTTCCCACAGGAAGGACTTGGCAGGGGAACAACAAAGCTGGTAAATTTAATTATGTGCTATTCCATGAGTCTCAAAGCATGAATGATGAAATGTTTTCTGTGACACTTGCTTCTAGCTCCAAAATGATGATTCCTCCTTTTGCTGCTTACTGATGGCAGAAAGGCAGGGAAAAGTGTGCACTGCAAGGTAGTGGAAGATAGAGGGGATGATACTTCCCATTAAATCAGTCTGTTTCCAAAGTCTTTCACTTGTGAGGCCACACATGGTAGTGGTGGCTGCTTGCTACCTCACCTGAGTATTTTTTCACTTCAAAAGTAGGCACTATTGCACCTTCTTTTCTGCCACAGTTATTTTATGCTTTCAGTTTTTATCAAGATTAATCTATTAATAATATTTCCTGTAATTGTGAGTGGTGATTTCCTGCTTCTGGTATTTCTGTATTGCCCATTTCCCCTACCTCCTTCACAGTCTGTCCTTGTCAGAAGTGTGTTCTGCTCTTAGTCTTAGCCAAAGTATCTACTTTCCTTGACCCTAAATCTCCATTAACCAACATGAAAGGGAGAGAAGGTGACCGATTTCCTGTAACTGACAAAAAAATAGACATTGTGGACATTTTTATATCTCAAAAGGTTTATAAACAAAGAGAAGATAACTTTTCTAAACATCATATACAGTATAAAGCTTGTCTATGTAACATTAGTACCACATTATTAACATTTTTTTTTCAGAGGAAACAGCATTGAAGATTCCTCCCCTCCGCCTTTTTTTTTTTTCCTGGTATAATCTTAAGGCTCTGTGCACAATGATCACTGCAAATGCCATCTACACTTCTGAGCAGAAATGTGAAGCTTGACCTGCGTCATCGCTCACATTTAGAGACTCACTTATCAAGTGGGATACCAACTGAGCCCTTGAGACATTAGCAAATGTCTATTTTTATCACCAACAGCCCTTTTTTCCACAAACTCTTGCCACATGATGTCATAGCACTGGTTGCATCTCTAATACCTGGTGCGCCCACGCAGTGAATAAAATTTTAATATATGCAGAAGGTGAACAATAAATTGTGAGACAAAGCTCTCTGAGACATGGCTCCTGTTTTTTGCAACACTTTCGCACCTCAGTGTAAGTGTAGATACAGTTTTCCTGCTTTTTATGTCAGCATTTAGGGTGAAATACTCTAGGTACTTTAGTTACTGCTAACACTTGGGCCATCACAAAGCAGCTGACATCAGGAGTACAAAAAAAGAGTATGGGAATAGGAAAGAGCAGAATTGGTTCTTTTGGCAGTTCTGTTGCCTTGTGACAGCTTTATAGATTCACTGACTATACACCGGATAAGTTACCTGTAACTGGTAATTTTATGAAAGGAATGATATGATATGATATGATTGATATGATATTATATGATTGATATGATATAACCATCTGCACAGGATGCAATGGATGCTTTGTCAGTATGTTCCTTCTAGTTGAAGTTATATGCATTTCTTCCGTGTATTGGAAGATTCTTGATATATTTTTCTATTTTCTAATAATTTTCAATTTTTTTCCTTGGTATACCACTTCAGATTACTAGTATCAATTCACCATTTCATCTTCCAGTTACATACAAAAAGTTAATAATTCATTAAATACCTCAGTCAGAAATATCTTCGTCTGAAGGGCTGTTACGTCAGCACAAACAAAAACAAAATAAGAAAGAAGCAATGGAATTCACTACATCATTTAGCCAGCTTATACTTTCTTCACTAGAAAATGTTCCTGGTGATGTAATTAATTTGTTTCCTCTATGTCAATCATGTATCTACTACAAATTGAAGTTAAAATTAGTTCCACTCTCATGCATTTCATTTTACGTCAGTGAATACCACTGTTGTTCCACAGCTGTTTTTGTGATTGTGGTTTGCCTTCTAAACAATCTAAACTATCCCTGGAATGTGCAGGGTAACCAGTGATAACAGTAATGTCAAGAGAAACTTTAACCACGGGAGATGTTTATGCTTTATTACCGCAGAGCTTGTTTTGAGATCTATTCCGTAAGAGCAAAGGACTCTACATTCCCTGTAATGAGTGAATATTACTCAGGAATATTACTCTGTGGAAAACAATTAAGGGCATATCCATACTGCGTTCTCCTCACTTTCCAAACACCTCTAGTGCTTGTGAGGCCACAACCTGTAGGCAAAAGTGGACAGAAGTTAGAAATACAGGAGTATTCTGGAAGTAATCGATACATGGGTTGTGTTTTAGTTGGGTCAAAATAAAGCAAAATTTAGTTTTCCCTTGGAATTAACAACAGTTCTATATGTAGCTGAAAGAAATGTTAAAGACCAATATTCTGGAAGTAAAAGGCACTAAAGGCAGAATCATGTGGCCCTGGCTTTTATAGATACCATTGCATTAAAGGTATTCAAATATTTATTCGAAATTTCTATTTCACCAGAATTGTACTCACAGCACTTAATCATTCCAGGTCCTGCAGCTGATGGTGGCAGATGTCCCATCCATGGAAAGCATTCAAGGCCAGGCTGGATGGAGTTTTGAACAACCTAGTCTCGCAGAAGGCGACCAGGAGCTAGATGATCTTTAAGATTCCTTCCAAACCAGGTCATTTTATGATTACTTCCTGGTGTAGACCATGGTTTAGGATGTTACTGTTAAAACCTATCAGGTATCTAAGAAAATTACCTTTAGGAAGTGCAGATTCCTGGAAACTCTTGGTACGAGAGTTGAAAGCTAACCATGAGATGCTTGTGTGGCAGAGATTCCATGGGATTTTTGTCACTGGTCATCCAGAGAGACTGCATTCCCATCAGGCCAAGTACATGTGACCAACTCTGACTGCTCATTATGAAAAATGCTGGTTGCATTACACTGTCAGTACTTAATAACAGCACAGGTAAAACACACCAAGGTGAGCTTCTCTTTCCATTTATTTCACACAGGACATAATAAAGGTATCAAATGAAGCATACTATTAACATCAAGACAGTGGTTACAATGTTTGTTTTGTCTCTAAGTTACCTAGCAACAGATTTTGATTGTATTTCAATGTTATTATTAAGCTTATTATGTGCATTTTAACTGAAAATTTAGGAAAGACATTATATCTGCTTATAAGCAAAATGCGAAAAAAAGAACAATCTATCTACTACCGTTACAAAAAGCTGCTGGCATATTTAGCATGTATTTCAGGATATTCCTTGTATTTCTGTTCAGATAAACACGTTTTCTTATCCAGAATATGCTACATTAGAGCATAAGAATACTAGTACAAGGGTATTTTGGGCATACAAAAATCTGTTTCTCTCCTCAAATGAACCACCACAAACTTCAAGTTGTACCTCATTGTAACCAACAATCAGAATTAAACAGCTGCCCATCCATTAATGTACCACTGTTCCAAATAACCTATGGTTTTGGAGAGGCAGAACAGTCATTAGCAAGAGTTTCTATAATATCCTAGAAGAATGAAATTTGCAGTACTGGGTATTCAAAATGCAGCACTTGGAGGACCAAGAGGCCAGAAGTGCTCTTATTCTGCTGCATCAATTTACTGTTCTCTAAGAGAAAGAGCTGCCTCCCTCCCTCCACTCTCTGTTACCAGACTGTTGAAGACTTTAAACAACCATCCTGTACTCAGCTCGGACATTTACTAGCAGACAGAACATTCACTAAACCAAACTATAGATACCTTTTCTGAACAAAGAAAACCAAACCAAAACAAAACAAAACAAGCAAACAAACAAACAAAAAAAGACACAAAAGAACTGGTGAGCATTAAGTAATATACATCTTTATAAATGACCAAACACGCAATGAAGAGCAACTGGCATACTTTAAACCCACTTGGGAGGTGCAATTTCCAGTAGTTTTGCAGTTTTACATTAAATGTCTTATCAGTATATATACAAACACATACATGTTAACTTGGAAATAGACATAGCCAAGTTTTGACTACAAAATAAAACTAGATGGGAATCTTTCCTTTGCTCCAAGCCTCCATTTCAAGGAGGGAAGATTGCAATTTGCAATTTAATTCTATTTGATCAATATATATTCCTCTCCAAGTAATGATTAGTCCAGAAATAAAGACTCACTGACTGGGCTCACAAACTATATTTAAAACAAAGTTCTGAACATTCTGAAATACAAGAGTCACTCTGTAATTTCAGAGCAGTTGTAATATCTTATCCCACTCTAGCAGGCTGCCAGAAATGCTCCTGGATAAGGCCCATCACCGTTTGTTCTAAAGATATCAACTTTTTGGCTGGCTCTGGCAGGCAGGTGAGGACATTTGGGCTTTGATTCATATCTGATATACTTCTTACATTTCAGCCTCGAAGGCAAAAAATTTGGATATATATTTAGTCTGTAAATTTTTATTAAAAGGTTTCCAATATTGCATGCAATAAACTGCTGTGTTTTATCCAGAATAAAAAAAGGTATGTGTGAAAACTTTTCCCATAAATATCCACATTACTTTGTATGAAGGATTTGAGCACTTTTTCTCCAAAATGCAGCTGAATGAGTCATAGGTTTTCCATGTAAAGAAAATGAAATTTCATATTGTGTTACTGGTAGCCCTGGAATTAACTGCAGAGACTGAAGATAGGAAGTCTATCCTTAAACATTGATACAAAATACAACCAAGGCTTCAAAGAAACAATTATTTTTGATATTGCAGTATATTGCAAGTGATCATCTTATTCTTTTTAATTAATTTAAATGGAATGAGGAAAATAAATTTCCAGAATATCCAAACAGAGGGTTTTCTGTTTGCTTGTTTTCTGTTTGTCTGTTTGTAAAGTTCTACAATCTGCTTGGATTGCTAACACTTTCCTGAAGATACCTGAGGCTGTGGGGTGGAATCCAGAATCGTTTTTAAGTATTGCTTTGAATTTACGTATGTCAGTACCTTTTCTTCCATTTTGTTAAGGAATCACTGTCTGTGTTAACATTTGATCACAGTGCAAGCTCGTGTTTCTTGGTCAGAATTCCTGTCAGAACGTAAACAAAACGGAGCATCCAGACCGCATCATCGTCCCTGGACAAAGGCTTAGATATGACTTTATTTATACCGCAGCCAAGGCTAGAAGACATGGCTCAATTTTAAAGTGCTACAGGCACTTCAATAAACCAATTATCAATGATCTTGATGAGACTCGTATTTCAGACCGCGCGTCTCCTGTTAAAACGCGCTGGTTCATAACACACATCTTTGCATGCATGCGCTGCGTTTCCCACAGTGGGACGGCAGGTGGACAAGCAGCAGCTCGCGCCTGGGACTGCCCAACCCGAACGGATACAACGAGGGTTATCCCGCGAGCCGCGAAGCAGGAACCGCGACACCAGACGTAGGCAGGGGCAGGGGCGGTGCTCGCTGACGTCCGGACGGCCCCGCCCGCTCCGCGCTCCCGCAGCTTCCAGAAGGGCCGGAGCCCGCGGGGGGGGCCGGGCCCGTGGCGCAGTCGGAATTGCCGCGGCCGCGGGGCCCGGGCGGGGCGGGGCGGGCGGTGATGCCCTTGTTTATTTTTACCCGGGCGGTTCATCCTCCTCGGCAGCCCCAGCGCGGCCCCCGCTGCCGCTCCCCGCCCTAGCTCCGACGGCGGCGCCGCCTATAAAGCGCCGCCCGCGGGGAGCCGAGGATGCAGCTCTACAGCTCCGTGATCACCCACTACCCGGCGGGCGCGACCGCGGCAGCCGCCGCGGCCTCGCCGAGCTCCGCCGCCGTCTTCAAGGTCTCCTTATCGCCGGGACCCTCCGCCGCGGAGGCACCGAGCGCCGCCGACGTCGCGGGCCCGAACGCGGCCGCCGAGAGCTCCGGCAAGGACAGCTTCGTTCCCGCGGGGGGCAGCAGCGGCAGCGGCAGCAGCAGCGCCGCCATGCCCGCCTTCTCGTCCTGCCTGGAGGTGATGCCGAGCGGCCCCGCGGCGGGCCCGGCCGGGCGGCCGGCGAGCGGCCCGCAGTTCAGCTCCTGCGCGCAGGTCACCGTCAGCCGCCGGCGGCCGCTGGAGCGGATCGTGCCCATCCGCATCGTGCAGCGCGCCGAGGCCGCCGGAGAGCTGGTGCCGGGCTCGCCGCGCAGCCGCGCCTGGCTGGAGGGCATCCTGGAGAGCGTGCGGCAGGCCGGGGGCGACGGCGAGGCCGCCGCCGAGGAGCCCAGCAACCGCAGCCTGCGGCTCAGCGAGCACTGCCAGGCGCTGCAGGCGGCGGCCGCCGGCGCCCAGCCCGGGCTGGTTCCCGGGTGCGGCCCCGCGGAGCGGAGCGGGGGCCCCGCGCACGGCGTGGAGGAGGAGGAAGAGGCCGCGGCGGGGCCCGACGTGCGGCGGGGGCCCGGCGGCAGAGCGGAGCGCAGCGAGAAGCTGGCGCTGTACCTGGCCGAGGTGGAGAAGCAGGACAAGTACCTGCGGCAGAAGGGCCGGTTCCGCTTCCACATCATCCCCGACGGAAACTGCCTGTACCGCGCCGTCTGCAAGGCCGTGTACGGGGACCAGCGGCTGCACGGCGAGCTCCGCGAGCAGACCGTGCACTACATCGCCGACCACCTGGACCACTTCAACCCCATCATCGAGGGCGACGTGGGAGAGTTCCTCATCGGCGCCGCCCAGGACGGGGCCTGGGCCGGCTACCCGGAGCTGCTGGCCATGGGGCAGATGCTGAACGTGAACATCCACCTCACCACGGGCGGCCGGCCCGAGAGCCCCACCGTTTCCACCATGGTTCACTACCTGGGGCCCGAGGACCCGACGCGGCCCAGTATCTGGCTGAGCTGGCTTAGCAATGGGCACTACGATGCTGTGCTGGACCGCGTGTGCCCCAACCCCGAGTACGAGGCGTGGTGCAGACAGACTCAGGTACAGCGCAGGCGGGATGAGGAGCTGGCCAAGTCCATGGCAGTGTCCTTGTCCAAGATGTACATTGAGCAGAACGCCTGCTCATGAGAGGGCCTGGGCCGCAGGCTGGGAGCTTTGCTGCAGGGACTGACAGAGAGAAGGTGTGCTGGCTGTGATGGTGATGCCTTAATCCTTAATGAAGCAGCAGCACCCCAGACTGAGAAGGACTGTAGGTTGTGGGGGGATAAATACAGACGTATTTGTAATATTCTGTTGTAAAAACTTAACCTCGGGTTATTTGCAAGCAGATTTCTCTGTGTATGTTTGTCTCCCCTCCCCACTGTCTATTTTCTATAAGAATGTATTTTTTGCACACTATTTTTAAACTGTTACCTCCATCTTCTACATATTACATTAGTATCTGGCTTTCAGCTGTACAGCCAAAAACGTTTGTAAACAGTTTTTGTAAATAAGGCTTATGATGTAACAGCTATTTTTTGCTGTGTTTTTTACCCATAAACCTTATATTTTTACCGAATGAAGTTGATGTCAAACCGACCACCCCCCCCAGCTGATAAAAATATTGTGGGTATTTTCTTGCAAAATTAAAATAATGGCTTTTGTAAAAGTGCAGCAAAGCGAGGACAGACTGCTTTTCGGAACAGTTGCTTTCTCTGCCTAGAGCACGGAACAGGTCCTTTGAGCCAGTTGGAATGCAGCTACACGTGAACTGTGCAGGGAGCAATTGACTCTTCTGTTTTTAATTACTGTTTTGAGTAAACTGGCCTCTTGTTGCCTGGTTGGCTCACCCTCTGCTCCATTTATATTATTTATCTATAATAACAGAACATTAACTTGCAATAGAATGTTGTGACTAGATAATAGTCTCCTGCTTTGGCAGTAATTGCCTTGGCTGCACCTCAGTGTTTGTGTTCTTGTTTCTGGGGTTATGGTGTCTTTCGTGTAAGCCCTGCTTCTTTTTTGGCACTGATGTTTCACCAACAAGTCATTATCTGATCACAACATTTTATTCACGTGACTTTATTTTCTAATGAAGAAATCAGAAATGGTATTCTATATTATGTTTTAAAAGAAAAAAAAAAGTGCTTAAATTGAGGTTTGTATGGTTTGCTGGGTCAAACATGTAAATGTTTCCAATCTGGATTCTGTCTCTTCTACTTTCTGATTAACTTGTTAGATATATTTATTAAGTAATGCAGTTTGTACTTTTTTATTTTGTAATATATTGTGATTTTGGAATTTATACTGTATTTGTATAATAGGAATATTCACAGCTAAAATGGAATGAATAAAGAATATAATTTTACTTGTGCTCTTTTCTACCCTGTGCATTCCTGATGTGGGGAAGAATTGCAGGTCGGTTCACAGGACCCTTTATTTAGCTTCTCTGCCTTAGTCTCACCTATTAAGAGGTTGGAAGAAGGGACATAGTACTCTACAAGTGTGAACCACTCATAATTCTGGTGAAATATGTGAAAGAAATTCAAGCATTTAAAGACAATTGAATATCTAATTATTTTCTTACTGCAAGAGACCTTAGTGTATCTGTTTGCCAGTGAGAAACAATTTTCCATATATATAGGAATTTCTCAAGCCTAGTTCATGAGCTGGTGCCACCAGGGTTGGTGGTGAGCCAGCTGTCTACTGGACTGTAAACACTTGGGCCTGGACATTGGTCTTTGGGAAACTCCGTTCTGCAGTTAGCCCCAAACTTGCTTGAGATTTGTCCTGTCAGTAGTGGTACCTCGACACCCTCTTGTTACTCAAATAAAAGTGATGTCATAGGGAGATACAGCTTTTTACTCCCCTCACAAGATGCAAATGCCTTGCAAGTGTTAAAATGCGTTTACAAATGTGCACATGTGTTTACATGGTTTCAACATGTGTTGAAATCAGTCCCTGATCTCAGAATAGCAAAACGCCCCATCCTTAAACAAGAGAAGGGTATTGGGTTAGAGTTAGGATTAAAAAGTAACTAAACATCTGAAATGCATCAATCTTAGTTGAGCACATGTGATAAAGAGCTGCAGGATTGATGTATATGTTTGTTACATATACTACATTTATGTAGTACTGAGGAGATTTAAATATTTTTTTTTCAAAATATTGGTAAATACAATATTTTTCCTGTTTTTCTTACACCCCGTTGTGTTTTAAAGTGCAAACAAGCAGTGGAAAACCCCTGGTCTTTTTAGTCCGTTACTGCTTAACCCATGAATCTTTGGAAAGCTGAGTTTTGAGGTGAGAGTATGGCAAATATGCAGTCATGGATGTGTTCATAAGGAACATGGGGAAAATGGCTACTTATGTGACTCTAAAAGTGAAAATGTTAATACAGCATCACTATATATCAGTGATGTGTTGGCTGATAAAAAACCTTGTATCTAGGCTTCTTAGGTTTTGGGTTGGATGTGGTTAATTCATTCAAAGCTGTGACTATCCCAAACTTCTATAAAAATCTCCAAACACATTTATAAGGTCTTCCAAAATTTCCATTTTCGGTGGTTTCATGAATTGTGATCACAAATTTTGTTCTGTGTTTTGTGACACAAAGCTTAGAAATGCTCAGTAAGCTAAGTGAAAAGGGTTGGTACTGCATAGTGTTCACTCTGTGCGATAAAAATGATATTAAAATATCACAAATAAATAAAGTAGTGTTAAAAACCAACCATGCAGGACTCTGGGATGGGTTCCCACAGAGTTCCTCAGCAATTTATCTACTGGATGAGTCACAGGGGCATGCAGATAACTTTCAGGAATTTGAAAAACTAGGTTACTTGTTGAACTAGTTTGCAAAAACATTGAGGGTGTATTGCTGAAGCGTGTAACAAGGTACTTGTTTTTGCAGCTTCCATTGCATACTATATCTAAAAGGAAATTACAAAAATGGCATTTCAGACACGTGGAAAGTGTGTTGTTTTTTTTGTTTTGTTTTTTTTTTTTTTTTTAATAGCTGTGGTGTCTAAAGTTCAGCTGAGACACTAGGTTCAAATGCAAACTGGTGGTGTCTTGCTTGAACATGAGTAGAGGCAATTTCACGGACAAATTTTATGCAAGCAGTGATCCTAATGAGGACAGAGCTTTATAAAACTGCTTGTGACACTACTCTTGCTCCCAGCAAAAGCAGAGGTAGGTGCAAATTTTCCTTCACTGTCCTGTGTTCAACAGTTCCAGTAACAAGGGAAGGACAGATACTGTCCTGGATCATAATTTCAGTGCCCGATTATTGTAATCTTGGCTAATCACTTGCATGACCCAGCTAGTCCTTAGGCCTGTTCGGGGATTTTGGTCAACAGACATTTTATTGTGGACAATAAGTCAGAAAAAGCTTGATTTTCAATATGACATTTGTGCAGTTCTATAAATCAGGTAGAAAATACTTTAATTCTAAACCAAGCTAATGTGAACTTCAGACTGTGGGAGCATAAACTTTTGGGTAAGATTTTACAATCTTTGCTTGTATTTTATAACACAATTGCGAGTTAGTTGACATGCTGGATGCTGCATTTCAGGAGTTCCTTAGGTTGCCAAGACTATGACATTCTGTCACTAAATATGCAAGGGATATGTTAAAATTGTAATGTGTGTTGAACAGACTGTTACACAAGGCAAGGTTTGCCAGAACTGAATTGGCTTCCGGTGAAGGGATCCCAAAATATGGGCGATGGGCAAGTAGGAAAGGGAAGATTTGAGTAAGTGTCACTGTTTTCCATCTCAGTCAAGGGCTTGCTCTTCAGAAAGTTTAGTGGATGACATTTTGTGCTTAGTAACTTTCTTAGGACACATAGAAGTTGACTAATGCCAGCTACTGTGGTTCATCTGTCCTGTTGTATTTGGCTGATACATTACATGCGTGCAAGATAATTTTTTTACATTAATGCCACCTGTAAATAAAGGTGTGTTTCACGACTTCTTATACATGTACAAAATCACCTGAATACAAATAATTCTGCTGTCTGATTTTGCTTTTATGATGTCACAATTACTTGGTAGGATTTTTGAGGATAAAATTTCAATTTTGTTTGAGCGATTCGTCAGCGTGCTCGTGAATAGCTTCTGAATCCAAGCAGAAAATGATGACATACCTCACAACAGAGAAAAGTACCTGGGAATAACTGTTTTTTGCTTATAATTTGCATATACTCTTTTATATTTATTCAACAGTTTATTGATATGCAGTGGTAAGTGTTCCTAGGATGTTGGTGCAAAATCGTGTGAAATGAAAAAAAATTCCTGAACCTCAGTGTTAAAATGATTGTCCCATTTCAGAATTGCATGGTTGTGTGAAAATACGCAGCATACACTGAGTTACTGTTTAAAAAGACATCAGCTCTGCCAAATGTAATTGTGTGGTCATCAGAACTTTATAAAGCAGCAGAAAAATTTAAACTTTGACTTTTTACTAACATGCAGGCTGATTTGTAACATGTACATGGGTGTTTCAGTTGAAGAAAAAAGTGACTTTCCTATTGCCTGTTCAGTTTTAATTTATGATCTGTCTTTTTTATAGCAAGTTTACACTATTAATGGATAAACTGATACAGCAATGCAGTAATATATTGTACTTCAGCCATTTTTTCCTGGAGTTAGGATTTAAAATCTGTTTATACAAGGAAATATGTACACAGTATTCAGACTGCAAATCAATGGAAATAAACCACTGTCACATTCCAGGTTTCTGTGGCATGAGTGGTTATTACTCCATCTCCTCATAAATTTATACTAATTACTAAGTAAGGTCAGGCTTGTCTGGAGAAAAGGTGAGTGTGCAATTGTAGTATCATGGTGCATGTGCACACTGATAAACTCATCTTTCTTGTGTGATCTTAAAAATGGCATTTCCTGCATTTTTAGTGTGTATTTTTAAACAATTATGCTTTTAAAATAATCCTTATTTTATTTCATAGAAGTTTTACTAGAAGCTGTAGAAAACAAACTACTGAGTTCTTACAAGGCATGGTTGGTTAATAGTGCTGGAACCTTCAGCACTGTGGCACAGTTAAGCTGAGTTCAGAGTGGCTTCTGCAGGGAAGAAGGCAGTTGAAGGAATAAAGTTGGAGCTGGGAACTGGCTGTGAAGGGGCCTGGGTCACCTTCTGTCCTTTCATCTCCCTTGTTCGCCCACATCCCCAGCAGGGACATCCTGACTCGCTGTGCTCTTGGTCTGGTGACAGCTTCAGGATCATTGCTGCTGTTCCTTGGGATCCAGTCATGGAATTCTTGTACTGCCGAGCTTTTGGGGGCTGCAAATGAAGGAAGGGATGCAACACTGATTAAAAAAGGGGAAGGATTTCGTGGGCAAAGACGTGGTGTTTTTCTTGCCTGTGGACTTCTGTTGCTGAATTTCAAGGACTTAAAGCATGGCTGAACATTAAAATGGTTTGTAAAGATCAATGCAATTTTAAAAATCACATAAAGCATGTTAACAGATTTTCGAGAGTCAAGTGCTGAAGTACGCTGAAATGCCTTTTTTTTTAATTAATCCATAATTACATTAGCAAAGCCATATTTTTTCACAGGTACACGGATCCAGCATTTTTCCTGCAAAAAACTTCTATTTTTGCTGACCATAAAACTTCATTTTCCAGCTGTTTAACTAACTAACATATCTGGGCAAGAAAATAATTGTTTCAGATCTCTGGGTGTGATTTGGAATTTGATAAATCTGTCAATTTTGATAACCCAGTATCACTAAGTACAATATTTCTTCCCATTGCTGATGCTCTACTCAAGTTTAGATGTGTGCTTTTAGAAACAACATGATTGTTGGAACTCCAACTGAGCTTCTTTTGATATTTTTTAGGGAGAGCCTGTGGTCAAAATGTACTCCCTTTGTAAATAAACCAGTATGTTTTGTATCTAAATTGTCTGTCTTCCACGTGACTTAAAGATTGACCAAGCAATTACGCAGTTAGCTAATGTGTTTATATGATTTATTTGCTTTCCTGACAAACTTCAGCTCCACTGGAATAGGTTACTTACAGGGTCTGACCTTGTATTTTGTGGTTTAAGTTAGGAGCAATGATAAAATTATTGTATCAGTAATTACTAACACAATTCCTATTATTTCTGCAAACTCTATCTGCAATTTAAAATTTTCTTTTTGTGGTTAATTTTCTTGATTGTCAATCATAATGCCTATAATTGTCTATCATAATGCCTATTGAGTATTAACCTTAGGAAGTAGTTATGGTGTCAACCAAAATCTGATTAAATAGGATATTTGAGTGAGTTTAGGAGTTCACAGCTGTTTTTCTGTCTATATATAATCCAGGGAAAGGTGGTGCCCAAAATGGAGTTGTTGTGAAGGGACTTGTTTTGCTCTGAATGATGGTTATGTCAGCTTATAGGTCAGCATTGTGACTGCTGATGTAACAGCTTTAAAGCACTTGAATTTACTTCTTAATTAAGTAATAATGTCATCTCACAACAGGTTACGTTTTTGCTACACTCAGGATCTCTTTGCTACACAAGAGACTAATACTTCTAGATTAGAAAGAAAATAAAGTTTTGCTTTAAAAGTAATTACTTTTTTTTTCCTGTTTATCTCCCACCATTCTAATATCCAGTGAAAGAGAGCTTTGGCTGTAGGTGTGGAATGTTTGTGCAAGTGGCCTGTGTTCTCCCTGAACTGGTAAGTTGAATACATGTAGAATAAGAATTGGCAAATAAATTACAAAACGTTGGCTAAAAAACTGCCCGTTATACTGTAGAGCATTTGGCTCAGCAAAGCTGCAGTCACACTGGGACTTGGATGAGAAGCAGTATTATAACAGCACCTACTTTACAGGTATCTGAAAACTTAATCTTCATTTAGTTGTTTTGCTTCTGGTATATATATATATATTTATTCATTTATTTTCCCATGCACATTATCTTACTTATCAGGAATTAATATTTATGGATGTTTTGTCAATTAGGTAGCTGTCCTTTCGGATATACTCACGATAATTCATGTGAACCGTTCATGTGAACGTGATTCCTGGTAGATTTACATTTTCAGTTCATATTTTACAGAAGTTGTCCTGAAGAGGCTGTGCAACACCTGAAGTTTCTAGAAATTATACCAAACAGTAAAAAAACGCAGTTATTTGATAGCATTTATGTAATCAGGTTATTTTCCTTGTCTAGCTCTGTCCAGAGACAAACATGTTCCAAAATGGCTAAATAAGACAACACTGGACTCTGTTAGGTAAATTAAAGAAGCATTTGCAGAGAAATAATAGCTGTGGAAAGTTTCACCAACTTTGTTATTGCAAAGGGGACTGTTGGGATACAGTAGTACATATACTCTTCAAAACTCTTTATTGTCACACTGAGTTTGTGACAATTTCAAACAAATAAAACGTAAGAAAATCCTCAAACAAAAGTGGCAAACAAAATACCAAAACAATGTAAACTTTTACTGCCGAAAATCCAAGGGAAGCTTCTCTGGGTTGGCTGTGTTTGTGAGGAACCATTATCACAGAGACAGGTTGTATAACATGAACCTTGGCAGAGGCCTCAGCTCGAACATCGACAGGAAATCATTCTGCCAACTGGGCTTCTACCCTGGGAGACCAAGTAGGTAACAGTCGATGCTCTACTTCAGTTAAGGGATTGAGTTAATCTCTGCTAAGACTTTGGTGCTTCCTCAAGCCTTTGAGCTTTATCTCAGTGCTCTCTGGATTAAGTTCTTGCCAGCCAGCAGCTGTATCATTTCTCTTTGGGTCACTTGATATTGATAGAGGAGGTAGACAAGAGACAGGTACTGTCTTTGTGTAGAGAATCTTGTGCTCCATCATAGCCCGTTGGTGTCTTATATCACTCCTGTCTAGTATGAAGTGTGGGGAAAAAGAAATTGTACACCACTGGAACATGGAATCAGTTCTATCTCTCTGTTCACTCAAAAGTTCTCACCAAAAGAAACCTAAATCTGTGCCAAGTCAGTTATACTTACTTTTTTAATTTATTTACTTTTTCTATGAACTATAAATACATCACAAGGAGTTTATAACTAGCCACTGAGGCATTTTACAGCTCTAAAAATGCTATAGACATTTGGTCATATGGAAATCTTCAGTAGGATACCACAGCTTTTCTACCAAATTCAGTTCTGGATTCAGATTTATCTTCTGCTCAAATATTTATTTTAATTTGTTTACTATCACCATTATGTATTTAAGCCCCTCATTAACTTTGAGTGTTTATTCACATAGCATAGGGAGGAAATGTTAGGAATTGTTTTCAATGATACTAAACACTATCAAAGCTAGAAAGGAAAGAAGGGTAGCACCTATGGTAGGGAAAGTTCCATGACTAATTAAAACCAAGAATACAAACACCTGAAATTTGGTCTTGACCTGGACATTTTAACTTTTTTTTTAAGGGAAGCTGTGATATAAGTCCAGGCCTTGTGTATAGTTTGTTTTTTGGGTTTTTTTTTTCTTTCTTTTTTTTTTGCGTGCAGATACCTGTAGGAATTGTGGATGAGAAAGAAAAATAAAAGCCAATAAAATAAATAGACAAAAATGCTTGTATACCCACCAAAAAGGTTAGGAATGGATTTCTAGTCTCTCACTAGTAATATGACTAACACTTGGAAGAAATAGTTTCAGACTGAAAGTATTCTTTAGAGAGCCTTATTCTTGTTAAATATTCCTTGTGTTGAGTATGTGCTGATGCATTTGCTAAACATGCTGAAGAGATGGCCAGCAAAAACGTGCCAACAGAACTGGAAGTGATGTGTCTGTCTCTGAGATGAAAGTGCAGCATGTGAGGCAGCTTTACTTTATGTTGGCCTGACCTATGGGTTTTATATCTCACTTATAACTGCCTTTGTTTCACTGGCATAAACAATGCTTTTTATATGTTTTTTGCAACATATTTCTTTTCCTACCTTGAGATTAAATATGAACAGAGAACGGGTTTCTTGGGAGTCAGGTCCAAAATGTATTTCAGAAATTTTCATTTGATAAAGCATGATTTATGTGTTGTTATCAGTTTCACAGCCTTTATAGTGTAATTCAAGCACAGAGCTGGGAAAAGTATGCTTGTAAAAGAGTATTAATTTTACCTTTATAGGCTTTTTAAGCCCATAAAGCTGTGTTTACAACTGGGTTAACTTTGATAAACAGTAATGAAATTCTGAAGGAGAAATATGTGAATAGGATGTTATAAAAATATGACATTTCTTGTTCTTATGAGCTTTATTGTAAATTTCCATATTTAATTTCTTCAAGAGAATAAGAATAGAGAATGGAGGTTATTTGAGCTCTGCTGCTGCGCTGCTGGGCATGTTCATCCCAGCAAAACCCTGAACTTTGTCACCTTCTGGAAAGATCAGCCCTTGCCTCTAGTTATTGCAGATGAGGAATTAAATGCAGAGTCTATTTACACAGATTCTTGAAAGAAAATCTTTGAAAGGAAGAATGTAATAGCTACAGCTGTATGGAAGGTCAATCATCATCTGTACCACATTGAAATGCCATTTTTGACTTGTCTTCCTTCTATGCTGCCCAGTGGGACGAAGAAAGAAAATTACTGTGCTAGTCCTTTGGGGAATGTTTGCTCTGCAGAACACAGTGCTGTGCAGAGATGCCATCGAGCTTAGCAGGGGCAGCAGCATCACAGAATGATGCTTACTAGGTAGAAGGAACAAGCACCTCCTCTGAAGGAGGTGACTAGGAACCTGAGTCCTAGGGTGGTTTTGCTCTCTCCCCACTGCATGTGCAGGATCCTGAGCACTCTGACAAGGTTCATTGTCAACTCTTGGGAGCACAGTTTTTTAAGGATTAACTCTAGAGGATTTGTTTGAAGGTATTGCTTGGTGCATAGCTGCCATGCAGCAATCTTGTAATACCAAGCTGCAATAATTTTGTGAGGAATATATAGCCCCAGAAGAGAGTTAAGGATGCTATATTACATATAAAACTTCCATATATAACCAAATTGCTTTTTAAAAGAAAGCCGTGGTGACTACAAGCAAGAAAATGTTATAGCAGTTGTAAATAACATAAACCACTTCTCAGCAGTTCTGGTGGAGATGAGAGGGAATTACATAACAGCTGCTTTCCAGCCCCAAGCTAATATGACTTGCCCGCTTTTCCAGTTCTTGGGACTCAAAGATCTGAATCGTCACCTCCCACCTACACTACAACTGCAGAGCACAGAAGGGTGGTTTAAAATAATGCATGTTCCACAGTCATATTTCTGTGAAACATGCAAACTTGGTTCTGTTAAGTTGTTGGGGCTTTTTGGGGGGTTTCTCCCCCACCCTCCTGAAGGTTTAGGAGGAATTTGACTGTTCTCAAAATCATGTGTAAACTCAAAAGGTCAAAATGCCACCCCAATACAGATGCAGAAAATGTTTTTTTCTTTTTTAATTGAAAAATGTGTCTTTTGCTCCCCATCATCCCAGGTAAGGCTGTCACTGTCTCACCAGTTTGCATTCCCACCTCCCTCTGCTGCATTACTTCTAACTTTGCTCTTACTGCCTGTGCTGCTTTTGGCTGGGGCAGAGTTAATTTTCTTCAGAGTGACTCATATGGGGCTGTGTTCTAGGTTTGTACTGAAAACAATGTTGATAATATAGAGATATTTGCTATTGGAGAGCAGTGCTTGCACAGTGTCAAGGCCTTTTGTATTTCTTCTACTTGTAAATATTTTCTTGCATGCTAGAGAAGGGACTGGGGGTGCTGGGGAAGCTGGGGGGAGATACAGCTGGGACAGGTGACCCCAGCTGACCAAAGGGGTACCCCATACTATAGAACATCATGCTCTATATATAAAGTGGAGGGAAGGAGGATGAAGGGGTGGATGTTTGGAGTGATGGTGTTTGTTTTCCCAAGTCACCATTACATGTGATAGGGCCCTGCTCTCCTGGAGATGGCTGAACACCTGCCTGCCCATGGGAAACAATGAATTAATTCCCTGTTTTGCTTTGCTTGCACGTAGGGCTTCTGCTTTTCCTATAAAACTGTCTTTATATCAACCCACGAGTTTTCTCACTTTTACTCTTCCAGTTCTCTCCCACATCCTGGTGGTGGGGGAGTGAGTGAATGGCTGTGTGGTACTCAGTTTCTGGCTGGTGTTAAACCACAACACTCTCTCAGCCCCTTCTCCCTGTCCTTCTGCTAACCTGTCCTTGTTTTCTGATCCCAGTGCCTCTTCCCTCTCCCTTGCTGCATGCATCACTCCCAGTGATGATTACTACTTTAGTAATATTAGATCTAAAGCCCCTGAGTCACAGAGTGACAGCTGTTTTTCAAGAGGACATAGCAACACTTATTAACAGCAAGC
This sequence comes from Cinclus cinclus, assembly GCF_963662255.1. Lineage (NCBI taxonomy): Eukaryota > Metazoa > Chordata > Aves > Passeriformes > Cinclidae > Cinclus > Cinclus cinclus. The sequence goes on along the minus strand of NC_085046.1, from coordinate 17,371,317 downwards.
CTTGTTTTTATTGGTGATATCCTAGTTGGAACTAGATTCCTTATTAATTATTGGATCCAGCAGTCATTTGGAGCAAAGTTGTCTTCCTCTTGTTTTCATGAGCAGCTTAAACAAATTGCAAGTTTGAATGCAATCACAAAACTTCATAGCGCTACAAATCTCAGTGCTGTTGGCAGAAAGGCTGTAGTGGAAGGCAGGGAGTTGGCAGAGCAGAAGAGCTGATGTGGAGGGCTGGTTCTGCACAGGCCTGGCAAAGTTCAGCTCTGCTGGATTCATGGCCAAGGAGGCTTAGGCAGCATCAGAAAGGTCTGATGACTCTTTTATTAAGTCTTGCTTTTCCTATAACTACAGTTCTAAATTACTTCAGTTCATTGCATAGTCTCTGGTAACTGGCAAAAGCTGTAACAAAGGTGATTTTAGCATCATATTTTGCTTTACTAGCAGTGCCAGAGAGATCAGAGCTGTGCCAGAGAGATCAGACACTGCAGAGAAATCAGACCACCAGATATCCTGATGGTGCAGATCTTGTAGCTTGATCTGAAAGGAGGTGAGTGAGACACCTGAGTAAACTGAGCAGGTGGTGAGCTTCCTTGTGTCTTGGTTATCACTCCCTGGAAACATGAGGTCTGACAGGATATGATGCCTCTCCACCCCTTGGAAATGTGGCATTTTGTGAGGTGCATATTATTTTATGGTTTTGTAAAGCTGCATGACCCTGAAAATTCTTCTTAATTTGCATCATTTTGTAGCCTACATGGCACCCTATAAAATTTTTATCCTGTCTGGGAACTGTAACTTACTATTCTTGTAGTATCACAGCTTTATCCACAGTTTCATCAGCGGCTCGTAGTTGTGACAGTCAACTGCTCTTGCTCAATTAATATGTCTTAAAGAAGCAAGGAACAACTTTCTCACAAAATTAGCTTGACACGAGGTGAGAACCTCATGAAGTGCAACAAGGCCACCTGCAAGTTCCTGCACCTGGGTTGGACCAATCCCAGTCACAGCACAGGCTGGACAAAGCAGTAGCGCTGGGAAGGACTTGGGGCTGCTGGTGGATGACAGGCTGGGCATGAGCCAGCAATGAGCACTCCTAGCCCAGAAAGCCAAACGTGTCCTGGGCTGCATCAAAAGGACCTTGGCAAGCAGGTGGAGGGAGGTGATTCTGCCCCTCTGCTCTGCTCTCATGAGACCCCATCTCAGGTACTGCCTCCAGCTCTGGGGTCCCCACCATTAGAAGGACATGAGCCTAGTGGAATGAATCTGGAAGAGAGTGACAAATGTCATCAGAGGGCTGGAATAGCTCCCATAAGAGGGCAGGCTGAGGGAGTTGGGGCTCTTCAGCCTGGAGAAGACAAGGCTCCTGGGAGATTATACAACAGGCTCTCAGTACCTAAAGTGGGCCCACAAGAAAGATGAAGAGGAACTTTTTAAAAGTAGTGACACAGAAAAGGGCAATGGCTTGAAACTGAAAGAGAGTAGGTTTAGGTGGAAATATAAAGAATAAATTCTTATGAGTGTGGTGAGACACTGGCACAGGCTGCCCAGAGAAGTTGTGGATGCCCTATCCCTGGAAGGCTGGGTTGGATTGGTCTTTGAGAAACCTGGTCTGGTGGAAGTTGTCCTAGTCCTTGGGGGTAGGAGGTTTGGAATTAGGTGATCTTTAAGGTTCCTTTCAACCCAAATCATTCTATGAGTCTATGATTTTATGATTCTATGAGTTACAACTAATGGGCTTTATAAAAAGCAGAAAGTACAATAGAGTTGCTATGAGTCATGGTAGATATAATACATGCACTTTGTTTTTCCTTATTTTTCTGTGCTTGTAAATTGCTAACTCATGATAGATGCGAATGAAACATTGGCATTTCTCATTTTTCATTCTGTTAGGTTCCTTTTGCTGTTTTCCTTTAGGCTGTAACCCTTTTCTGTCAAACTTGCTTTGCATTTGTTTTTGAGTAGATATTTATGCATTTGTCTATTTATATGCTAAAATATAGCATTCATTTTCAACAATTTAGTAACAGCGAAATTCAGCATTTCCTCATAGATCTTTGCAGATTAAAGAGAAAATACACAGAATACATCCAACTACTGTCTGGATGCTGAAAACACTTTATAAAAGCCAAGAGAAGTACATTATGTTCAAATATGTAACAAATAAAATGCCTTAATGAACATAATTCCATAACAATGTCTTGTATTTGAACATAACACTGTCTTTAACTCAATTTGCATTAAAACTAATTCATATAATTGTCATTAAACCCACATTTGTTTCAGTGAAGTTCTCAACTTTCAAAGAGACAGAGACTTGCCATCAATTTCTGGTAGGGCCAGTAATGCTGCTTGTACTTTGGCAAAGGCAGAAAAATGTGCCAGCTCTTTGATTAATAATAATTTGCAAAATAAGTTCCCTCCTCTCAGACTATTTCACATCACTAATTTGTTTTACTTTGCTGTATGAAATATTTTATCTCCCAAACACTATTAGAGATGGAAACATGTTCCCAAACCTTTTTTCCCTAAATGTATATGTTGTTTATTGTAGAATCTCTTTTAATACTTCTGAAAAACACAAGATTAAACCCCCTCAGTATGTTAGATTCCACTGACAGGTGAGACTGAGTTTTTTTATGTCATGTAACTGGTAAACAATTTTGTTTACAGCAGTACCGTGGTATGTTGTTCTCTCAAGCAGTAGGTGCATAATCTTCAACACAAATACCTGTAAAAATAGAAGGGGAAAAGTGAATCATGCCATGTTCCTTTGACTTTTAGCTCCACCAATACTGATATATATCGAAATATTGTGCTGCTGTGCTATTTCAACCCTGTGGAAAAATTGGTCCCATGTAAATAAGTGTCATACATAGGGCTGCATATCATTGTAATAACAATTCCTGCTTACTTCTTTGATGATCAGAGCTTCTGTTCCTTACAGTGCTGAACCTGTAAATAAATGAATCAGACACCTAAATAATAATGGGAATGAGAATAATAGTTATGTTGTTTGCAATGTGTCTTGTGTTTCATTACTCTTTGGAGCTCCTCAGTTTTTTTTTAGTCAAGCAGAACTGCAGCTCAATCCCAACAGCCAGTGTGAGCTAAGTGTGCTTTTGGCTAAACACAGTTACATTCCATTTTCGTGGCCTTCAGTTAATATGCCACAAAAGTCCACAATCTTGAAAACAAATATTGTCTTCATTTGTTGCATATGTCACTACAAACAGATGCTTATGACCGAGGAATTCAGTAGCTTCTTAAAGTGATTAAGAGATTACATTGCAGTTTGAGGGGAACATTATTAAAGGATTAGAAACCTCTCTTAACAACTAAAAGAACAAGCAGTCTAAGGTGTTACATTGCTTGATTTGCAGAGATATAAGTATGTGGGTTTGCACTTTCCAACTGGCTGACGTGGAAAACATTATTGGTGCCAGAATTCCTAAACACACCCAAAACATGTATTATAAACACCCTGAGAGCACCTACTGTTTCTGCTAGGGAGGGGGAGAATCAAGTTTTAGATTTACAACACACTGAAAAAAACCCACTGATGTGAACTATTTTAGTAGTTAATGTTAATTTCAACAAAAGTTAGAATTTACAGGGGAAACATTTTCAGAGTTATTTTCAACTATAATTTAAGAAGGCAATAGTCTTTTACTGAGCAGTGTGCTTTTAATGCCATATGTATGGTATGGGTCTTAAAGGTTATGGATTTGCTGAAAGCTATATTGAAAGTGTGCTTCTTGTAATATTCACGTTGTAAAAATGACATTGTAATGTAAAAGTTCTAACATTTTTAAACTTCTCATTCATATAGTTAAGAGCAAGCAACTCTATCCCTCTGGTGATGGATAAATGTGTTTGGACAATGGCACTCAGTGTGGCAGTGCCTGCAAAATAGTTACTGCAACAGCAGTCACTTCAAGGAAACCTGACACATTTGCAGCAAACAGTTGAGCCCTTGGACCCAAATGAGTGGTATCCAAGACTAACTTTTTCAATATTCAGTTCTACAATGTAAAAGGTTTTTTCCCAGTAACAACACCGATTTTAAATGATTGTATATTTCAGAGCTATGAATTCAGTACCAAGCTATACTCCTAATAATTCTACATTCTTGGTAGATTGGAACTTGTTCAGAAAGCAATTTAAGTTTTATGACCTATATCAGAAAAAATCCATTTCAGTTTTTTTTTTCCCATTCTTTCCAAGAACTCCCCTTTCAGCTTCAAACACCCCTGTGTTACTTAACTTGCCATTAGGAAAAAAAAGAAATATCTGCAGGGAAGGGATTCAGTTGTGCCTCAGCAGCAAAGAGAATAGCACACAGCTGTGACAGTCAGGATCAGGAGCCTGTGCTCACGCTCTGCAGGGGAACATAGGAACATGTTTATTGATTTAGAGCAGCCAGCAGCACCTTCTTCTCTTTCCTGCAGTAATTGTAAGTAGACAACTGGATGGAGCACTAAGGACAGGCCAAGGATATGTGGTGTCTCCCCCTGAAATTTTCTCCACGCGATTGCTCACAGCTAAGGGGATTGTCTATTGTGCTGGTCTGTTTTGTAACCCTTTCTCTTGCAAGTTGTCCCAAACAATGGGCAGTCTCCCATGGATTCACCTGCATCTACAGCTTCTTTTGGCTGTGCAGGGCACCCTTCCACATCTTGCATCTCACCCCCCACACCACAGTACTCAGGGAAACTGCACAGATTAAGCAGAATCACTCCTGCACTCAGGCAGGAATTCCTGGTTGCCTGCTAGGAGCATTTCTCAAGATCAGCTAATGCGCTCTCATACCTCTCAGTCCTGAGCAAAAAAACCTGTCAAAAAGACAATGCTGAACCTACAGAAGAACTACAACTGTCTGTAAATAGAGAAAAAGGCTTTCCATCAAAGAAAACAGGCAGCAAAGACCTGGAGCTCCTGTTTCCCTGTAGGAGATAAACATCTCACCTTCTGGCCTCATTAGCACTGTCCTGGGGACTCCAGTTACCTTTTCTCTCAGATGATTAGCATACCAGTCTAAAATCACAGGCATTTCTTCAACTTGTTTTAAACTTTGACTATCACTGCCCTGTTTGAAGAAAGGGTTGACTGTCTGCAAGCTTTTTTTTTCCCTCTCTGTAACAGTTGGTCTATGAAAGATCTTCCCACAAGCTCTCCCTTTCTTGTGCCATTGAAAGTCCATGGTGGCCATGGTTACTGCTAAGAAAACGGCTGTTGAAGGAATGGTATTTTTTGAATTACTGCTCACTGCGTTCTATTTTCAGTTTGCATTTAGTGTCAGTAACAAAGACTTAAGCTTTCCTAGCACCGAATTTGAGGATAGCGGAAGTCAGGGCTGCGAGGTTAGGATAACTGGGTAAGTAGGCCAATAAGTAATTATGATAAGAAGGTTAGGATAATTAGTAACAGCAATAAATGGCCCAAGTTATCCTACTTGAGTTCTCTATTCTATATTTTGTCAGTGATCGTTTTCTTAGGACAAGTTATGAGAAGCAGCAATACTTTATTAAATACTGTTGCAGTCATAGAAGTTGAAATTAAATTATAGCAATGGGGAGGGATCACTGTTTTTTGATGTAAAAAGGATGAAGTAGTGGGGGTTAGTAAAGTGGAATATTATACAGTGAGTGACACTGAATGAGCACTGAAAGCCCAAAACTGAAATTAATTGAATGGAAATAGATGAAAAGCTTAACAAGCAATACATTCAAAGTGAAACATCCTGCAGCTGACTCAACTAAAAAGGGATTTTAAAGGATGTGGTTAGCATTTTAGTGCATATATGATTTATATTTGCACACAGACTCTGCTCAGCACTGGAGAAATTCCAGGTGAAATGTAGTTTTTTGGTTTTCTTTCAATGTCTTCTCTTCTACTATTTTTAGGATTTATGTCTCTTGTGTTTGGGCTTTTCACTCCATCTTCTCCTAGTACTGAAGTCTGGTTGACTTTGTGTCTAGGCCAGCCTCTGTAGAATACACTGTCTGGCTCCAAGTACGTTGCAAGTCATGGTGTCCATAGACTAATAATACTGAATCTTTCCTGTACTTTGTCTCAAAATGGAAGATGTTCTTCTGTAAGTGTCACTTTTTCCTGGTGGAGCTTGTAAATGCAAAGAAGCACAGACATGTGGATTGTAAGTGTACTGACAATTACAAAAAAGGGCGCAGCTTTACCATGAAGGAAACCTTCAAAGAACACATCACAGCTGTATATTCTGCTTTCTTGCTATTGCTGGCATTTTCTTTTTCTGACCACATCATGCTAGAAATTAAAGTCAGAAGTGTCAGTAACAAAGGCTGTATCCTTGCCCCTGAGATTATTTCCTGAAGAACTTAGAGCTTGAATATCAGTTTCAGAGCTGGCTGATGTATGCCAGCTTTTGTGTTCATCTATGTTCATCGTGTATCCACTTCTCTTCCTGATGCCCTAATTGGATTGTGGGGGAGTAATTTGATTTTAAATAATCGAGCTATGGAATGCTGCATGTCTACATCTGTTCTTCTTAACAGCCTCTGAGGTTTCCTAGAACCATAAAAGTGTTGGTCTTCAACCTGAAAAGGTTATTTTCTTTTTTTTTTTTTTTTCCTTTACATAAACCAGAAACTCTGGGGTTCATCCAGTTTTCAAAGGGATATTTTCATATAAAAATAAACTTCAAACCACTACTGGTTTTCCTTTTATTTTCCAAGTGTATCTTTCTCTTTGAGAAGATAAATACAAACTCTGCAGGGTTGATCTGGATCTACAGGGTAGATGTATGCCTAAACACAGCCCCAAATAAATGGGTAGTTTACATGCCTGTACAAACTATGTATAGTAGTAACATACAGGAGCCCTGAAAAAGATTGGTTTAAGCACTCTATAAACAGATAAACAAGTCCATTCTGTCTGTCAGAAAGCTTGCGAAAATGCAAAATGAGTGGTTGCAGGTGAATAAAGTAAGCTAGATGATTTTCCATTTTCTGAGGAGATCAGGATAATGATGTGAGTAGTTTAGTTAAAGTACCAGCTTGCTTCTTTATCGTTAATGTTGTGGCATCCAACCTTTTGAAAACAAAGCATTTAAGCAATGCACACACCACATATGCACAAGTAGTTCATTATCACAGGTCAGAATATATTTGTGACAGTAATTATAGATTCAGAAATAACATTGCATTTCTTTAACTTAGTAGAGCCATAAGCCAAATGAAATACAAGCTTTATATGATATTTCATTTTGGCAGAGCTGGCATTTTTTCCAAAACTTCATTCTAAAATCTCTTAATGTCTGCTATTTTGTCATGAATTGAAATGTATCCTGCATGACTAGTAAGGCATGTTTCACCTGAATTTTTCACACCCTCTGGAGTATAAAGGATTCAGCATTGAGAAGTATTTTACTCAGTTAACCATTGCCTCTGAGGTTATGCAAGAGGCTCGTATGGTTCCAACTAGGCTTGTAAGTTTGCAACATGAACTCCAAATGTGCATCAAATTGAGGCAGGCTTGGGGCTTCCATCTCCTTTGTCCTGTCCTTGCTTCAAAAGTTGGGGTTGAGCCCTTTTGCTTCTCTGCTGAAACTTCTCTTATGCTTCCATTTAGAACTCATTGAGGAAAAATGTTTTAAGGGAATTTTTTTCTTCCTTTAAAAGAAAAACAGTAAGGAAGTTATAGGTGTTAAATTCTACCACTACTTTATGTGGAAAATAAGCATCATGGTGATCATTCTGAAAAGACTGGATGAGGTTTCCAAGAGGATTTGAGCCAGCTAGGAAGGTAAGGTAATTAATAAACTTAAGTACTGGAGATGTTGCTTGGGCAGACTCTGCTTCTTACTAGGTGGCTCTGCACATCACTATGGAAATAAAATGATATTGTGGTAGTCTTGTTTACTCTTTGGAAGACTCATCTTCCAGTGACTTGAAGTTTTTAAGTAGTGCAGTGCATGACTAACAGATGAGAAGCACATGGGGCAAAGCAGTGATTTTCTTCATCCCAAAGTGAGGAAATACAAATTAATTTAGATTGTCATACTTTTCTCTTGCCAAATGGATGTTTTTAATCTTCAGCTCTCTGAATGCAGAAATGACACCTATTAGCTCTAATTCTTCCCTAACCTAATGTCAGCTTTACATTTTCCAAGCAGGGGGTTGCAAAGAGTACAAGTGCCTGAAACCACTGCAGAAGTGCAAACAGTGGCTCTGGGCAGGGCAGTGGGAAAGAGAAATGGATTCTCCAGGTCCAGTGCCCAGTGCAGTCATCCAAATCCTACTGAACAACAACCTGGGTGACCATGGACAGTGCAGTGTTTGGAGAGGAGTAGCTGTGTATGGCATCCCCCCGTTTGGCTCCCCCTTGCACAGCAGGCAGACAGTCAACACAAGCACTGTAGCTAAGGTGAAGGAGAGGAAAGAAAGCAGAGCAGCAAAGTCAGGAAAATGGTGCAGCCTCTTCTCTCCTTTTGCAGCTCTCTTCTCCCTCTGTGACTGACGTTGCCCCTGGGAAACCCTTGACTGACTGAAGCCATACATTAGAGTGAGCAGATCAGTCACATCCAACAGCTGGCTATTGTGCAATGAGAGTGCAATAGGAATTGATTTATGAATTAAACTTGCTTCTTTTCAAGTTTTTTCTTGATGTTGAAGGCAATGAATCATATTTACCATCCAAAAAGGGCTGGACATAACTAACCATAGAAAAATAATAATTTCATTATTTCCTTTATTGCATTTACGTATGAATGGAGGCTAATCCTGATGGCATAAATGAGTCTGTGGTATGTCTGTTCAATTTAGAGCACTCTGAATTTTAGCCTGCACATATTTGCAGATTGAACAAGGATGAAATTCTAATCTGGTAATAAAGCCTCTTATTCTAACATGCACACAAGATTTGCAGTAAAGGTCTGATTATGGAAAGGAACAATATTAAGGTAAAGCATGATTTAAAATAAAGAAGAAACTTGTTGTATTTACTGGATTTTGAACAGGAAACAGAAAATACACAAAGCATATTTGACTCTTCATTTGACAGGGAATGGTTTCAAGTTGCTCTCTTCAATGTGGTCAAGTGTATTTCAATATTTTGGCATCACTAACTACAAAATTATGATTTAAGGTTTAAAATTGATGAGTATATGAGGAAATTGAAAAAGTGAATCATAAAAGATCATATCTATGGAAAATATTTGAATAGTCAACTATTTTGTGAGGGGAAATATTATGTATGTAAATTTAATGTGATTTTTGGTAACCAAATTACATTTTCAAAGTTTGCATAGTGCCATGAGAGCTCTGCAATTGGCCTCTGCTCAAAAGGTTGCTTAACTCATTATCATCGCCATTTTTTGAGCAACATCAGTAAGACATCTGTCTGCTACATACAAAGTGGTGGTGAAAATTTCTGTTACCAAGTGTATATGGAAATGAGATTCATTTGTATTTATGTGGTTGTGAACTATAAATGTCAGCATTAACCTTTAGCTTGAAGGTCTCTCTCCGCCTGGAGGCAATGATGGATAAAACAGAAATAAAATTGAAATAGAATAGACATTCTTTATAAAATGTCATTTTGAATGCAATAGCATTATAATTTAAGACATTACCAAAACAACACAAATAAATTCATATTAACATTAAAGATCTCTCTAACTTAGCTGTTTAAACAAAAGGCCACAACAGACACACAGAAGCGTTCCATAATGAATTAGTATTAGGAAAACTAAGGTCAGTCTCAGATTCAGCTACTTGCTTTAAACAAAAACATGCATCAAGAACAAGAATCAAAATAAATCAGTAAATAGAGAGCTCAAATAGAGGAAGACACAAGATGAACCTTTTTTTCCACAAAGAAACAGTTCTATCTGCAAAGAAAGTAAATTTTTACATTTCCACCCTTATCAGGTGTTCATCACTGCATTATCACTGCATAATTTTAAAGAACCCTTCTCCTAGAATTACTCTGATACCACAGAAATTTTATTTCTGGACATTATTAAGCAGAGTAAATCATTAAGCATTGAATATAAAATTCACAGGACAAAAAAATATTATTTGAGTTAATTTTTTAATGGAACATTCAAGGTCTATTAAAGTTATGAGCTTTTAGAGTAAAGAAGCTGCTACACATTGTGACTCCTGTTTTCATTTGTAATACTTAATGGTCTTAGGTCTTACTGCCATTAGGCTAGATTAAGCAAATGATTGGAAATGTTTTTAATTGGGAGAAAAGGGAGAAATGTCAATCCTGAGTCATTAATTATTTTACTTTTCATATCTGCCTTTACAAAAGCATAGGCAGAGTACCGAGCATTAAGTATGCCTTAATTAGAACAGAGAGATAAAGCTGTAGCTTCAGGTTGAGAGAGGTGTTTTACCTGGTCTTTGCTGAACTTAGAGTAATAGGGCATTAAGACAATTTATTTTAGAAGGACCCTTCTAAAGCTAATATTCTTAAGGCTTCCAGCTGATCAATTCTCCTCCCCACTGCGTGGTACTTAATTGCCAGCTGAGATTAAACTTGCATAACATTTAAAGAAAACCTGCTTAAACCAAAGAAGTTAACATTAGAAGCAAAAATACTACAAGGTTTAAAAAATGAAGCTACTTGTCCTCCTTACAAAAGGAAAAAAAACAAAATCAAAAACCAAAATAGTTGCTGCAATGTTTTTTCTCAACTGCTGAAGTACCTGAGGCTTCCCAAGCTCATTGTAGATGGTAGAAAACATGAAAGTTTTAACACAGAAAGATTCAGGACTCTGAGATTTTTCAACACAATCCCTGATACTTCAAGGACTGCTGTGTGTGGCATGGTATGCACACTGAAATGTTATCAAGATCTGATTACAGGGATAAGAATCACATCCCCAGTCCTGTCCTTTAATGCCTGTCTTTTAATGCCTCTACCAGCAGTGGAGCTATGCTTTTCCAATTCATCTCTAGAGAATGACTGCTGTAGAAAGCAGAGCAAAGTTTTTGGTAGGAAGTGAATGATGAGAAATAAATCTCTTCTTGTTCTTAGATTTGTTCTTTAGGGTGCCTTGATTTGGTAGCCTGCAAACTCATTAGTATTCCCCAAGAATGCAGTGGGCTCCACTGGGTGGGATGGTTAGAGTGAGTTGGGATGGAGTGGCATGGGATATGATGGGGTGAGTGGACTTTCTCCTCCAGAAGTACTGGACGCTCTTCGCCCTGCTTTTCTGATGGCTGCTGCTTCCTACTGTCTGGCAATGTGAGAGGGCAGCTTGTGATGTCCAGTGGTATTTTGCCATTTTACTTGTTACACCACTCACTTATTTTGCCTTGTTTCATATTTCAATAGTGAGTCAATACTAGAAGACTTGTGCTATAATCTCTGCCTGAGTATTTAGACAGTGGTTTGAATACCATTCCACTCTGGGAGATGGATCTGCAAATGACAAATGTTAAAATACATGTTTTTATTTGTGGCTACTTCCCTGAGAAATGTGCAGTTTACATTTCTTTCTCAAGGAGTACTGAGCCTGAGAAATCAGTTTAATGTTGTTTTTAATAGAAAGGTCAGTGATGACTGGCTATATTTCAGAAATTCCTATGAGAAAGTACTCAGCTTGTCTCTTGACAGAGCTGCAGATGAGCAATGATCCCAGCACAAGAGAGGTCAGTTCAGCTGCCCAGGGGATCAAGATGGCTCAGATTGTAGCAGCGATTTCTGAAAACTGAACTGTGGCTTTCTACAAACCAGTCAGCCAAGGCTACTGTCTGTGGAGAAAAAGAAAAAACTTTATTCAGAGTCTGAGATTCAGCACAGGGTTTTCTCTAATGGTCATCATTCTTCAGCTACTGCTGAGCACCAGCCTCTGTAGGTTCATGCCCACGTCTGTCTCTGCAAACACTGCTTCAGTCCAGATCTGCTTTACCCCTTGGCCGCCAGCAAACTGAGTGCTCTCTACTTTGAGTTAGTTACAATTCACTCTGAGTTTCTTCTGATGCTGTCAATATTTTTTCTCTTCCAAATAAACACCCTTATCTCAGTCCATATTTTTAACTTTTACGAACTTTGTTTCACTGGAATATGGAAATCTCTGTGCAGACATCTTTGGTCCTGAAGCTCATGGTACCATCCATAAAGACTGCTGTAGCCATCCTTGCTGACACTGACCTTTTTTCACCAACTGAAATCAGAATCTCACTTGAGGGATATCTCCTTTTAAGGAGAGTATTTTTATTCCACTTTTTGATTGTCTCCACTTAATGGAAGTATTTTCTCAACATTTCCTAGTTTTTCGTTTGGGGAACAGGCCTCATATTGCCTCACCCCAGAAGGCAGGTAACAGATAGGTGGGAATCTCCTCCTGGGAGAAAGTCTTTGATTTACTGTGTTCAAATTAATCCTACCAATCTCCTACCTTCCCTGCTGTTGCAATATCCTGTTTTGGATTCTAGGCAATAAAGGAACAACATTAGTTTCAAATGTTTTATTCCCAGAAAGGTTTAGATGAACACTAGGGCATGCACAGTGATGACCTTTCATGTGGTCCTGACAGAAACTGCTAGTTAAAGATGCCAAACTTCTGTGAGGAGAGCAGAAACCCAGTGGGTGTTTAGAGAAAAATCTTTCCAGGGGAAAATTGGTTCTTGGTGGGTAAGCAAGTGTTAATAAACCCATCTTTTTTGTCGATTACTTTCTTTCCTCCTTTTTCATTTCCCCACCTCTAAAGAGATTTTCTTTCTCTGATTCAGTGGTCACGGAATGCTGTAGGGCCATGGAAGATAAATATATTGTGCATTGAAAAGTAGCTAATATTGTATACAGCCAAGGAGATGTTCTGTGGCATCAGTTTGTCCTATTTGATTTGACCCAGGGACACTTCAGTCAATCAAGCAGTGCATTATCATTTCAAGCTTGAGGAGAGATGCACTATTAATCTAAGTGAGCTGCAGTCAGATTTGACAGGCAGGGGACAAATCCCTAATCAATCTTTTAATCACCCACCTGGGGTGGTTTGAATGAAGTGAATTAAGGGATTGTTCATCAGCAGGAAAATCTGTACTCAGCTAGTTGAAGAAACATGTGAGATCTCCTTTGTGAAGGAATCTTTAGAATAAAGCTTGTATCTTTCTCTTCCCTCATTCATTTAGTGGGGAGTAAGCTGTATGAGAAAGGAAAGATGTATGCAGGAGAACTGCACAAAATTTCAATATAATATGACTGTAGACATGTATTTGAAATAAATGTCCTTATTCTCCAAAAGTGCTGAAAGTATTCCAGAAAATGCCAAATTGGAATGAAACATAAATACTGAGTAAATATTTTCATAAACCGGCTTTATAAAACATCATGGTCGAGTAATTGGATGAGATGTTAAAGGATTGATTTTCCTATTGCAGATTTAGAAGGAATATATTGTAGAGAAATTTGCAAATCCCTTTCTTTCTGTTGATGCTTCTGATACAATTTGTCACTAATATTTTGTGTTCAAAACTCCAGCCAGACCTAGTGAAGCACAGGATGGCCATAGAAAGCAAAACTTGGTTGCAATTTCTGAGCAGAGATATTTTACTTTAACTCTGTGGAGTATGCCTCTAAGTTTTGTGCACAAGGTGGTTCTTTTCCACCGAAACTTGAATTGTGGGATTTACTTACTGAGACTTAATATTTACAGATTTTTGAAAATATTACCTGTTGTACAATTTTATTTTGTTCTGGAGAATCTAAAGCCAAACTGTTGTAACTTGCAGCATTTTTCAGTCCTGTAAGTCACATAGATTTGGTGTTCAAAAGCAGCTTAATCTTAAAACCACCTGATAATCTGCCTGCAGCATGATCATGAAAATATGACTGAAAACTAAAAGTATGTTCTCAGGGCATCTCTAATGGAGCTTCTTTTAGAGAGGGAATAAAATTACTGAAGAAATAACATCAAGATAAACATTAAGTAATCTATTGTGGTTGCTAGCCTTCTCCCTCAGCCTTGTTTTAAGAACTTGTTGGGCTATTTTGTTTTTGTCGTTGTTTGAAATGCATCCAAGTTTAAACTTCTGTTGCATGTACATTGGTAGAGATCAAACCTTTAATGCTGTGGCATTTTCCCCCCTTCCTTAATAGAGTCATTTCAGTGCTATATTAGGGACTTAAGCAGTAAAGGTTGAGCTGACAAATTTTTTTTTCCTCTCTACTTAGATTTTAAACTGAACAAAATCACGAGCTCCTGGTGATGTGTGTACCATTCTTATCTTTGTAGAAGACCAAGACAAACTTCAAAGAAACAAACAAAGCCTACTTGAGAGGGACCTGAGGGATGTGCAGGATTGCAGTGACATTTTCTGTAATCCTCTTCGGCACACTTTTGGTATTGCCTTGTGTGAGCAGCTGAAATCACTTCCCTTTTGAATAGCAGGTGTCATTGCAAGCTGAAGCCCAGATTCCTGGGGACTCTTGGGAACCTGACCATACACCTGAAAATCTATTGTGTCACAGTCGATGGGAGTCACACACCTGGTCATGAGCCACCTTTACACATCTGTGAAAAAACAAGCAAATCTCTCCTGTGCAGTTGGACTTACATGCCTACTCTTGAGGTGGTTGTTCTGGTTTCAATGTTAATTTTGAAACAGGAGTTGAAGTTTGCTCATTGCTGCACATGGTCACTGGGACATTGGCTTCTATTTCGAATTTTATTTTCCAAAAAAACTCAGGAACCAGCACATAGGATTTGACTCTGCTTCTGTGGAAAAAATACGAGACCACCATGAAGGACAGCTCACAGAAAAATGACAACCAACAACACACTACAAAGCCCATGGGAACCATTGGCTGCATGGAGGAAAGGACAATTAAGGCTTACAAAGAAAAAGTGACTTTTCAGTTCTTCTGGCTTATCTGTTTCAGACACTGACACATCACTCATTTCAGATAAATTACATCATAGTTACACCAACGTGGTAAGAAAATCAGGAGACTGGGTCATGCATGCAGGATTTATTGACCTGGAGGAGCCACAAAGCCAGTGTCTCTTCACTCAGGACTGCTTTGAACACGAGCTCCCTGTGTGTCCTTGAGCTGCTGGGGTGACTCTGCTCTCTCTACAAAGACAGGTTCCTCATGCCTGGGGGCAGGATGGTGGATCAGGTTTGGGCTCCTTTTCCTGTGTGCTGGCTGGTGATGTTCCAGGCTGTGCTGTAGCAGTGTGATGTGAAGTAGTACAACCCCAACCTATCTCTGATGCTGTGCTCAGGTTAGGTCACAAGCACAGTACATGAGAGTGTCTTGCAAAATCTGGGACCCCCTACATGCCCTGATGTGTCCCAGCATTCCACTGAATGAAAATGCAAGTATGCACTGTCCCTCTCCAGGGCCTGGAATTCTGCAGGGAGGTGATTGGAGCCTGTGGGCCAAAGGGGACCTGAGCTACAATTCACCCTCTTCCCACAGGAGTCACCTGGGACATGAGGGCATGGGAGTTCAGACAAAGCCTTGGTCCCATGCTCCCTCAGGAGATAAAAATTGCCTCTTATCTTTCACAGGCATGGTTCTTAAAGTCAGAATCCCAAGAGGCAAAACTGAACACCTCAACAGTTCACATTCTGCTGTAGGACATTGCTGCCTTCTACTTGTACAACAGGTCAGGTGGCCATTGCCTTTCATGCATGTTAGGAAGTGAGTCATGGGAGTAAAAGGCAGGCCTCATTAAACCTTTCTTCTCTTCCAGTCCACAGCATGCTTCTGTATCCTGAGGAGAGGACAATTAGTGAGCTCTTCAGTCATTTGAGAACAGCAAATCAGGTTGTGTGTAGCAGACGCTACTTTCAGTAGTGTATGGTAAACAGATTTACTCTTTAGAAAGAGATTAAATTTCCTTCTTAATTACATGTCTTTCTCTTATATAACAAATTTTAAATTAATATTCCTTTACAAGAAATATTCCATAAGTCTGAGAAAAACAGCTGTGCCTAATTTATGCTGTATAAATTCAAATTATTATTATGATATGCAAATATCCAGAATCAAGTGGGAGGTAGGCAGACAATGAAAGCACAAAAGACAACATGAAAAAAGTTGCAAAGTTTCAAATTAGTGTATCTTTTCTGTTCTTAAGCAACAAAAATCTGAAATGAAATGTGCAGCTGACTTAGGATTTTTAGAAAGTAGGAAGGCAATAAATCAACAAGATAGTACTTAGGAAACCAGGAGGTTAAATAAACCAGGAAAATGTGTGTTGGCAGTGTGGAGACTGTTCCAGAATACCATTTTAGAAGCACAGAGTGAATGTATACCGCCTACCAGGGAAGAGTGGTTAAAAGATTGAAAGGAAAACAAAATGTTGTCATGATCAAACATCAAGGCAGTGGAAACTGCTAAATTAAATCAGAGATGTTTTAAAAAAAGTGTGGCAGTCTTATCTGAACAAAGAAAATGGAAAAGATCATAAACTGCAGCAAGCTGAATGTCCCACTGCACTAAAGTAGGCCAGGCAGTGTTTAGAGGGGGAGTTAGTATAAAGGTGTGAAAGCTGCAATAAAATTTGCTTTAAAAACATCAAAGGAGAAAGTTGCCCAGAAGGTCAACTGGACCAATAGATAATGAAGGGGTAGAAAAGGCACCCTATAAAGGCAGGACCTTGCAGCAGAGCTAAATTATGTTTCTATTAGTGCTGGTTATGGGAGAGGTCAGTGAGGCTCCCACTGGAGTAATACTTTGCAGGAGATGAGTGTGAGAAACTAATTGGCCTAAACCAGCAAACGGAATCTAAGCTCTTCCCAGGACCAGAACAAATGGATGCAGGAGCTTTAGGTAAATGCAATTGTCCTGTTTAAGATACAGTTTAAAGCACTAAAAGACAAAATAATGGAAGGCTGCAAATGGGACACAGGTCTTCAAAAAAGGGTTGAAGAATAATCCAAAAGACAACAGGTTTAGATGTCTGACATCCATACCAAGAAATCTGGTAGAATTGAAAAGACAGTGGGAGATGCAAGGAGCGATTTTCTCACTCATAAGAAGGCTCTTTCCACGGATCCTTGTCTTCATCAACCACCCAGGACAAAAACCGAAGAATCTGATACCAAAGATATCCCTAAGGACAGAGTCATAAGGACAGTCAGAGTGAAGTGCTCCTCTCTCTTTCAAAGATGTTGTGCAGCTGGCTTGGGCCGGCTTTGCTGCTATCACCTCATGCTGCTGGTTGGAAATGTCATGGATGTAGTTTTGATGTGTGCTGATGTGCTCTGTGCCTCAGCTCACCCTATTGTGTCCCCCCAGCTCGCAGCCCATGGCACCCAGGAGAAAGGAGGGTTGCAGCCTGCAGGAGTGCACATGGCAAAGGGCAGGGACACTGCTCAGTGCGGAGCAGCATGTAGGGCATAAACTTTTGGAAGAGGACTCTGAGCCTGATTCATGTTCAGTTGTTCCCTGGCTGTATGTTGGAAAACATAGGAGGTTATTTGTGGGTCATCACCTGATTTGGGCTTATGACTATGCCATTTAAGACATAAAGGATATGGTAAGAAAATTTGAAAAATGAAATGAACGACAGCAATGCAAGTGTTAAAGCAGAATATTTTCTCAGAGTAGTCTGACCTGAAGTTGTCTGAGCAGATTCATCGATATGCCTGATTAATGAAATGGCACATGAAATTCAATGACAATTATTATGAGGTAATACATACAAGAAAAAAATCCAGCCCTCTAAGTATAAACATTGTCAGTAAGCAATTAATGCCTAGTACCACTTAGAAAGGAGGCATAAGGGTTAATGTGGATAGTTTTCTAAAGGCATCAGTTCAATGGTTGTTCAGAGTCAAAGACAGATTGAATCAGACAAGCTTTTAGGAAAGGAACTCACAACAAACCAGAGCATATGATTGTGCTCAAGTGCTAAACTGCAATGAATTGGCACTGCAGTGCTGTGGATGAGGCCCCAGGACTGACAGCCCTGCTCTGCCAAACCTGCTTGACACTAAAGCCAAACCAGGAGGAAGGTGCCTGGCAGCCTGTAGGGAAAAACTTGCAGGTTTGGTTTTAAATTTATAATTTTGGTCTCTTGTATCAAACCCTGCATATGTGGCTCATTTCTGAAATTGTTAAAATTTGTTCAGTGGATATGTCTGTGCTCTGTCTTAGGAGAAATACTGTATGGAAGTCCTGTGACCAGTTTAACTGCAGGTGTTGTTACAGGCAGGGATACAGAGACAGTCCTCATTCTTAATGGACAGCTCAGTTACATACTCAAACTGCAGTCAAGCCTTTGACATGCAATTGCTGCTGAGACCAAAGAAAAAGGCTTTTTGGTGAAAAACTCTCTCCTCTGTATGTGGTCTTCTGATCTCACGATAGGATAAAACTTTTTTTTTGATGTTTCTCTCACCTTGGGGAGGGAATGAAGGAGGACAAAGCAATCTGTCCAACATATACTCACTTCTTCCTCCCATCAGGGTCACAGTCCTGAGCTGTCTGACCTATGTCAAGGGGGATGAGCTGGGCTTCCAAATCCAAATTAGCAATGACATTCAAGCACTTCTCTCACAGACTTCCTGCAGAAAAAATGTTTGTCCAGTTTATTCTGCTGCACAGTGGATATGTCTTTCTATGTGTTTCTTTATGTAACTATAGCAGGCTTTGCAGGGAATGTTTCTTTAGTTGCTATTGCACAGAAGATAGACCAATTACAGTAGTCTGTATTGTATACTGAATATAACACCAAAGGTTTTTTTAAAGAGATTATCTTATTATATTTTATTATTTTATATTATGAGAATATTCAATTATTTTCCTTTATCTAGAGGGCTGTGAGTGTGTTTAATTTTGGCATTAGGTTCAGTGATGAAGCATGATGAATCAAGAAATATTAGATTGATAATAGTGCAAATGGATGAACTGTGTGAGTGTAATGTAAAGTTCTTACACTAAGATAAATCTGTATGGTAACTGGTAATGTGCTGTTTTACCATTAGTACTCTGTTGTCTGGATCATGATTGGCATAGAAATAGAATACTGTTATGTTCTGCTAGACAAACATGTACTTTTAAAAAATGAAAAGCAAAATCTCTGTTACAAGTAAAGACATGGCCTGTTTTTTTTCTACTAATGTTGAAACAGGCAGTTTCACCAGTTAGTTTGTCCTTTACCAGTGCTTTAAAATTGTTGCTCATATTACATTGGAGCAGGTTTGAATTTTGCAAGCAGGGGAGTTTTGTTGAGCCCTTCACCTTCAGAAAGTGCCCTTGAGCTGAGCATTCAGCTAATCTCTCTTGAAACTCAACTTTGATTTTGTTTTGAGAGATTAGGAGCTGTTTGTGGTGTCTTTGGGAATGACAACACCAAGCTGTAGCAGGGGTGTAAGTGTTCTATTCTTGAGTGTGCTGCCATCTCTCCTTGCTGAGATAACTGGGGGCTCTGAGCTTCGAATGTATATGAAAGTGGAAGGGATGCAGACCTTTGCTATCACCAAAGTGAGCAGATCTGCTTGCAGGACTAAGAACTGCACAGCCTGTTTTAACAACCTTGCACAAAAAGGTTCAGTGACGAGAAACTTCTATCCGCTAGACCTTTATCATTATCACCTTGCTGCTAAATTATAAGTAAGAATGTATTTATTCTTCATAAAAATGTTAATAAATTCCTCTTGCATTCATTTAAGCACCAGTCAAATAGCTTTATGTTCTACAGTGACAATAAACATGCCAAGGTAATCATTTTACTGCAGCGTTTCTACACTCTGAGCAATCAGGTTTGCTTTTTACTTGCTCAGCATTTTGCTGCACTGAATGAACATGATGTCACTGAAAAACTTGGGCACCTCTCGAGTGTTTAAAAGACTTTAGATGGAGGAGCTTAAACTCACCTTTGTATCCTTTGGTATCTGCTTGTTCTCGTTTTTTTGCCTTGAAGCACCAACATTCATACTTTATTTACAGATCTCAACAGGCTTTGCCTTGTCAAATATTTTGAATTCCATTATGAGGTGTGTAATGTCTCTTATATAAGCTCTCATTTGTGCTCTTCTGGGATGCCTTGCTTTTGTGCTTAAGTGGATTTGCCTGTGTTTACTCTACTCATTTTACTTTTTACGGAGAAAGTAAGGAAATAACTTTTGGCTTACATTTTCCCACCATGTTCTCTCCACCCAAAATCAAATAAAACTCAAGAAATCACCCTGCTTCAGCTCAATGAGTTCAGTTTAGAACTAATGTCAGTTCCAAGAAGCAAGTGGGCTGAGTTGAAGGTGGATGAATGTCTCCAGCAGGAAGTGGGTGCGCTCATTTTTCCTGGATGAGAACTTCTTTAATACTGTGATGGACTGAATATACAATCTGAGCTACTTCTATTTATGGGCTGGCTCTCCAATTCATGTTTTATGAGTTTCCTCCCAGGCAAAGCTGCTCTGTTTGGTTCATTGGAGTCCTGTCAGGAGAACAATCAAGAGGATATTAATCTGAAGCTCAAATACCACATCAATTAACAGGCAGGGGTTTTGTACTGTGGAGTTCAGAATGTACTTGGCAGAATAAATGCAAATAAACCTTTTATCAATGAGAGAGCATTAAAGCAGCAGATAGAGACATTTCAGTCCCTTTTCTAAATATGGTCTTAAAATAGTTTACACCAGATGCCATCTATGAATGACACTTTGATATTCTCATGTTTTAGATAAAAATATTAGAAGAGAACTTCACTTTCATGGCAAATATGTGGATATTTTGATGACATATTTTGGAGACAGTAACAAACAATAATCTGTTCTACTTTTCTTGTGCTACAGAGAAGCAAAGTAAGAGAAAGGTCACTCCTCTGGAAGCTGATTATAGCTAGATGTACTTTTTAGGAGCCCCATCCTGGGTGTGGAACATTGGTAGTAATATACTGTGGGAAAGTCCTTTTTTATTGGCAGGCAAAAAAATCTTAGCTTTTTCATGTAAGCATGGTAGAATCCACGTGAAGTCATTTCCTTACAACACAATGGGATAAAATATAAAATTGTTCTTGGGAAGCTGTGATGGGAACTGTCCAGGGATTGTGAACACACATTTGGGACCATGTCCCCTGGTGCATTGACTCTTGCTGCTGGGAGGAAACAACTGATCCTTGGCAGCTCTTCTGGCAATATGTGCTGCATTTTGGGTGAAGTGCTTCTATTTCTAGGTTCATTTTCCAAATTATTTAAATTAAAATAAGTACTTTAGTGTTTCAGTCCATTAGAAAAAGTCGGCTTTGATGCAGTTACATTAAGGTCTGAACTAACAGTGCCAGAAACCATTTTCAACTGCTTATGCTGCGTAGTGTAGGCATAAAATGCTAGTAAATAGAAATCACAGTGTGTCACATTCAATTGCACACGACACAGCTATGTTTGCTTCAAGGCAGGATACAAATAAGGCATGAATTTATTAGCTAGAACAAACCCATGTCCATGAGGTTTGAAGTCACAGTCTCACTGGCCATGTGTGTACTCCTTTATCAGGTTGCTCCAGGAACCCAGAAGAGCATCCCAAGCTGGAGTTCACATCTACATTTTGTGTCTTTACCGTAGTTTTCACATGCCCCAGATGTGTCCACACAAAGTAGCACTGAATGTTCTTAGAATCTCCTATCCTACAGTGCTTTAGGCATTGTCAGCAAGAGAGGTGCTATGTGACCTACCATCTAACTCTGCCCACTGACCTCTCTTGCCTCTTCATGATTGCCAGTAGCAAAGACAGGTAAAGAACCTTTTTTAATTTGCCTGGATGGATTTCCAGCTGATCCAACTGCTTCCCCAGAGCTTGCCTAGAGGTGGAAGCAAGCAAAGCCCTCATGGCTGAGCCTCCAGGGGGTTCCCTGGTGCCAGGACAGGCAGCAGCCTGTGCCTTCCCTCTTGCTCCGCTCATCTCACGCTCACTCTCTCCCTGGACCCTAGTTGCAGCAGTGGTCCCCAGCACCCACATTTGGCAGCACAGATCCCTTGGGAGATGGGGAAGGTGAGACGCTTTCCCTGTGCATGCTGCAAATGGATTTTTACAGCTTTCTCCTGGAACTGAGTCATGAGCTAGAATGTGTGTTGCCAAGTGACAAGCACTTTGGGCAGGACTTAGCCTGGGACATTAAATTAGTCACCCCATGTATTTGTAGATGAGATTTCTAAGCTCCCACTATTGATTGTGAAGATCCAGTCTGCAAATCTCAGGGGAGGGACATTCAGCAGAGATGGTGGGGTCTGGAGGCTGAGTCTGCCCACAGTAAGATAGACACTGGGAAGCTCCCTTTAGCTGCCCACTCACTAACAGTAAGTGGTAACTGGGATGCCTGAGCCTACCTTAGGCATCAAGATGGGGCTTGCAGATATGATACAGGACCTGCAGAAGACATTAGGTCTTCTGGAGCAGCAGCTGGAGGCCAGCCAAAACACTCCAGGGCATCTTAATGTCATCAGATACCAGTACTTTGCAGCTGAATCATGGTGGATCTCTACTGACTACAGTAGGAGCTGAGATGCCCAGCTCACAAATAAATGTTTTTGATTAGGTGCTTAAATTTAGGCACCTCAATCTCTGACTGAATCCTACCTTTGTTTTTGGCAAGAACCAGGAGCCACTTTTGCACTCTGAATGAATTTGCATCCATAATACACACACACACACACACACACACACACACACACAAAGGTTTGTACATGGACAACATAAAACAAAGACAGTTCTCGCAGCCAACTACCAAACCAGCATCCCCTTGAATTCTCTCTTCTCTGTCCTTAGGAATGCCCAAGGCATGGGGCTGCAGCCCTTCCAGGCTTCCTTGGAAAGCTCCTGCCACCTCCCTTCTTCACAGGTGATTGAACAACAGCTCCTTTCCACCCTTACTGTTGGTGCTTGACTGGGTGAGTCTGACAGCCCTGGCCTCAGCCCCTCGTGCCAGCACAAGACTGTGCTGAGAACATTTGTGTTGAGAGAAAATGAGAGAAAATTTGTGCTGCCTCTGAGAGCTCAGGGTGTTGGAGAGGTGGCTCCTTTCATCACAATAGGGAAGACAGGGGATCTGGCAATGGTCAGCATTGGACACAAAACCTTCCAGTGAGGCTCTGCCATGAAGTGGGAACTTCTGCTTTCCTTATGTAGTGGCCTCCTGAAGGCCACGTGGTCACTGTCAGTCATGGTCTTTGATGCAGATTGTGAACATGCAACAACACCTTCAGTGCTTGGGGACAAGACCCTGTGAGCACAGCACAAGTGCTGACTCGAATATTTGTACTTAATGAACTTCAAAGAATTCTGTGTTCAGAGAAGCTGAAACCATGGATCTCTTTGTCAGTGTGGAGAAGAATGACACCAGGTTTTTTCCTAGAAACAATGCTATTGAAGCATAGCTATTGAGTAGACATTCCCCATATAAAAATGAGCTCCAGTTACAAAAACTATTAATAATATATTTGTTATATTATTATATATAAATTATTATTATTACTATTATTATTATTACTATTATTATTATAATATATTCATGCATTTGTTAACAAAACAGTTGCTACAGTTGCACTGAATGACCTGGGTATAAAATTTATTAATTCTGAGGATAAGCATGTTCAGCAAAATGTTAAGTTGCACATGACCTTGCCAGTGTATGTTTGCCAGAATTTTTTGTTAATTGTTTGATCCTCTGACAGAAGCACCTGTAATTGTTATTGCTTGTATTAATTCCTGTTACCACCATAGGCATTCATGTCCATGGGTCCGTGTCTTACATACAGCATACACTGAACCTACCATATTTTTTGGGTAAAGCCCCTCCTTCTTAGCAATACACTGGCTCTGTGTACCCGTCCTCCCCTACTCCTACTTACCCATTGCCTTCTCAGTAAACAATTGATTGCTTTGTCTGTCCAGAAAATGTTTGAATGCAAGAGACTCACCACAGTTCAGAAATGTTCAGATATTGCCTCCTGGATCTGAAGAGTGTTGTCTTTTAGCAATATGAGCTGCTTTCAAAGAGAAATGCACCAAAATACTTTCATTTGAGCATTTGATAACAGAAATAATAAAACTTCAGAAAATTAAAGTCCAGGTAAAATTAAGACTATAAGCAAAAAAGGACTGAAGGTGGCACTGTAGGAACAGACATTTCTCCTTTTAGAAAAGAAAGATGGTAAATGTCTGCTTAGTCTTTCTCTTTGAAACAGGAAAAAGAAAAGGAGAGAAAGGAAAAGCAAAAAAGAAAAAGAGAAAAAAAAAAGATTTAGTTGTAAGCCAGGGACCTTATTTTCCCATAAGTTTTCTCTCACTCTGCTGTTGCTCCTCCTTCCTCAGAGTTGGAGGGCTTTGAACAGAGCACCAAGGCATTCCTTGTCCTTTCCAGCAGAGCAGATGTACATCTGCCCACAGTGGGCAGACTGTCCACACCATGGGCAGAGCAGTCAGCTGGATGAGGGGAAGTCCAGCCAGTTTGATGCCAACCTGAGGAATCATGAACTACAGCACTTTTCTTTTCCAAATGGGTCTGGCCTGTGACAGGATGTTTGCCTTCCACAAATCTTCCTCTAATGCTCACTAGAAGGGCAGAGAGAGACGCACATCTAAACCGACCAGTCTCCACACAAAATGCTGAGGGTTATTACTCAGCCCAGAAACTCTTAATTCCAGTCAAACCTTCTGACTATTTTTGCCTAAACTAATCCTTGATCCTTTACTTTGCCCCTTTGTTCTTACTCTGCTGTAGGTGGTGGCCCTGATGGCCTCCACGCAGGAAGACTCCAAGAGCAACTCCTTCACCCTATGAGAAGTCATGGTTATGTTGTAGAAAGGTTTCTGGATTCCAGCACCTGCTTTAGGGGCACACAGCAAGTACAATATCCTGAATGTCTGCACAGCCTGTATACGACTTAACTGCAGACTAAAGGCTTAATTTTGCAAATATTACAGGCCAGATGAACACATTTCAGAAGGAAACTTGTGGGTGGCAGCCAGCATCTGCATCTACTATAGTGCTGTACTCATTGTACTCAAAAGCTTTTTAAGACAGGGATCTGCCTTTGCACTCAGCCACAAGAGCCAGACTCTTGTCGGGAAGCAGCAATGTGGTGTCGTCTGGGGTCCAGCTCCAACAGTGAGAGCACAGGTGTGGGTTTTAGATTTTGTTTGGACTTGGTGCAGTTAGTGTCTATTTCTACTTTGTTTTGGACCTTGTCTGAAGGTTCAGCCTTTTCTGGTGACAACTTTGCTCCAACAGTTCAGAAAATTAGCATGGGATTTATTGTTTTGTTTTGTTTTCATGAGAAAGACAAACCATCTATCATTGCAGGCATGGAGGCTTTGAAAATCAGGAAAGGAGCCTGGAAGTGGGCTCTGTATCAGGAGCAGGGTTCTGAGTGGTGCCCCAGTGTGTGGTGCATCAAAATGAGACAGATTTTTCAATCAGCAGCAGCTCCAGCACCGGTGAACTGGCGGACAACCAAGAAGTGCAGCAAGCCTGATTGTGTGCACACATGCACATAGTACAGCGGGAGTTCAAGAAACCAATAGCATACACAACAAGAGCAGCATATACTATTCCTTATCAAGATACTACTGATGAGATGAGAACATGTGTGTTGGAAGTCAAATAGTACAGTCATTATGTGGAGGACATAGGACTTTCCTGCATGCTGCTTTGGTGTGCAGTCCAGGACACCCCATGCCTGCCTCTGTGGATCTGGGGACAGCCAGGACTGTTGGAGAGGTTTCACAAACATGAGACCTATGAAAGGCATGTAAGAGCCAGTAAACACAAGTATCTAGGGTAACTTGTTATTTCTTTTAGCAAGTTGCTACATCTTGTAGCTTATTGCCTGTTGTAACAGGCTTGCACAAGGTCTGCGCTTGTTGCCTATGGCATTGCTACAAGGTTTGCACCATGGAAGTCAAGCTCTGCTGCATTTTGCCGGTGCTCAATTTCACTCTTAAGGAAAAATGCCAAGGAAAGGCTTTTCCAGGGTAAATAAAGCAATACAGATAGCTCAGCATCCCTAAAGGAAGAGCCATTCCTACCTTCTTGCCTCTAACCTCTGCTGTGGAGGAGGGGGTGCTGTTCAGAGCCATCTGGGGTATCTTTGTTGCAGGACCCAGAATATGTGAACATGCTGTGCCTCTGAGCCAGGGAGTGAAGCTGGTGTGCACTGGGAGGACAGCTGGGAAGACTGGTAGAGAGTGGGGTGCTGTCCCCAGAGGGCAACTTGCAAAGCACTTGTGAAGATTTTGAAAGTGCATCTGATTTAACAGACTGATGCCTCCAACTGAGGGGTCTGTTCTAAGGAAGGGGTGTTATCCTGTGTGTTTCCTTCACATTGGCATTGTAGCTCTCTGAATGTCTGTCTCTGTAGGAGGGAAAAGACAAGTTCCTTCCATTGTTTTAGTAGGACAGAGGGAGTTTTTCTCCTTCCATGGCCAGAGGTGTGTTGGTGTGTGCTCTGGGGAGCTTCCCTTGCACAAAGAAACATCCATTTGAGGTCCCTCAGCCTGACACAGGTTTTAAGGTCCTCAGCTTCATCTCAGCTTCTAGCACAACAGTGCCCTAGGTCTGCATGAGGCCAGTCAAACAGGAAAGATGAACAAAACAAAGACATGCTTTTTTTTTTTTTTTTCTAGAGATGCCAAGGAAGGGTGTGTAGGTGGGATCTGGTATTAGCCTGGGTATTGTCCCCTTAGAGAGTTCTCTCTTTCAATAGTTTTCAGTTATAGCCCTGATGATCACAAAATCTTCCTCGGTGAGCCACCACATGAAAGTGTGTTTATTGTCCAGGAGTGTTTTATCTGCCCAGATTACAGCTTCTGTGAGAGTATTTTATCTGCATGGGCAGTGTGAGAATGGTTGTGAGGAGATACTCGTTGTGGCTCATACCCTGTCTTGCCTCATGTAAGAAATGGGAGATCTGCATGCAACACTAACTGTGTGTGAGTTATGGGAAAACAGAAATCCTCTCTATGTCCCTCTCTCACTCAGTCTGACACCCTCCTATTTAACAAGTCCCATTATCTTCAATAGGAGGCAATTCATATGTCAGTGGTAGTATAATGGCTGGCTGTAAGGTAGTAGATAACATAATCTGCCTCTTGAAGTTCTACAGAAACTGTCCTTTCTATTTATTTTACTTGACCTGGAAAGAGCAAAGTGCTGTTGAGCCAGCAGGTTTGATTGATTGCAGATATTTATCTATACCCAGGAGTCTTGCCCATCAGTAAGTTACTTTCAAATAAGGATGGGTTTGATTTGCAAGCTTTGTCTTTAATCTAAACCAGTGTGTAATGGAAAGCTAAACCCCAAGTCATAAGCTGCTGTTATAAATAAAGGCAATCACTATGGAACAAAACAAGTTACTTGTTCAGATGATTTGTTAAAATAAATTAAAATATAGTAATGTGATAACGCTGTTCTTTAGATGCATTTAAACAACTTCTATCACTCTCTGTCACTTGATAACTTCACTCAATAACAATTGATTTTAAGAAGGAGAAAAATACGAATTATTCTTTTGGAAGTTGCTCTCTTACACATTCACAAGCAACATCTGTCTTTAAGAGCTGTAACACGTCTGAGTGTATGACAGCTCTGCTCTCTCAAGTATTTATCACTAACCTGGGGAACTTGATGATTTATAGAAATTTTTGAAGCATGACAATTGTGAGACAGTCTTTAAGTCGTGTGTGTTCATTCTGGTCGTGGACTGAGCAGTGAGTGATGTAATTTTTGCTTTCGTTTTGAGCCACCTAGTGGTAATATAAATGAGATAAGATTTCCGTGCTGAAGCCCTGTGAAGGGTTTCTCAGCAACTATTTTTTTAATTTAATGGGACTAAGCTCAGTAAAGTGAATTGAAACGGCAAGATTTTGTTTGGTTTCTTTTATTTTCTTTTTTCTTTCTTTTTTTTTTTTTTTAATACAATAAAACTTTCAATGCCCAATAACAAGGCGTTAGGAGTTAAAACATTCCCTCTGATTTTTTGTGTCAGTGAGGTGCTCCAGGGCTCTGCCAAAGTGGTTTCAGGCCACTTTTAACTCTGGGAGCCTTTCTGGGGACTTTTCAACTCACCAGGTATTCAAGTGCTGCTTGGCAGATGTGGCAGAATGGTGCATTTAGTGCCTTCCTCACCTCAGCCCGTTGCCTCTTTTGCACTGGAGACACAAGCCTGGGCACAGAGTCAGGCAACCTTGGGCCATTCCACTTTCTGGCCCTTAGCCAGAGCTGGTTTGAGAGGGTATTCCCCCAAATATTCTTTGGTTGGAGTCAGGATTATGAATGGAAACCCCTGGCTCTGATTCTGAGCTTTGCCTTGTGTCTTCAGCACTTGCTGCTAGCTTTCAATCTCCAGAGCACTTCTTTCCAGTGTATCCTTGTATTAAAATCTGAAATTAAAAACAGTGTTTTCCAAAACTGAGCAATTTGTTCAAATATTAATCACCTAGCTGAACTAGAATTAGCAGGGAGCATTATATATTCGTGTATCCATGGCAGAGCTGCATTTTCTAGTCCTGTTGTCTGAATGATAATCAATCACATGTCCTTTAGCACTCAAAGAACCAAAGTTAATTACAGACCTGCTCAGTGGTCTATGAGATACACTCAGCACCTCTGATATGCTGTTGCTAATTTTAGGGTTTCCTAAATGGCAACTGTAGATCAAAGTATCTTTCATTTTGTCTGTATGCTCATATAATGGTCTCAAGAATGTCCAGATCACTAAATCCTTATCACTAATCTTGCAGGTTAGAAACCACAGTAACCTTTCTTTTCTGTGCTGAATTCTCGAAGCCTTTCTTTGGCTCTTCCTTGATGCCATGTTGCCTACATTTTCCTTTATTTTCATATATCACTCAGTTCTTTAAATATAACTTCCAGATGCTCATACTATGCAACATTCCAGAAAAAACCCTAAATATTGCATGCTATATTTTCAGCTGTATTACTGAAATATGTTTTCAGAGCAATCTTAAAAAATAATTAAATAGTTCATTCTCTGTTTTTAATATACAACCTAGAAAAGTGGGTCTCTTCTTTAGAGAGAAGAAAATAATTTAAATATTATATCTTTTGTGCTTCCTAAAGGTCAACAAGTTCGAATAATCCCCCAAGCATTAGCAAAGAGAATATGCTTTGCCTTCCCCACAGGAAAGTTAGACTTCCCACCCATTTAGCATTTTTAATTTCTGCGTGATACCTCAAGATCCTGGTATGTCATTCTCCTATTTAATTTCCCCCTGAACTGGGGACTGGAAGCACCAGGCCTATTAAGCTGAAAGATAGTTACAGGCAGAGTATGGAGACAGGTGTTTGTTAATTCTTGTTCATTCTGAAAAACATGTAGAAAGGATTATAAGAATTTCTTGTAAAGTAGAAGAGGAAGAAAATGTCAGCTGGGGCAGGGAAACCACAAGAACAGACCTGATGGGAAGGGAAATTCAGCCAGATGTTTATTATCACGTTGAATGCAGGGAAGTCAGACAGCAGGTCGAGGATGAGCCTGGAAAAGAAGAGGGATTTTCTCTCTTCTGCTGTAGGGCTGTGTCCAGAAAAAGATGCGTCATTTCCAGGTTACTGCCTGTGTGGTCTAAAAAGAAGCTCGTCTCCTCCAGTGCCGCCTGTTTTCGGGGTCAGGGCGAGACAGCTGTGCTCCAGCTGCCGGCTCCGCCGACAGGGAGCGACGGGGACAGCGCTGGGGACCGTGGCTGGGTGTCAGCACTGCCGTGGTGCGCCGTCCTCGGACACTGCTCCGAGCACTGCAGAGAGGAGCCAGGCAGCTGCCACGGCCCGCAGGAGCAGCGCTGTGCCTGGCGGCGGCGGGGCTGCAGCTCGCTGCTCGGGGTGCGGGGCTCACCCCGAGCCCTGCCGCTCCTGGAGCTCCCTGGCTTTGCAGGGAGGGTGAGGGACAGGGGGAGAGCTGGGCGTGAGGACTGGCGCCCTAACTGCTCCCCTGAAGGACTTCTGGGGGCCACACCCTGTTCCAGTCCTTGTGGAAATACTGACTGTGAAATAGCAAACCCCAATTGCTGGGAGTTGGACCCGGAGAGGAATTTAGGAATGTTGTTCAGACAAAAATCAAAATAATATCCAGGCTGTCTAAATGAGTGAGGACAAGTTTCATTGATTTTCAGTGCATGTAAGACAAGGCAGTAGCTCTTTAAAACCAGACTTTATCTCTTGCCAGGGCTGGTTTGCTCACAGGAGATGGGAATTCCTGATTGAGCCTCAGGAGCAAGCAGTGGGATGGAAACACCCTGCCTCCCTGGAAAGGAGGTTCTGGAGTTTGCAGTCATCACACATCTCAAGGCCAATCAATGTCAGTGATGGCTCCATCTGGCACGACTTGGGGGTAAACTCTGCCTTTTCCTGACCAGAGAAGATGGGGCTGTCTGCGTAGAGATGTGTGCAATGCACTTGAGCAGGCAGTTACCACTGCACAGGAAAATGAGTTGGGAGAAAGATAATCTGTCCCCTGCTCTCTTCACACACCCTAGATGTCCGTGCAGAGGGGACTCTGTGCAACAACGTTTGTTGGGGACCTCCCGATTTCTTTCAAGGCATTTCCCCAGGGAAGGACAGGCAGTGGTTTTAGATAAGCCCTGCCCAATGGATATGTGTCAAAATGCCAAAATACACCTCTTCTCCAGTCGCCTCCTCCCTGCTGTGCCGATGTCCCTGGCTGCTCTGCACTGGAGGCAGCAGCATGGTCCCACAGGCTGGCACAGGTGCTGGGTGAGCTCCCGTGTGACAGGGGCATGAGGAGATCCATGTGGGACCCACACTGTCACTGCCAGCAGCTCCTGGAAAACTTTCCAGTCTGTCTTCCCTGCATCTCCATGGACACAGGAAGAGCTGTATCCACAGTTTTGGTGGCACCTCACTGCAGGGCATGTTTTGGGCTCCCAGTAAGCAGCTGAGAAGCACAAAAAATAAGGTTAGAAAGGAGCAATAGCTGGAATATCAGAACAGAAAGTGCTAAACAGGGTCTGCCTGCTCCAGAAAACAGTGTGCTAACAGAAGCAGTGTAGCAAAGGACGGACTGTTTGAGATAAAGCCATTGAATTGGCATGTCTGCTGGTCCACAGAGATCTGTGTGTTCTTTAGCTGTGCTGTTCCACCACAAAGTCTGTCTTGTGGCAGAGTTATTGCTGTGCCAGTCTGATGCAAGGAACAGTTTCTGGACTTGTGCTAGTAACTGCAGGGCACTACCCCTGGCTTTGTCATCTTTGCCATTTCAGCAGTCCTTCAGACCCATATACATGTGCAGGGCACAGAAGGGCAACTTCCACCTTGGGAGCCCATGAAATTTGTCATGCAGCAGGCAGGTGTGCTCAAAACTTTTAGATGCAACTTAACTGCTGGACTGTAGCCACCAAGTAGCTTCCATCTGGACATGGAAAGGTCTGCAAAAACCCTTTAGATGTGTCTAGACAAGGAATAAAATTTAAAGCTATCCCTGCTGAAGACTTCTACAGACTCACAGGTATATATGTATTTATCAATCCAAAAATAGCTTTAGATGACAGTACATTGCTCAGAGCTCATGTTCAATCAGTTATACACAATGTTGCCTGCAGAGCAATTATTTTCCTGAGAACATTAATGCATAATACAAGCCACCATTCTTATTTTTAGGCATATAATTTTGCTTTGGCCATTTTCGGAATGTGTATTGTCTACTACCACCTGCTTTATAAATTGATCCACCTCTCTCACTCTGCATTATTGACATGTCCCCATTCTTTATTACTCACTGATATCTCTCAGCTTCAGGATAAACTTCATATTTCCTTCTCAGTCACTCATGATAGTGTATAGCAGTTTCTTGACAAGAGGGAAGGAAGTGTCATGCCAATCAGTCAGGTTCTTGTTTATTAACTCCAGCATCCAAAAGCCCACATTGCTGCAGAGAGGCTGCCTGGCCTTCCCAGCACTGTTACAGCAGCAATACCCACTGTAACCCTTTTCTTCTCACCCACTTTAATTTCCCTGCAAAACATTGATAATGATGTCTTCAATTCCCAGTCACATTCTCAGCAAAGTGATTAAGCTTAAAAAAAAAGGAATTGCAATTGTTTAAAGAGGGATTGGTTTCCTAAAAAAGAGTCCAGACTTTTCTGAACTGCATCTGGTGAGCAAAGAGAAAGAAACAAAATAATGTGCAGCTAGTTAAGAAAGAGCTTTCAGACTTTATTTTGTTGGTAAATGTTTTAATGTTGCTAGTCATGGTTAGACAATAGGGACATGACCTGAACATCTGAGAAAAATACCAGCTGCTCTGCAAGAAAAAAATTACAAACATATGGTGAAACCAGTATCACTGAAGCATTTAACTTGACAAATTTCACATAAGTTAATTCTGGTGGTAATGTAGTTTCTTCCAGGAACGTTTATTTATTTGCACACTGTTTTTTCTAAGTGAGTTACATACAGGCTTTTTCACTAAGGTTTACTTTCTCTGGAGAATGTCATTCAATATAAAGTTGCTCAGAGTGGTTTCCAAATGTACTGCTCCAACTGTTTTATGAAAAGCACAGTTGTGTCTCTCTTCAACCCAGCCCCTCCCTCTGCTATTCACTGTCTCACTTTCCAGACTACACCACAGCCTTACTTACTTTCCAGAAGAACTTCCTCCACACTTAAATATTTTTGTTTGTTTGACTGTTTTCTTCTCTGGGACATACTTATTTCCCCTAAATCATCCTTCTACTTCATTCTCCAGGCAGGTATCTTGAGTTGGCTTTGACACTGTCTGCCTTTCAGTGACCTCTGCCTTATGGGCTGTGAGTCGCTCTACTCAGACCTGTGCCAGCTGTTGCTCTCTTGAAATCTTTAACCATGTCCAAATCACCACGTGACTTGACTATTGCAATTTTAATTTCTGTTTCTCCTAAATCTTTGCTGTCTTAGCTCTGATATTTCTGGGATGCTGCAGCCAGGCTCTTCTTGGTCCTTGAACAATGCTACTTCAGGATTTTCCATGACTGTTGGTGTATTGATTTGCCTAATATATAAAATTAGATATATTTTTGGGGCTTTCCTATTTTCTACTGTAGATTTGTGGCTGTATCTGTTGATACAACCTGTAAAAAATTAGTCACCACATAGTTACTGGATTGGGAACTAAAAGCTGGGTTTATGCTGCACCATTAAAGGTGATACTGTTCCCTCCAGGTCCAGGGGATTTTATAGTGCTCTGTTTCTTGCAATCTTGTGTCTTGTGATTTTATCCAACCTGCTCCATCAGCACAGGAAATTCCCTTCATCTGGGGACAAAGCCTGCCCCACAAACCGATCTGCTACTGCCCCTGCATATAAATTTTACATGATCACCTACATGATAAACTGCTTTTTAAATTTGATACATAGGTCTCTGTGTATCTGCCCAGCATAGGGGTACATCTGCCTTCCTCTACAGGGACATGTTAACTACCTTTCAATTTTCTGAAGTCAGTAATTGAGATGCTGAGTCCATCTACAATTCTGATTTTTTTTTCCTTTGGCTTATCGTCTTTCAAAATTTTATTTTCAATATAAAATGATATTTTATGTTCCTTTACTGCCAAACACATTATTAAGTAACATAAAAATGAGACAGAAATTGGAGGACTATGGGTAAGAAAGAGCATAGATCCATAGTTGTGTTATACATCTGTCCTGGTTTGCAAGACAGGTGTTTGCTAAGGAAAGCAGAAGCCTCCCTTTGAACTGAAAAATGTGATCCTTCCTTCCTACAGATTATGATGATTTTGAAATTAAAGAAGCTCTCAGGCAAAGATATGGGGTAGGAATAGCAGTTCTTTACTAGTATATCTAACAAGACAAACAAGAACAACAACAGCTATGAAATTACCCACAAACAGAACAGTAACTCAGTCCCAGTGTTTTTTGGCTGCAGGCACCTTTTCCCTGAGCTGCAGTTCCCGGTGCTGGGGGCGGGCGGGTCCCGCAGAGCTGCAGGAGGGCTGGGGGTGATGGCAGAGCTGTCCCAGGGGGAGAGAGAGATGGAGAGAGAGCTCTCCGCTCATGGTGTGGGTCCTGATGCTCAGCAGAGTGCTGGATGGTGGCAGGTTACAGCGAGAAGGCAGCAGGGCAGGGTCTGACAGCAGTGAGGATGGCTCCCGGTGCTGGAATGGCAGGGATGGAGCTGAGACGGCGATCGTCCTTCTTGTCCGAACTCCGTGGGGGAATGGGGACAGCCAGAGCCTCCTGTCTGCTCTTCTGGATGTTTGGATATCGAGGGGTTTCCCTCTTCTCTCCCCTCCCCCTTGCCACCAGGGCCCAGTCAACAGGTATCTTAGCATGACAATGGGGAAAATTCCACAGAGGGAAAAGGGAAAGAACCAAGCCCCAATAACATAAAAATAGGCCAGTGTAAGAGTACAAGATAAAGTATAAGAGAAAGAGCAGAAGTATTAGAAGAGAAGTTTATTCATGGCAGTTTTTTATATTGGATAGTACAAAACTGGGGCATGAGGAGAAAACACAAGAAATGTATGAGATGAATGGGAGACTGGGTGGGTGAGAGACAGATGAGAGAAGCAGTGGTCCAGAGAAGGCTGGGTGGTGACTTTGGGGCTGCACAGTCCCTGTGCAGGTCTCCACGTGGTGGTGAAGAGAGGTGGCACCCCTGGACTGGGGTGTGATCCTGGCACTGGGCTGTTATGACCTCTGGGGTTTCCAAATGAAAACAAAAAGTTTAGCCAGAGTCTACCATAAGCCTCCCTTAATCTCTAACTATTTCTTTCAGCATATGGAGTGCATTGAAAGAGTATAAAACCATTCTCAGTGGAGGTTTACTGTGTATTATACAAAAATTGAATTGTTGTAATAGAAACTGTAGTTGACTACCACCTGTAAAGATGTGGCATAAATCTGAGTTTTAGTGCCCCATGTAGTCAACACTTAGAGGGTAACATTGCACAGTCTGCACAAACAATGTTATGGAGCAGAGCCTCTCTCCTAAAACAAACGTATTGCCACCAATCTACATTAGAAAATAGAAAGTCCACACCAATTTAGCAAAAATAGGTATTAAACAAAGCAGACCATTATTAAACATATAAATTTAAGATGTTATGAGATGTTGTCTCACCTACAGCAGCAACATAAAATGATCCTAATAGCCTATACAGCCATTTATCTTGACTTAAAAATACACATTCCTTTGACATATGTGAGAGTGGTATACTAGTACTGTAATTACCTTAATCTGGCAATTGCCATAAATAATTCCCCTTTTCAAGGATTTGAAGATGCTCTGAGTAGTTGCTGTACTTTGTTCTTACTCTAGCATTAACCCAGTTGTTCAAGGCAACTATTTAGAATTTAAATGTGCCCGGTGAATCTCTTATGTAAATTATTTTATTGTATATAAATTATTAACTGTGTCTAGAAAGCAGAGAAGTAGGAGAATAAAGACCCAGCATATGATTGTGGTCATATCTTATGTAGCATCAAAAATACATTTTTTTGGTTTCCAAGCCTTATGTCATTTTCCCACATAAAAAGAAGTACAAGGTATCCCAATTCTTCTTGTATTAATTCATATGCTTGTGATTTCTGCTCAAAAAATATGAACAAAATCAACTTATTTGAACTGACAGAAGATATATAAAGAAAAATATTTTTCTTAAAAGTTAGATGAATGAAAAGACAGAATATCACTGAATGGTAGAAAAAATGTTGGCACACCTAACATCTTTTTTAATCCAGTAAGAACTAAAATTTTCACAAATGGAATAATGAGATAAAATAAATAAAAAATGCCACAGGGTATACCTGCCTCAATATAATGAAGAATCTTGCCCTTCAATACCTGCAACATGTTGTGTATTTATGTGGTGATTCTGCAGGCTGTGAAAACAGTGACTGCTCTGTCACTTATAGTTCATAAACTGTAAAAACCAAGTCTTTCCTGTTTCACAGGTGAGAAGAAATATTCAGTAACTGAGTATTTCAATACCTGAAGTTGTGACCCACTGAAAAAAAAATTACATTACAAGGAACATTACAAGGGATAAGTTCATGAGGACATGCCTGAATGAATGAATGAATGAATGAATGAATGAATGAATGAATGAAAGAAAATTCAGAGCTCCCACGAGCAAAGGAATCTTCAATGTATAGACCTGAGTCACGGGTAGGAGGATCCAATCTACAAAGATAAAAGTGAGAGTCACAATTCTTTGCAATTATGACAGTAATTTGAGCAAATCTTAGAA
The DNA here is from genome assembly GCF_963662255.1 of Cinclus cinclus. Classification (NCBI taxonomy): domain Eukaryota; kingdom Metazoa; phylum Chordata; class Aves; order Passeriformes; family Cinclidae; genus Cinclus; species Cinclus cinclus. Next base: position 17,335,155 of record NC_085046.1, on the reverse strand, counting down.
ATCATAGAAGGCATTATAAGAAATAATCCTTACTACTGTAAGAGTGACACCGTTCTAGAGCTGTACAACACAGCACTACAAACTAGGTTCTTGCATTCTAATAGCTTAAAGAAATTTCTGGGGATGCTCAGTCTGAGCCAGTTTCTAGGAGCTTAATTAGAGCTATGCAAATCTGAGAAAAATTATCCATTGTAATTTTTTCTCTTCTAAGATGCAGAATACATTATAAACATATGATAATAATATAACCCTCACCAAGAAAGAGGAACGATGAATTGGAAGTTGACTACAGGGTCGTATAAAAGCTGTGTCTGAACTTGACAACTGAGGGTGCCCAGGATGGTACCTGGACCCAGAGGGCAGCTGACCCACCTCTACTAAATTCCCTCAGGCCTTGGAGAAAGGTGTCACATCTGATGGGAAGGAACTCTGGCTGTGCTAACTCCCAGTACGCCTCTAGGAATGGTTTGAGAGAGCAGGAGGTGGCACAGGCCAGCCTTCTCTTGGAGGCAACTCTGACAAAACCAGTGCCTGGGGATGCTCCTTTGAACTGTTTAATTTGCTTGTATTGGCACAATGAGAAAGACACTCCTAAAATAATAGCTGAGTATGTGTATGGATGAGAACTGTACCACAGTCAAAGTCTTACGTTTGTATTTTATTTCTAAGTATGTATGTTTAAATCCTGCACTCATTCCCTTGAACCACAGCCCCCAAGAACCCGGTCCTGTGGATGGGGAGAGTGAATCTCTGGAGAGCAATTAAGTGAGCAAGTACTTGAGGTGAACAAAAAGCAAGTGTCAGCAGGATTAATATTCAGGTTAATGCCTCTGCTCTTGTCCCTAGCCTGCCTGCATGGCACTGCTCCTCTGTGCCTGCCTCAGCTTACCTTGCTGCTGCTGCTACTTCTCCCACCTTCCCCACAGCCCCCAGGCCTCTCTGAACAGGGAGTTGCATCTCTCACCACCCAAGCTCTATCTCTCTACTTGGTTCCTGCTCTCCTGAACTCCCAGTTACTCCTCTTTCACCAGCTGGTCACATCCTCTTTTAGCTGCAGACTGTTTTTCCCTCTGGCTCAAGCCCATTCCATTTGGGCAACCAGTATCTTTTTCTCGTCCAGCATCAAGCCTCCGCTTTCCCAGGAAACTGGTTCCTCTTTTTCCCCTTCCTGGGGCCTTTGAGTAATCTCCACTTGAGCACCAAGCCCAGAACACCCATGATAGACAAGTCTGCCTTGGCTGGGTGTCCTGGAGGCTGTGAGTCATGCTGAGGGGACAGTCCCCTCCCAGTCATTGGAGCAGTTTGAGCAAGATCAGAGAAAAGAGAATTCTTGGAAACTGTGCTGTGAGAATAGAAGTCTCCACCCAACAAGAATAAACTGCATTCTTCTTCCCAGAAATTAAAAATAACTGGCAAGAACTGGTGAGATTTATCACGGGGCAGAATAAATGCAGCTCAGAAGCAGGAACCAGCCAGTGTCAATACCAGTGACATGACAGCACCAGATTTGTCTCTTCTGCCATCAGAAATTTTAACACTGGTAAAACAACAGATTTCTCCAAGTCTTGCATCCTGAAATGATAGACACATTTAGGCAGCAACACTCAAACCAGACAGTCCCAGTAACAAATCCTGTCTGAAGAAAAAACCCAGCATAGAAATATCTTAACTGTATAGACACACACTAGAACCAAAAAAATAGGATATTTTGAACTGCCAGCCCCACTTTTCATACCAAACCATGCTCACAATGTAGGTAATATGGATTACCAGAACCAACCCAGTTTGACACCTCATGGCTCAGCACTGCATTTGAAATGTGTATGCAAATGTTGGGTACTCACATGATAAAGCTACCTTGGCTTTTTTTTTAGCTGGTTCTCCCATATCAATACTGCCACATAGCCTAAAGCAATTGAAATGATTGACTAGCAAAATGTGCTAATAACGCTGATTATCTTCATTTATTTGCATATAATTCTTTGCTAATTTCTCTGCAGTAATTAGGACTGTGGCACATTGCTGACACAACTTTTTAAAACAAGAATGTGTTAAGTAATATTCAAACCTTTTTTATGATTTCCAGCTGATGTTTTCAATACAGACAAATAGCCTTCAGGAAAGTTATTTCTGAAATGAATATGTATTTCTAGATTTTAAGCAATCATTAGAGGGAGATTTTGCTATCAATATAGATGTTCAAAATCCAGAAGACATTTCTTTTGAGGCTACAGCTCAGTCAAGATAGATCACTCTTGCCAGTCAGGTAGTAGCTGTTGCCTGGGAAATATGGAAATGACCCAAAGTTCTGCACTCAAAGCCCCAAACTGGTTGGAAGGAAATATTGGCAGAAAGAAATATACTCCTGTAGTATCTCAAAAATGTTTTTTGGTCCTGTCATCACTTTAAATTGCATCTTTACTGTGGATTACTGGGTAGTAAGCACTGAAATATTTTATAGAGATAGCCTGGATGTTAGATGTTGTTCTTATCTCTTATTAACATCAGGTTAGCATACAGTTCACAACCTGGTTTTGTGCCTTTGTCCCTGCAAGACAAAAGAATAAAAGTCAAGGACAAAAATCTGTGTCCTGAAAATCATGACTGGACAAATGTAAACTTTCCTGAGTGCTTTGCCAGCCACATGACAATTTTAAATAGAATAAAGTGAACAGGTGAAGAAAGCCATCAAAGTCAGCATTAATGCTGCTGCCTAAACAGTTTATCTGTCTTTGCTCCATTTCTTCCACAGCTATTGCTGACTGTGACTACAGATAAATTGAACAAGGATGGAGGTCACCAAAACAAGGAATGCCTTAATAATTAAGGGCTCAATACATTTCACAAATGCACGTTCTTCTGTATCTGCTGCCAAACAGCTGTGGATCTGTGATATCTTGTAAAAATAAATTAAGAAGCCTGAAAGGCTCTGTTCATGATCTAAATGTGGAACTGAGGATGCAGAATGAGGATGAAACTACTAATTACTCTCTCCAGGCTCATACCTGCAATATAATCAAACCTGTCTACTGGGGCGATTAGCACTTAATCAATTGAAGTGTGATATAACCTTGCACTTGGAGCTAATATGAAGCTAGAACTAAAAAAAGCCCTGTCATTGTTACAGGCATATTTTCAAGGCGGAGAATTAGCAAGCTTTTCTCTCTAAAATAGGCCTTTCAACATTTAATTACCTATAGCAGACTGTACACTTTTGTTAAGGTCTGTGCAGAGCTAACAGCTGAGCCTGCTGATGCCAGCAAGCCCTTCCTCTTCTGCCCTGAGAATGGTTTCCTGTAGGAATACCTTGTTCCAGCACACTTCTCTATTGGTAAAATGCTAAGTGCTATCCTGTTATAATGCAAGATGACTTATTAAGTAAGCAGAAGCATTTAGTATTTTCCACTTTGTCATATCATATAGCCTGAAGAAAATGTTAATAATGGAAAAGTTGTAGTGGTGGTTTTTTTTTAAATTTTAGTTTTGGAATTATTTTGGTATTATTTTTGTTTTTGTTATGTTTTTGTTTTACTTTGTTTTGTTATTTCCCCCCCTTTTTTAAACTGAGACTATTCTTGGAGCTGAAAACTTCTGTACAATATCAGCAGTCACTTAAACACTCTATTTGGACAGTTAGCAAAATTTTGTGGATATGTGTTTAAATCTTAGGGGAACTTCTCTGCCTGTCACATCAGTAGCTTGCAGCTCAAGAGGCAGGTTTCCTACAAAGATTCACTTGTCCTTTAATTGAGGGGAAGTGAAATAACATCTGTCTGGGTTTTTTTAATGACTTCTACTTCCAAATTAAACAGGGAAATACAAGGACATGACAAAGAGAAAGATCTCAGCTTTCTGAATCTGTAACACTTTGGTTAGGCAACAGAATGAAGATTCTGTGTCAGCTATTGTTTATTCAGATATGCTTTTGCTGCCCTCACAACAAATTTTCCTAGTTTATGTCCATTTCTGGGCATGGAGAGCAGCCCTGTGGAAAGGGACCTGGAGGTCCTGGTCCATGGTAAATTGAACATGAGCCAGCAGTGCCCTGGCAGCCAGGAGGGACAACCCTGTCCTGGGGACATCAGGCACAGAATCACCAGCAGGGCAGGGGAGGGGATTGTCCTGCTCTGCTCTGCACTGGGGCAGCCTCAGCTTGAGTCCTGGGGCAGCTCTGGGTGCCACAGTATAAAAAAGAGGTTAAACCATTAAAGACTGTCCAAAGGAGGAGCATGAGCACAGTGAAGGATCTGGAGAGGAAGCTGCACGGGGAGAAGCTGAGGTCAATTGTTTTTTGCAGCCTGGAGGAGACTGATGGGACATCTCATTGTGGTCTTCAGCATCCTCACAAGGAGAAGACGAGGGGGCAGGCACTGATCTCTTCACTCTCACAACCAACGACAGGACCTGAGGTGGTGGCCTGAAGCTGAGTCAGGGGAGGTTTAGGTTGGATATAAGGAAAAGATCTTCCCCCAGAGGGTGATTGAACAGCTGGAACAGCTCCCCGAGGAAGTGGTGACACCACCAAACCCATCAGAGCTCAAAAAAGGTTTGGACACTCTCAGGCACATGGTGTGATTCTTGAGATTGTCCTGCACAAGGCCAGGAGTTGGACTCAATGATCCTGATGGGTCCCTTCAAACTCAGCATATTCTATAATTCTGTGGTTCTATGATTCTATGATTCAATTCTATGATTGATTCTATGATTCTATGTTCCTTTCCAATCAGCATTTGAGATAGGTGAAATACTGACTAAAACCATTTTGGTTTTGTCCGTTGTTTCATTTTTAAAAAACTGTCTAACTCCCACCTATTGATTGGAAATATTAAAACAAAGAAAAATATTGTTCATAACAATGCTCTGTTTAGAATTTCTAAATTTCAGCGTTCAGGAATGCTGAACCGCTCCTTCTGTGAAGATTTTTTTTCTAATATCCAGCCTAAACTTCCTGGTGCAGTTTGAGGCTGTGTCCTCTTGTCCTATCACTGGTTGCCTGGGAGAAGAGGCTCCTGGCTACAACCACCTTTCTGTAGCTATAAAGAGTGATAAGGAAGGTCAACTTTATACCACTACAGAAATGATCAAACTACATTTCTCCTTTCTAAGTTTAACACAGCTTGTGCTCTCAGAAAAATATCCTACCAGTAGGCATGTATGAAAACAACATAACTTTGCTCATTCCTGTTTTGTCCTATCACCTTTTGTCAATTTCCAGACAAATGAAACAACCTTTGTTATAAAAATGCAAAGCAAACCACAAAACAATTTCCTATGTACTTCCTTCTATGGAACAGGAGGAGGTCAGCTGTATCCTTGGGTTTGTTTTTTCTTTTTTTTTTGTCAGGAAGATAAGAACATCAGAATTATGAAAATGTCCAAAGTCAATCAAGTGTTCATTAGCATTCTGGGGAGTCACTTCAATTAAAGGAAACTCTTATTTTGTCTGCATCACTAGGGAAATACAGACTAAAATTGGTATGTAAATGTGGTTGTATTTTAGAATGATTTAATGTGACAATCTTTTTATTTGCAAATGGCACAGCAAAGGGTCACAGTTTAACATCAATTCATAGAATAAAATGCAAGTTCAAAAACATGTCAGAACAGTTTTCAGGATGTTTTTCAATTATCTGGCAAAGAACACATGGAGATTTCTTAGATTATTTCATTTTTCCTTGAGACTTTGTGTGCTGCCAGTTCTGAGCCATGAGTTGCTCGCATTCTTAAATTCCAGTCTGGGAAGTTTGCTAAAATACTAGCAAGAAGTTCTAGCAAGGTTTCCTTCCATTTCCAAACCACTTTCTTGTCTTTTCCCACTGATGGGATAAATGGGCTGAGCATTTTCAGCTGCATCTCAGGTAAAACCAATAAAAATCCAGCCTTTAAGGCTCTGATTTTCAGAGTGCTTAACGCTCACTGTAGCTGAAGGTAATTGGAGCTGCTGGGGCACTGAAACCCTGAAAACTTGAAACAATGCTCCCTTTGTGAGGAAGATGGTCTTTGGATTATCAAACTTGTCTGGAGATGAGAGGTAGGATGACTTTGCACATACTGCCTAAAGTAGGACTATGTTTTAAATTCTGTCTGCAATCTGGTTGATCACATTTGAACGAGCTGTTCCCCTCCCCTGCACAATTAAGGTTAAGAAAGTACTCTAGATATTCTCTAAGTAGGTGCAGTAAATACCCAGTAAATAGGTACAGAAGTTCTGCCCAGCCTTGGGGTTTGGGTGGTGGAGAAGTGCCCTCTGCCCTGGAGGTGGAGCAGCCTGGTTGCTGCTCCCTCCTTGCTGGGGATGTGTGTGCACACACGTGCATGTGCCAGACCCTTGTGTGCACTGGGGTCCTGATCTTGTGGCACTGAGCACTTCCCAGACAGTCCCCACTTTCCCACTGACATGAAGAGCAGTGCCTGCTCCATCACACACTGTTCAGCAAAGCAAAGCCAGGCACATTTTATAGCTCTTAATTTCTTTGGTGGGGAAGACATTAAGAAGTGGTATTCCCCTGTGTGTCTTGGTCATGCCTGTCACTATCAAAATGCTACAAAATCCCTGACCTGTTCTCAGGCTCTCCACCTCTGCCCTTGATGTGCCCATTTACAAGCCCCTTGGCTGTTCCTCCCAGCTGGGACTCCAGAAAAGAACCAGGACTCACTGGCATCAATGCCATGAAATACTCCCAGCCAGTATTACTGAATTCAGTAGAAGCAGAGCAAGGTTTGAACTCTGAGCTCTGTAACTGGCAGTCTGAGATTTCTACCAAGTGAAAAAACAAATTTAAGCTACCCTCTTGATACCTGACGTAGTTAAGACTGAGGAATATTGTAGAGTCACAAAATTGTTAAGTTTGGAAAAGGTCTCTAGGATCATAATGTAAGTCCCACCATTAACCCAGCACCACCACCGTGTCCACCACTGAGCTGTGTCTTCAATGAATGAGATGAGCTCCATTTACACCGAGATCAGTATGCCAGGGTCAACATAACTGGCCATCTCCAGCAACCACGAAGATTTGAAGACATGCTACAGTTAGACCTCCTGTTGAAGCAGTTTTCCTGTGTCAATTTGTTCACTTATTTATTTCACAAGTGACCTTTCAGCTTTCAAGGGTGAAGTTATAAAGTGCCACTAAAAAATACCATCATTGTCATAGTCCAGTGGAGCTCTATGCCCACGCTCTGTCAGTGTGGCCCATACCAAATAGATTTACTGTACTGGACTAAAAAATAAAAGTATTTTGATAACTGTGAATCTTAAAAGTTGGAGTGTATTGACTGAGCACTGTACAACAAAAATATTAGTTTAATCCATTGTCTTCTCTTTGGTAGCAGCCATCTGTCGATGCACTGAGAGGAGTACAAAGCCAGGGAAACCATGAAGCCTTCCACACCATAATATTTCATCTTCTGATGAACCATGGCTCCTGGGCTACACATTTCGTCTCCATCTTTAATAGACCTGAATTGATTTTTTTACTTTTCCTGTTTTGACTCATCACTCTCTGATGCCTGGGAAACTCTGGTGAAAGCCTGTGGAAAGTCTTTTCACAGCTGACTGCGTGCCTTATTGCTTTTCTTTGTTTTGAATTTGCCATCTTTTGTCTTTCTTTGATAATTTCTGATTCTTGCACTAGAAAATACAAAAACAAGGATCTTACGTTCAATGTTTGCTATACACTTGTGGTTTCACAGACCTTTTTTACAGTCTTGTTTAGTCACCTCTTTTCAGACTGGAAAAGCCTGATCTGTTTAATCACTTTAGATGCAGAAAGCACTTGGTACCCTTGTCATCCTAACACTCCACTTCTGAACCCTTTTCAGACCTGCTGTACATTATGGAGATTGGTGGATCAGAACTCCCACCGTATTCAGGGTGTGGTAGCCCCATATTTATGCAGATTGGATTCTTTTCCTTTCTTAATAATTCCTCTCATTCAATTTGCTTTTTTTTTTTTAATTACTCCTGAACATTGACCTTTGACTTTGATAGACCGTCTATTATATTTCCAGGATCTTATTCCTAAATGCTAATTTAAAGACTGTCACTGTGTAGATAAAGTTAGGATTGTTTTTCTTTTACATGCTACTTTACATTTATCTATTTTAAATTTCATCTGCCACTTAATCATCCAGTCAGTTTGTTTCCTCCAGCTCTTTTTTTTTTTTTTTTTCCCACAAGCTAAATTCTTATCAACAGAAAACATAGCCATCTTACTATTCACCTCCTTTTCCAGGTAATTTGGAAGTGTGTTGAACAGGGCAGACTTATCACATACCCCAGTAAGACTCTTCTGGTACCTTTTCTGCACTGAGAAATTTTTATTCCTATTCCTTATTTTCTAAACCTTAACTCTTTACCTGTCCTTCAAAGGAGTTCCTTTCCTATACTTTGGTAGGAAGAGTTTTTGGTGAAGGACATTGTCAAGTACTTTTCAGGAATTCCAGAGACTGAATCCCAGTGAGTATATGCACAATAGGCTGGGAATTGCTTGTTCACTATCTCTTCTTGTATCTAAAGTAGGGGACATTGAAGGACTCTTCTAGAAGGCATATTCAGAAAATTAAAAAAAAAAGCAAAATTATTCTTCATGTAATGTGTAGTTAGTTTTCAAAGTTCATTGCCACACTTAATGGGGGTAGTTATTTGCGGATACAAGGGATAGACTGACCTATTGTGTTCACAGATCACAAATACACTGAAGGTTACTAAATGTATAGAAACCAAGGCTGCTTAAAGCGCTCATAGAAGTTAAAATGATTGGAAGCCTTAGGAGTATCTACCATGACCATCTTGTACATCTGTCCTGGCTGTCTTCCCTTTCCTACGCATTCACTTTTGGACACACGATTCTTAGCAAACCCAGCCTGGCCATTCCTCTGCCTTTTTGTGCCCATGTTCTTAATTGGATCTATTATTGGATGTCTTCAGAGAATTCTGTATGGTTTGCAAGACATGACTCCCTTTTTTGAAATCTCCTTTCCTGGAGTACTGCACTTTTCCAATATCCTCTTATTTAAGTCCTACCCATGCTCCTGATACAGCTGCCAAACTAGGAGGTGCTACGTCTCCACACATACACCTTGCAATTAATGAATAAAAAATTGTCATTACTTTTGCCATCCTCCAGTCCTGCAGTGTAATGACAGCTCTAATGCCTTTCCTTTAGTAGGTCAGCCTTTAAATCATCTGGACCTGACAGTTTTTAACCTTAATTTTGACAATTTCTTCTATAGATTCTTCTAATGAACTTGCAATGAAGGAGTTCCTCTGACATATCCTCTCTGATGCATGAAGAAAGATTCCAGCCCAGATATTTCCCCAAACTCCTTCAAGGCTGTAAAAAATAATTTAATTTTTCTCCTCTGCTCTATCTTCTCTGAAAGCTCCTTTTGTACTTTGATCAGCCTACAAATTCTATAGTGTCCTGTTCCTGATGTGTTTGAAGAAATGATTAATTATGAAGTCTTTACACCCTCTGAAAACTGTTCTTCAAACTCTATTTTACTGTCCTGAAACAAGGAACAAGGAAACTTCGCTGAAGGCATTCATTTTGATATTTTTTTCTTCTTTTTTTTTTTAATTTTTTTTGTATTTGCACTTCAGTAAAGAAAAGAAAATTTGTACAGATTTTTATAATCCTGAAAATATATGGGTTTGCAACTGAACACACTTATTCTCTACCAACTTTCTTACTTTTGGTCCTACATATGCATCATTTATACAGTATATTCTGATTTTATTTTCTGTAAAAACATTTCTACATTTCCCCTAACATATTTTTGTATGCTAAATAACTAGATGGATTTTTCTTTATAAGTGTGCCGAGTTGCTTCTGTAAAATGTCCAAAAGTCATGTCTCAGTCTTCTCTAGCTAGATGAGACTATTTGGATGCCTTTCCTCTCACCTGCTTGTATCTGACTTGTAGCTCACTTTATGCTTATGCCAGTTGGTTGCTCCACTGCTCTTCCCCAGACCTCTTTGTACCCCCATATTGGCTTCTGGCTCATATTTGCTGTTTAACTTTATGTGCTTCTGGTTTGGTACTTGCCCAGTCCCCAGTCTGAGGATTTGACTGTTCCTGGTTAATGGTATCTCCTCTGTTTGTTTAAGCATTTCTGTGTTGAGAACTTGACTACTCTGCTTCCACTTCTTGTTCAATAGAGGCTGTTGTGAATTTAAAAAATCTCCTGGCTCTTGTCCTGTGCTAGGGGTGTGTTGTGGTTGGGCATACTTCTCTTCTGCCTGCTGGTGGCAACAATCCCCTCTTGTTGTGTAGCTTCATCTTTGTACCTGTTGAGAGAAAGCTTCTATGTTCCTCTCTGCCCTACCTGAAATATTCATATTCCCAGAAATCTTCCCTGTTCATACCTTTATTGCTGCTCCTTTCTGGTAATTGACAACGTAAGTAAATTCCCAGAATTTCCTATTTGCTTTTGGATATTCACAATCATTCAAATTTTGCTGAGCTTGGTCTTTTAGAAACACGTTATCTACTCTGGTACTCCTGGCTTTGGAGGTTTATCTGTACATGCACAGAACTGGGAGGAGGGTGAAGTTAGTAGTAAATATGGCTCTTCATGTTTCAGAAAAGGAACTTCACATTTCAGTCCCAGGAACTTCCCAGTGTCCCTGTCCCAGGTCTGTCTCATGGGCCTGCTCATGGGCAGCCTGAAGAGCTGAGGCAATAGCAAACAAAATAGTCACTTTTTAGTCGTGTTGTGCTCCTTTTTTTACTCATGATCTTTCCTGACTGATATCATCTGCCTTCTCACTAGAGGATTATTACTCTTGCCTAATTCCCAACTCTAACTGTCTTTTGAGGTCACTGTATTCCATGAAATTCTCTTTCTTAAATTAGTATTATTATAGATGTTGTACACACCTAGACTATTTAATGACATACATTTTTGTTAAGTATAAGATTTTCCTTCTCTGAAACCTGCTTCTTCTTAGCTACTTGCCTGTGTCTGATTAAATTTGTGATAATATCACTCATTAACATTTTCTGACACTGACACTAATAATACTCTATTTCTCATCTTTCAGATTGCCATTATTTTAGCAGTTTGACAGTAAAATAATCTTTGACAGGCATCTATGCTGTTGGGCACTTCTAAAATTTTCTTTACTTTTAGTTGCCTAAATCTATCTAAGTCTTTGGCCCCACCTTTCTAGAATTAGTCAATTCCATCTCTTCCTACCTTGTTTTACTTACCTCATTAGGAGAAAAAAAAAATCTTTTTTAAAAAGCAAATAATGTAGTATAATTAAAATACTTAACCTTCTTGGAAATTAAACCATTGTGTATTTGCAATTAAAAAACCCAAGCCTAAAGTGTATTGGAATCTAAACTTGGATCTGAGTGTCAGAATGAGATTTGTAACTCCTTCATAACCACTGACCATTGGGATTCTGCTGTACTTCGAGGTTCTTGAGTCAAAATGTTTGCAAAAATATATTTGGAGGAGTTTAGAAGTTGGCTTTGAAAGGTGTGACAATAGAATGCACTGAAGATTAAATATACTGCCTTTACCCTTTCACTTCTACTTCCCTTAGATGTACCAAGCAGAGCTAGGCAGACCTGTGCTTCCATGAAATTGCAGGGGTAGATTCTGCCTGTACAAAATTTAAAACGTGGTTCTGTATGGCCTGAGGATCTCTGCTGATGGCCTCTTTAGGGTGAGCATGTTTGATCCTTGGCTTTTGTGACTCTGGCTATGGAGGCTTATTTTTGCTTTGCTCAATTGGTAAACCTAGCAATGTCCTTGCCTAGAAGTAAAAGAAAGCTCACAACAATCTAAATTTCTGTCTGAAGGCACTAGCTTTAGTACTTATTAATTGAGTGTTAATTCAAAACCAAACCAAACTGCTGTAAAACACAATCACCACCTCTGCGAGACAGACAAGAGTTTCAAGGTTGGTTGCTTATCTGAAGCATAAGATGCACCACTGATCTCTGTCTCTCCAAGAGACACGGCCTACTTTCACCCTGCCTTTTTGTCCAGCCCCTCTTTTGGTGCCCCTTTGCCCTTTGGAAATACTTGGCTGGCTCATGGAGCACTGGGTCTCGGCTGGGAGACATCTCCTCCCTCTGAGCCCTGCTCACCATAATGTTTTCTGACAGGGAGAAGATGGTTGTGGCTCCCTCTACACTTACCCACACTGCTTTGTTCAGCTGCACAGAGTATCCTGGGCAGTTATTTTCAGATTATAGAAGTTAGCTAATTCCTACAGCAGAATTCTTGCACTACACATGGGCTTTCTTTTATTGTTTTGTTCTTCAGCATGTGTGAGGTGGCCCTGGAAGGACTGGGGTCACATTAACCTGGTATCTGTCCAAATCTTTAATGACATGCTGTTCCCTGCTACACAGCTTGCAATCTACAAATGTCTTATGACATATGACGAAACCCAATGTACAGAATAGAAGCAAAGGGATTTAATTGAATGTCATATCCGTGAAAGCCAAAGGGCAAAATCCTGGCCCCACGGAGGTCACTGGCCAAGCTCCCGTTGGCTTTAGCGGTGCCAGGCATTCAACAAGAGACTTTGCAGCACAAGTATTTGTATTCTGCTCACATTGACCTATTTCAGGTTGAAATTCCCTTTAGCAGTTCTCACTAAGCCATAGTGTTTGCTGGTAAACCTTAACGTGTTTAGTCAATGCAAACTGACAAGGGCATGACATCATTAGCCAAGTTTCACATCCCACTGACCTTGCCATCATGACTTAATCCATTGGGGTCTGTCATCCCTGATGGTTTGGTTTGACAGTGCTTTACTGCTCTTGTTGTATATTAATTTAGCTCTTACAGTCTGTTAAGAAAACATGGGTGTACAGAAGCCGCTGTATGTCTCTGATGGCATGTGAGTTATAGAAAAGTTTAACAATACTTTAATGTCTTTTGTTGGACTAGCACATTGACAGCTCTGTCTTGTTGTCTGTTATCTGAGTTATGGATTTCTCAAGGCTGATATTATGTGAATTGTGTTACACAGAAATTACCACATTTTGAGAAAACTTGATATTTCTACTGAGAAGGTGATTTATTATGATTTCACATCTATCATGTTTGTCTTTCAAAATTTCGCACCATTTTACAGGCATCATTACCCTGATTTGTTTTAGGGAGTGAAAACCAAAGTTGCATACTGGCAGGTCTGACCAGAAACCATTGTTTCACTGATTAGGTCTCTCTGTGTTCGCAGAAGAGTGAGTGCCACATCTCCAGTCAAGAGCTGAAGTACTGCAGGAATGTTCTGCAGACAAGCACTCAAGCAGTTCACCTTCTACTAGGAAAAACAGAAGCAAGCACCATAAATTCCAGAGCATCATGTGTACTCTTCTCTACATCCCATAGAAAGAAATCAAAGCAACAAAACCAGCCAACACAACCCCTCCCCCAACACCCCTAACAATTAGAAAAGAGAAGAATCAACACCACCTAAGGTAAAAGATTTGAGCAGTTGGGGGTAAAAGGGGGAGCATATGGACCTGTACCTCAGGCACTTCTATTTGGAACATCTTTCCACATTCCAAGTAATCTCTAGTCCTGCCTAGCAAGCTGCATCCTGGGCAGGAGGGTGAAAATTTTACTGCATAAAAGATGAACCAAGTTTTACTGCTATTTTTCTGAACTCCTTGCATTATCTTCATTAAAAATATGTCTGTGTGGGGGAGCTGTTGCAGAATAAATGCAAGGGGTGAATTCAAAGTGAAACAATCAGTGTTTACTCACTTCCAGTGTGGGTTAAGCTAAACACACAGGGACAATTTCACTATGGATTAAGAATGTCCTCCTGAAGAGTTAGTATGCAATAACTATTCCAGGTTATTTCCCCAGGTAGACAAGCCTAAACATCTGATAAATAGGCCTATTCCTTTTCCTCTTAACCAATTAAGTACTTATTTTAGAAAGATAAAATGAATTATCACATAACTATTTCACTGCAATATGTCTTACTTAGTGCATTAATGTCAGGAAAGTGAATTACTGTCCACAGATTGGGAAAAAAGGTATTAGAGTTTTGCATGTACAGACAAAGAGATATTTCTTGACCTTATTTTATTTGGTTAAAGATTATGATGTATTGTTGTTTTTGCAACACTTTACATTTATTTCACAAAATAAATCACATAATGGACTGTCATAATAGCCCCAGTAGTGTGACAGGAAAAAAGAATTGGTAGAGCTACACTTCAGTGCACAGTGAAATAGCTAACAATTTGTTAAATATCCCATGAGTGGATTAAATAGGCATATGATCAGTTAATGGCTGCCAAGCCACAGCAGGAGCCAATTAGAATTCACCAAAAATAATTTAGATGAAAACTGATGAATCTATCAAAACCTAATTAAATTTATGGAAAAAAGCAAACATCTTGTTGACAGATTATATAACCAACAAGTTTCTCTGTAAACAATCTATAAAGGAAGGCCACTGAAAGCAGAACTGCATTATTTGATCTCGTTTGAGGAGTGTTGAGTTTTTATAACATGCAATATTCCCCCTATTTAATTTTCAGGTAAATCAGTCATACTAGTGAGTCAGCTGGCTTTACATGAAGAAGAACAAAGTCATTCAGCAAATTGTAACTGTTGTTAATTATTTCATGGGTTGTCTTATGTGAAAAACAGAAGACTCTGTGGAGGGGGAGGGATTTGAATGGAGAAGAAAGATGCTGTAGACAGGAAGCTCTGTCAAGGATCTGATTTTATATAATGAACTAGAAAATACACTGATAAATACAAATGTTAGAGCTCAAGCTCTTTAATATTGAGATGTTTTCCATGGTATAATGTTGGGGTAGAGGATTGTTTTTATTGAAATACTGGTTATTAGGCCACCAAATGGTGAAGCAAATCTGTGTGAGAATGAGCACTGAGATACCAGAAACAAAACCCAAAAGGCAGAAAGGCAAGACACCTCTAAATCACAGCTTTCAGCTTCAGCAAATAAATAAGCTGCCTTTAGAACCAAAAAGACAGGGACTTGCATGGTTATTCTCATTGAAATCCTGCAAAGAATCAGCCAGAAACAGAGCTGCTGATCGTCTTACTCCAGCAATGTCAGGATAGATATTTCTAAAATGTACCGTACACTCCAGTTGTTTCTCAGGTATCTGTACTGTTCATTCTCCCATGAAACTGTTGTACATTGTGAACTATAACCTGAGCTTTCTTTTCACAGAAATCCAGTTTTCCCAGTGCACCAACGCTTTTGTGCCGTATGTATTTTGTATGACTAATCAACACAACAAAGACATAGCTGGGTATTACTCAAGACAGAGATTTTCCCCCCCATCATATTCAGAAATGAAACTTTCAGCTGCCAACAGAAGAAAGGTGATATGTGTTTTTCCTCTGTGCCTGTGCTTTTTTGATGGCCACATGGGAAAGAAAGTGCAAGGACACTGTCTGATTCATCTCTCTTGAAACTGAGAAGTTAGCAATGACTTTCCTTTTCCCTTTTCCCCAAATTGAAGACAAGTGAAAGATCCAATCCTTAATACAGATAATAACATTCTTCCAACTTGAAGAGTCTGAATATTTACTGAGTAGCTATCTATGAAAATCAAAATGCAGGAGAGTATATGTTCTGTCATCACTGCTTGAATATTAACATTAGACAGACTCTTGCATTACATAAAGGTCTGAATTACCTTGTATAAAATATTCTTACAGTCTAAGGAGACATTTTAAAGTGAACATGTCTTAATGCATGGATTCATAACAAGAAGATGTATTTGCTGTCTCTGGGAAAGGAGCAGTCACACATGCCTCATTTTCTGATTTTTCTCGCTTCTAGAATTAAAGCTATCCTTTGAAATGAGGCAAAAATATAATTTGACTCATTTAAATTCTTGAATTAACTTTAATTAAACTAAAGATAATCTAAAATGGAGGAAAAAGGGGGAAGTAAAGGGCAAAAAAGAACTACAAATGAGAAGGAGGATGACTTATTCAATCAACTGTTCTACTCCCTCTAAGAGATGCCTTCCTGATAGCTTGGGACATTTTTGAGGGGGTGATATGAGGTTTTTTGAGGGTTGTGTGTTTTTGCTTTTGGAGGCTTTTAGAGGTGGAATTGGGTTTTTTGGGGGGAAGGTGGGAAATGTTGGCTCAGTTTGAGGGAGGAAGAGAGACAAAAGGCACGAGAAGAATCTCACAGGGCCCTGAAAAAGGACAATAAGATGCTGTGTTTCACTTGTTCTTGGTGGATTCTCTGGTACTCTGTGGGGTGGAGGAGACTTTTGAGAAGTCTATCCCAGGCAGCACAACGTGTGTCAGCACAGGGACTGCAGAAATGATGTACAGGGTCATACAAACATGATGACACACTATGCAACTTCACACCATGCCTAAATAGCCATGAGTGAGCTTTCTGTGGAAAATACCCCGTGGAAAAACTGTGAACGGTTAACATTTTCTCAGCACTTAACAAGGCATCACCTTGAGCTAAAGAGCATTGCTACCCTTTCCCTCCTTGCTCTGAGCAGTCCCAAGCCATAAATAAGCCCCTTGTGCTGCTGCAATGTGCTGCAATGAGCACTTCAAGGACCAGGAGAAATGAGATTTTGCCCGGGACATTTCTGAGATTTTTTCCAACCTGTGGATTGATTCTGTGATTCTGTAAATATGAAGTTCTGTGACATTACTAGAAATATGCCCTTTCCATATCAAAGGGTTAAATGTCACGCTTTACTCCTGAAGAATGCAGCTCAAGAGGAGCAAAGGAAAACTCCTTTTCCTTCTGGGGCTAGTGCAGGCAGGTGAAAAAGGGCTAGGCAGCAACTGAAATACGTGCATGTCTTGTGGAAGAGTTCATATAAGATGGTGCCAATGTGTCCCAAATTTCCCTCTCACCAAAATTTTTGATAGTTCTTGAAGACCTTTTTAATGTACTCCTCCTATTTTTCATTAGCAGAATGGGTCTCAAAAAACCACCACTGGACACTAATAATATGCATCAGTTTCTTATTAAAAGAAGCTTTGTAATCTATTTGGAGAAGTAAACAGAAACAGCTTGGTGTACACACTAGTCTTAATGTAGAAAATTTCAAAAACTCTCCTTGATAGAGAGACTACATGATAAGGTTTAGGAATGTATTACAGAGCATCTTTCAATTAGATGGAAAGTTCATTTTTAAAAATCACTGGATATACTCCTGATAGGGAGCTTGATTTATACCAAATAACATCAATAAAACTACAGTCACCAACTTCATTAGAATGATGCTCAAACTAATTATTTACCACTGGTTTAACATCTACAATTAATTTTGAACTTAATTTTCAGAGGTACTAAGTTCACTCCCATAACCCATTGATTTCAAATAATGTTTTGGGTGCTGGGCACTTCAAAAAAATGAGGCTGCCTTATCTACAAATCCAGTGAAATTGTTAATCCACATTGGAATTAATGGACTATGCTAACAGAACCTGCAAATAAATTGGAAGCACTGAATAAGTGTGTCTCCTGATGGTTCTGGAGAGCAGCCTTTTCTACCCAGCCCGACTCATTTTTTCACCTGCTCTGACAACAGGCTGCCAGGCGTGGGCTGCTCTGCATGGCAGCAGCCTTCTGCTAGGGCCCTTCATGTCACACAAAAATATATTCAGTGCTTAAAATGAGCCTATTTTTATTAAACGCCAACGCTTCTCAGGACGCTATTCATCTTAGCACCATCCTCATAAAATAATTTTTATTGTTTGTGTGATACATTCTCAAGATATTAACATTTTTATGTGGCTGGAAAGAGAAGAGAATCCCTGAATTTCACTCTGTGAACTCAAATCCAAAAGTGGCCAGTGCACAAACTCTATAAAATTGGATAATCTGTTTACAGAAAGAGCTGGATGGGTAACTGAGTTGGCAAAGACATTCAGCTTCTACATAATTGTCTTCCTGCAGGCCATTTGGAGTCCTTGCAGCTGTGAGGGAATTGCATGCCAGACCCAGGTAAGCCTGGCTGAAACAGAATGTTCAGCAGGGAAGGCTCAGGTATTGGGAGCTCTCCCTGATTGAGTGCTCATAAGCTACAGGATCATTTTCCTCCTGCTTGTGCTGTTTCTGTCCTGTACAGGCTGGATTTAGCTCAGCTGCACGTCCCATAGAATAAGGAATAACCTTCCTGGACCCACTGCCAACAGTGGCACAAGGATGGCCAGGGCTTTAGTTTCTACCAAAATATGTGATGGCAGTAATGAAAAACTGAAGCTGTGCTATCACCTGTAGGAATTTGGTATTGAAGATTTGACAGCAGTGTTATCTATTAGGCACAGATCATTTTGATAGCAGTTATCACATGGATATAACCACTGCCTCCCTCCTTCTCACCTGCTTCATACCTTTAACAAAAGCTATCTGTATGTGTAAAGGTTTGTGCTGAGGAAGTCCTGCTTAGTCATGATGTGAGTAATGACTTGCAGACCTGAGTGTGGAGATACTCTGTTTGGAACAAGGGTTTGCCTTTCTGGAATTTCTCTTTGGAATATGTAGCAGATCTTTGATAGATAGATCTGTGATAGAATGCAATTAAATTTATCAGGTTACAAAATTCAGAAAAAAATCTAATACTCCCACAATTTTTAGCAGTTCCACAAGAATGTTTGACAGAATTTGCAATGCATGGCATAGCAATAAATAACAGTCTGTGTTTGGAGAGGATTTTGGACAGCAGAGTGCTACCATAGACAACAGCAAGGTGAGTTTGCTAACAAAGCAGTGGGGCAGTGCAGTGAATGTTGCCCTTTGTAAAACACTCCATAAGCCAACAGAACACAACCAAGTAGACAAATAGTAATGTCTCTCTCCTTTGTATTAAGCTGTGTAGTACCCCTCAGAGGGGCCTGCAGCAAAGAATGATTGATGCACGTAACAGTGAATTTCATCCTGCTCCTGGAGCACAGGAGCACTTGCCATGCCTTTCCTCTTCATTTTGTGCACTTCACCATGCTCTTTGCTTCATGCTTTTCAAGTCCTTGAGCATAATCAGAATAGCAAAGGCTGTCTGTAACCTCAAAGTAAGGCAGATAATTTAGAAAATGTTTTCACATATCCTTTCTTCCCTGATTTTTCATTTGACCTCAGATTATTTTGGTTTCTTTTTAGCATCTAATATCAAAGGCTATACAGCTAAAGTCAGCCCCTACAAAAAGATATATGAAAAGCAGCATCACATTTTCAGACTGAGAAGGGTGCTTGTTTGGATGGTATAATTTAAAGAAGTCTCACTTGCCTGCAATAAAATATTAATTCAATATTTTCCATTTGCTGTCCTTATTTCCTTGTGTGCAGCATTCTGTCATACAATTCTGGTATGTTGTAAAAATGCTACTAACTTAAGAGGAAAAAAAATTTCTTGCTAATGGAATATTAAAATTACAAGTCGATCATCTTAAAACCACTGAGAAACAGCACTTCCCTGTTTACCAAAAAAACCTCCTCTTTTCAAATGGCTTTATTTTCCTCTTAGATCTTCCATCTTAGCCTACTGGCCTGTGGAAAAAAAGAAAAAAAATAATAAATAAATAAATAAATAAATAAATTTATGTGGTGTGGCCAAAACCAGAATCTGCATTAGTTGCCTCTGGGAAGAGTGAACACCATTTCAATAGTACCAGCACTCAGTACCTCATTGTGATTTTCAGCTGAGAACACTGGTGCTTGAAGGATACCTATCTAGGTCACAGTAACATTTTTTTTTTTTAATCCACAGCAATTTTTGTATGCCCAGGCAAATAATATGAGGCTTAAAAGGCATTACAAAAGAGTAGTTTCTGTGTCATCAGAGTTGCCTTGAGAAACTCAGTCAAACTTGTCTTATTCGACTTAAGAAAGTCGAATCTTTCTTATGAAACTAAATGTTTCCACAAGAGCATGGCATGTGCACAGCATATCCATGTGTGTGAAGGTGGCCTATCCAGAAGACAAAAGCTTTTCCAATCTTGGCAATAAGACTTGGTTTGAAAGTTGATGGGGGAACCGTTTCAAGCTTGCTGGGCACTGGAAACTGCTGGGGTTTCTGCTAGTGGGGAAAGGTTTCTTCCCATTCCCTTTGCCACACGGTGATGCTGCAGCTTTCAGCTGAAGAAAAGGTTTCATCTGAGACCTGACAAATGTTATCATGTAGTGAGTTTTAGAATGATATAAAATACAGCTTTTGTTGCAAGTTTGCAGCTGAATTGGTGGCTGCCTTCTGATTTCAAATGGTATGCTGTTGGGCAGGGATGGTAACCAAGCACACCTGGGCAGTCCTTAGGGCATCACTGAATCTAGCATTTACTGATTTCTGTGGATCAAAAAATCTAGGAACCAGTATAAACTGCAGACCAATATAATACAGTAGAGATATTAAAGTACAAACCCTGTCTATGTAATGTTTCTCCTTTAGCTCCAGGCACAAATACATTTTGAGAGACATTTTCTGCTAAAGAACCTTCAATGTCTTGCTATTTGTTATGGATGTTGAATGTACAGTTTTTAACTTTGAATCATGTCATCACTGTCTCCATTCAAAATACAGCATGTCATCTTGGCTTAGTGTACGAATTATGCAGAAACACAGTTTTATTACTTTATTTTCTAAAGTAATCACATATGCAGTCCTGACATACTTTGTGCTCTCTTTGGCCTTTTGGAAGTAACAATCCCTATAAAGAAAACAGGTATTGCCAGTACTTATAAACTATTCTGACATGTTGATCAGTGGTTAATCATTGAGTATATAAAATGAAGCTCATGCCAGTAACCACTTTTACAAGAGCTTCTTTTTTGGGAGCTGAAGTTCCAAGTGTTGATATAATGATTTCCTGTTTTCATGATGGTGCTCCATCTTCAATACTCCCTACTCAGAGCACTATTCCAGTTATTCAAAATATAAACCAGAATACTCTATAAATCTAGAAATAAATGTATTAGCATGTCCTTTTATGCTTGATGTATTTGCTATAGGTTTCCATAAGTCAAAAAAGACACCATTAGTTTTAGCATTTTATCATGAGTGCTTCTGTTTTGATGGGAACTACTTATGAGGTAAGAGTAATGAAATTGGATGAGAGCAAAGGCCCACCTCACTCAGTACACTTTCTCTAATGGTCACCAGTGGCAGATCACTATGGGAAAGTAAGTATGAGGAAAAATAAGTATAAGCAACACATTTATGTCAGTTTAGGGACTTCTATGCAAATACTGCATGCACCTTGTTGTATTGAACAGCTCTCCTTGGATGTTGGTTGTAAAAAACCTAAATGATTTTGAAAATATTTGTATTTCAGGCTGAGTCAGATATTGCATTACTTAGACCTATTTCTTTACTTTAAACTTGAAGCTGGATAATTTCAGCTGGTGGACTACAGATCTTGAATTATAAGGGAGAGCAAATAATGATTTCTTGTATTTCATCTCTATATCATCCATGATTTTAGTACCTTGGTTGTACCCTCTCAGTTATAGCTTTTTAAAATTTGGGACTTCAGCTTGTTTCAGTTTTTCCTTGTAAGAAGATTTTTCTATCCCCAGTCAGAAGTTTTTCTAACAGAAGCATCATTCTCTGGGGTCTCTGTACAGGCATTATTACAACATTATTAGGCTCTAATAGACTTCAAATTGTGCTGAGAACTATCTACAGATTTTTTTCTGCACCTCTAAAAGCAAACCATTACAAATAGAATAGTTTAAAGGGATTTTAGCTGCCTACCAAAAGCCACACATAGTTAAAACCTGATGATATCTAAAAGATATGGTTTTCCAGGAGGAAATCTGACAGTGTAAATACAGATGTTGGTGCTTCAGGAACTTTTCTTAGTCTGTATTGTACTGATGAAGAAAGAGTGAGCTTGCTTGCCTTTTTTTTTTTTTTTTTATGTATTGCTTTTCATAACTTGGTTTTATATTGAGAGTTTACCTGCCTGCCCTTCCTTGACAACAGACATATAAATGACAGTATTTTCATACAAATAGGTACACACACAGTCCTTTCACTCTGGCATCTTTCTTACACTGAAGAGCAGGTCCTGGTCAATTCCTGCTGCAAAACCATGACTGGCAATGCTTCAGCAGCATCTAGATATCTTTATGCCAACAGTTGCTGGTGAAGGCAAGGATACAGCATTTGTTCCCATCCTCTGAGATCCCCCAGGAATACTGACAACTAGGAGATTTCAATATCCTACCAGAAAAAAAAGTTGTTTTTTTTCCCCAACGTATTCCTCTTATTACTCTTCTCTCGTCTGCAAATGAACTTGTACTGAAGCAAGGAGGGGAACACCTGACTTACCTGGGAAGAGAACTGAGAATATTTGGGTTGCCTTCCAGATAACACTAATGTCATAGTTAATTTCTCTTTTCTTGAAATGTTGTAACTTTTGGCATTTTAGTGTAATTTTGGTGGACACAGTCTAGCAGAGAGTTCGAACGTAAAATTTCATTTATCTGTGGGCTTTTATTTTCTAATATTTTCTTCCATATATTTTATTCAAAACTGGATGATTCCAAGGTCATGTAGCATCAGAAACCCAGTGTTCTTTAGCAATGCATAGAAAACACGCAATTACAGCATGCAGTGGCAAAGTGAGGAGTCAGTCAGTCCTCTTTTGGCAAAAACAAGGGAATAAGTGCAGTGAGGAAAGGCAAGAAGAAGTTTCAGTTCTTTGAAGAACCCAAGAAGGCCATTTGTCCTTGAAATGAAGTATTTGGTTGGGGGCTTTTTCCAATAGAAGCTGAGAAAAATGCAGGTTTGGAATTAGGTCCAGAAGGGAGAACCAGGAGTGTGGCAAACACAGCACAGATACTGATGGCAATGATGCTAGAGCTGGAGATTCTCCTCTGACCTCCTGTGTCCATGCAGCTTACATGTAGGACAAATCTGAGCACCTCCCACAGACCTGACGTTGTGTTTTCCAGTGGTTCCTGGAAAATACCAGTGTTCCAGAACAACTCATAACTCAGGGAAAAGTCACTATGGGAGAAATTGCTGCACTGGAGAGGATATAGCTGGATCCTGCCTGTCTTGTCCTGGGTGTGGACACTGAAGAAGTTGTTTTCCATAGGAATTTAATTATTTTTGATACCTCTCTCTTGCTTCAGAACATTGTTGAAATTGGCTGAGTGCTCTGCTACATACTGTTGCAAAACCCTGTGATGATCTTTGATAAACTTAAATGGGGTTTTTTTGTATTTTCCTAATTTTTCTAAAAACTTTTTTCTCTTGTTGGTTGAAGTTCAAAGGAGTACTGCGTGCTCCAAAACAGGGGAGGACATTGCCATGATGAGATTGTGTCTTGCAGTATTCTTATTTTTATTTTAATGCAGGAAGTTCTGAAGGACATTTTTTATCCTGCAGAGCTCCCTGCTTGGAGAGCTGAATTAAATCTAGGAAAATATTATTAAAGTTTAAAGATCATTCCGTAAGAAAGCAATGAAAACAAGTGCATGATCTAGCCATGGAAAATGTTAAAGGCTAAACGAATTCCCCACTGAGGTGGTTGCCAGGTTGTGCTGCAAAGGGAATGCATTTGGCTCAGAAGCCAAACTGCAAGTTCACAGCCTCCCCAGAGGTTTGGTTCTGGTGCAGTGTCTCTGCTGCTGGAACAGCGACTTCTGAGAACTGCGCCTTCCCTCAGTAATTCTGCAGCAGCACAATCCCATATTTAATCAATTCAGGTTCTAGAAATACTTCATTGCCCGGTGTGAAAGTCACTGCACAGACCCAGAGATCAAGAGAATCTACTTAGCTCCCATTCAGAAAAGTCAGACATTCCTTTGTAGAAAAAAAGATGGTGAAATACAAGTGAAAGAAAGAATGAGAGTACTGTGTCAGACTTCTCTGCTCTTTCAAAAGGAGATAAAACTTTAGGGAAGTTTGGGTTGGTTTGTTGAGTGGTGGTTTCTTCTTTCAGTTTTTTAGGGGGTCTATTGGTGTTTTTTTGTTTAATTTTGTTTCTATTTAATACTGCTCACCCCTACCTGACTCTTGGAAAAAGGGATTATTTAGGCATATTGTACTTAGGCTAGTAAGTTTTAGACATAACGCTTGTTGGAGGAAAACAAAAGAGCAATAAAATCAGTGAATGCAGAGTTTTTATGGATATCACATCTATAAAAATTCCCTCTGTTTCTCACTGTGCAATCAACAATTAGAACTTTCTTGTAAATGGATTGGGGAATCACAATATATCTGCACAAGAATTCTATCATGAATACCAAAGTAAATCTTCATCCTTGAATAGAATATTTCCATCTGACTCAACACTTTGCTTGCTGCTTTCCACTCATGAATGGCTGAATTTTGGTATCTTCCTGTGTGTGCACTACAGTAGCTATTTAGAACAGCTAGCAAATATCAAATAACTAACTTTACGTAAGGACAATGTTGAAAATGGATTCCTTTTCAAAAATCCCACTGAATAGAGAAGATGGTACTTTTTAGCATCTCTAAGGCCTTTATTCTGCCTGCAGGAAAAGCTTGTTTACTTCAATAGGAATACACAAAAAAATAAGGAGTTGTCTGCAGATGGAAATACAGTATTTTAATGTAGGATTTTAATTCAAAAGAATTTTTAAAAAGTAATTCACAAGAACAGACTGGCATATGCTGTCTTAAGGTCATCTTAAGGTTATTATTAATGGGTTTGTATCAACCCCAGACAAAGATTTCTTCAGTGCAGTTTCCATTGGTATAAATTATTTGCTGCAATTACATGTTTAAAAGGCTTTGGGCTCTAACTTGCTTGTTAGGCCAACAGACAGGGATCTCAGTCCTGCACTAAATCTGATGAGCATCACTAGGATTTTCCTATAGGAGGAAGTAATTTTCCATGTACAGGTCACTGTGGGATATTCAGTCATGCCATTTGGCAAGGCTCAGGAAGCATCCTGTGAGACTGCAGGAGCCTTGACTGCTGGTGTTGGTGAGAGCAGAAATCTGCACCAGGACCTCTTTGTGCAGCACATGACTCTGTTTAGATGAGTGCTTGCAAGGCAACATCTTCCTTCCAGTCCCTCACAGCTTCCTTCTGGTGTCTCTGGAAAGAAATTATACCGATTTGGTCTCAGATGGACTGAATTGCTTCCTTTGAAAATGCTGAGGTAGATAATTTCAGACATTTTGGAATGAAATAATCTGAAGCACTGCTAAATGCAAAGGCATTTTTTTTCCTCTTTTGAGTTTATTATGATTATACTGTTGTATCCATTTCAGAAGTTTCCTTTACGGTTACCTAGCTAGGATAAATCACCCTCTCTACTGTATGAATTTATGGCCCAAGAGGCATTATAAGTAGTGATCATAAACAAGTCCTTAGCATTACTTTAAGTGAAAAAGTCAAAGCTAGAAAAATGTATTCAATATTATGATAAAACACTAGGCCACCACTATTGTATTTTACATAAGTGCATATAGGGCATAAAAATACTTTTATTTCTGGTGTGTAAAATCAAATGTCATTCAGAAATTATTCTGTTCATAAGTATCTTCAGTGGAGTGGCAATAATATTCACTGACTCTTGGGAAACCCAACCTGAATTCATTAATTTTGCAACTCAGCAAGAAATGGGCATATTTAGCAAGAAAGAGGAGAACTCAATCAACATGTAGCCTGGTTTTGGGACACCAGCATGAAATTGTATTGAATACCTTTTGCTGCTAGTGCTTAGGGCTGCTGAGAAGAAGAAGAGAAAACCTCAATAAATTAATCCACCATAACACGATACTTACTAAACCCACAATTTGTACATTTGCTTTTCAGGACCATGTTCAGTCCATCATTGCATCATTTAGAGCATCACTGGAACTATTGTACAGGCTGCTGGACCAGAGACACCTTCTGCATGGTCTTGGGCAAGTTATTTCACCTTCCTATGCTTCTGTTGCCCCTGCCATTGATTGCCTGTCTTATTTGCTTAGTCTGGACTGGAAATCTTCAAGACAGGCATTCTCACTCCCTGTTTGGTCAGTGAAAACCCAACCGAGTCTCAGCTCAGCTGCAGCTTTTGTGCCTTGTGGTATTACAAACACTGCATCTTACCAGAGATATAAATGCAGTGTATTGTACTTGGCAAAACCAAAGTCCTGGTAATAAGACCTCTCTCTAAACCATCTAGAGCATTTCATACTCTAAAATCTTAGAGAGATGGACAAACCACATAATTTATATGAGCATGCATGAAGTTTGGAAGGGTGTACACTATTGAAGTTTTGTTGCTGTTCTATCTCTTGTTCAAGTGGATTATTCAACTTCATAGCTGCTGTTTTTTGCCCAGCACACTGTGCAGGCAAATCCTCATATCTTTTGATAGAAAGGCCAAGTTTGGGCTGTCTACCTTCCAGAGAGAAGTGTCAGCTAGTTGGGAACAGGAGGTACAGAAAAGCAGAAACCAAAATTGCATTACTAGCAGATTCCATTTTAAACATACCTGCAAAGTAAAGCCATCATCCTCCATCAACATAAACTAAAGCGAGCTTGTGACTTTATAATCAGAGTATTTAAATGCTGCCTGTTCCGATATTTCTTGCTCTTGCCACTTAAAATTCTCAGATAAACAAAATTTACAAACATGGTAGTTGTTGCAGGTGGTTTTGCAAGATTGCAATACCAGCGTGGCTCCATGCAGCATCAAGAATTTTTATTTGGGGGTGGGGGTGGGAGGGGGAGTGGGAACCACAGCAAGGAAAAATAGATTAATTTGGACTTTTCCTTCATATAAATGTCTTTCTGTCTTGAGACCCTGTTTATTTTGTTTGCTATTTTTTAAAACATGCATGAAATTGCTGAAAGCTTCCATAATTCCTCATCCTCATTTTCCATCAGATTACATAGATAACTGCAACCAAGTTTAGATTCTTGTTTCTGGGCTCCTCGTACATTTAGGTTCTTGCTTAAGATATTTTTCACAGCCCAATTAGAATATGAAAGCCCAGTTTTTCCGAGCAGAGCTGCTCATACGATGTTCCCATAGAAGAAGACTGTCGCCTCCCTGTTCTGATGGAAACCACTCAAACCAGCTCGATGAGAGGAAGGTTTTGGGGGCTGGGTCACAGGCTGATGCCCCTCTGGCACACCTCTCCACCTGGCAGGGCAGGAGAGCCCTTCCGTGGTGTGGAGCCGGCCGGGCCAGTGCGTGAGCGAGTTCGAATTCTACCCGTGTAGGACTGCTTTGGGAGGTTCGAAGCACAGGAGCGACACGACTAAGATGCTCGGCTTAGTTAGATGAGGCTATTAGGATGCCTAATAAATATTTATAGCCCCTCAGCGAGGAGGTGATTGACAGCACGGGGGCAATCCCTACCCTACAGCCGCAGGCGAGCAGCCGCCTCGGGGAAAGCATCCCGGGCGGGGGTCGCCTTTAGAAGGGTCGCGTTGCTCCCGCACTGGCGGAGGGGCCTGGGAGGGTCCTCGGAGCTCCGCGGTTCGTGCCTCCCCCCTCAGGGGCTGCGGGCAGCGGCAGGGCAGGACTGGCCCCGGCCCGGCCCGGCCCGGCTCCCCCCGCGGTGCGGGAGGGCGCTGCCGCAGTGACTGCGGTCCCGCGGAAAGCTGCGGAGCCGCCCGCCCCGCCGCAGCCGGGCTGCCTGCAGGTGAAGTGAAAGTCGTCGGGGAGAGAGGAGGGAGAGAGAGGGAGAGAGGAGGGAGAGAGAGGAGAGGAGGCGGAGGCGGTGGAGAAGGAGGGAGAGCGCAGCCCGTCCTGCGCGCTGCAGCCGGCTGAGGCTCCGCACCGGCCCCGGCCCTCCGCGGCCGCGGCATCCCGGCTCCGCCGAAGTGAGTGGTCCCCAAGTTCGCTTTCCCCGGGGGAGGAGGTGACCTTGGGGCCATCGCCCTGCGGGCAGGTGGGGCTGAGCGGGGCGGGGATCGGCGCTGCCCCCGGCGCCGTCAGCAGCTCGGGAGCGAGGGGCGGGCGGGCAGCGCTGCCCGGGCGGCTCCCGGCGCGGGGGAGGCTCCGGCGGGAGCGGCGGGAGCAGCGGGCGGCTGAGCGCGGCTCGGGAGCACCGCATCCTCCGGCCGGGCTGGCTGTCCCTGTGCCTGCCTGTGCCCGCGAGTCTTCGGCTTGTGAGTAAACTTAGGAATGTGTCAAACTTAGGAGTTACTTGTTGGTAAGCGTGGAGTACCACAGAAACTGCTTTTTCCCCCGAAAAACCTGATGAGGGGGTGGGGGTGTATATGTATTGCATGCTTTTGGCTGTCAGAAGCTTTCCACAACAAAATGACTGTGCTTTTTGGAGGACAAGAATCCCAACATAAATCCTTTAGGAATGCGCAGTTTGAGTCGGAAGCTTTTCCTTTGAGCTCTGAGGATGAGAGCGCAGCTCTCTCAGCACTCCAAGTGAGGGGTCCGCAACTCAAGACTTGCTGCTCTGGTCTCAGGGACCGTGTGAGGGTCTGGAAGATGCTTACAATGGGGTGTTCTGCGTGTCTTTGCCCATGTATGTGCCCTGAGGTATGATCTATTCTCAGCCGAGAGTCAACTTTTCCTGGTGCTTCTGGAGTTCAAGAAAAGCTATTGTTAGCTTCAAGAATAGCAGGATTTGGCTTGTTCGTGTTTGGCAAAGTTCAGCCACTGCATGCAGTGCTGGGCAGTGTGGTGATGTCAGCTTCTCAGGCTATTTAAATGTCATTTTTTAGTGCTGCATATCTACGCTGCTGTTTAAAAGCAGTCATTCTTAATGTGCTTTTATTTCTTGTTCTTTCTCTGTCCTAATGACTTCAAAATGCTTGTTTGGAGTTCTGTAGATGAGCATTACATACTGCCCAGGGAAATCACCAGCCTCTTGCTTGCACATCTCTGGTTGCTCAGCAAGGCTGCCTTTTGCTTACTGGGAAAGCACTAGTTAGACTAGGCAAAGTATTGCATAATATCAAGCACTAAGATATAATCTTGCAGGCTTCTGGTAAACCGACTTTCTGCATGTTAGAGATGGGTATCAAACCCATATTATTTATTTTTTCCTTCTGACCTTGTGAACTGTGTGAAGTGCAGTGAGCATGCATAGAAATCTGTATCCTCTAGCTGTCTAAGAACAGCATTTTCATACAGTGACCAAGCTACATCTCTGACTAACTATGAGAACTATTTTTTTCATTAACTCTATGTTCACCAAACCAAACCTAATCTCAAATTCTTTTGATAACACCCATACTAATGCATGCAGGAATTTCTGTGCCCACAGAAATTTCTGGTCATGTTGTATGTACAGTGGTCAGGGTGCAGCACTGACAGAGCACAACTCTCTGCAGCCAGAACCTCCTCTGATTTTATACTGTGTGTAGCTGGAGCTCCGACTGATGTGCACAGGCCCAAAGACTTTATATAATGCATAGTTTAGGCTTGGATTTTAGAGAACCTTTCTCTTCAGATCATTGCACAACTGGAGGAGGAAGTTTAGTACTGAGTATTTTTAATGCTCCTGTGTCTGGAATTATATATATATTTTTTTTCCTGTACAGCAGAAAAATTGTTCTAAAACTGTTTTGACAAATTGTTGTGATCCAGATTAGCTATGTTTTCTAAAGCATTCAGTGTGCAACAGTGAAATTGCCATTAAATAAACTCCTGTGTTCGGTTACTTCACCCCCCCCCCAATAAAAACATTACCTTTGTATTCTCATTTACAATTGCTTTTGTCAGGGTTTTTATTTATTTGTTTTGTGACTTTTTTTTTTTCCTTAACAGATAGAGGTTCTGATTAGCTAATTTGCTGTCTACCTACGCTCAGTGCTTGACACAGCAATCTCCTGTTTGTTGCTCTGTGATCAGTTACTGTACTGGTACTCCATGTGTGTAGCTTTTGGTTTAGGCTTTAGAAAGAAAGAAGTTGGAAAAGTTAGCTTGCCTTTTTTTTTTTTTTCCCCTTACATATGTTGAAGGAAGGCAGTGCTCTGGTAGGGCAATTTTGTTTCTTGAGTGAATAAATTAATTTCTCCTCATTGAAGGTTAAAGCTTGCCAGCTCTTTAGTGTGAAGCCTTGTGTAATAGGGGCTGTCTGGGCAGTGGTTTCGCTGGGGCAAAGATGATGTCTAGGCTGCTGCTAGTATCAGTTTGGATTTTGTAAGGTTGTGCTTAATTGAGCAGCTCTCTTGTGTTTGACATTTGTTGTGACCTCCTGCTGTAAGCAAAAGGAGACAGCTAATGATTTTGAAGCTTGTCTTGTACTCAGAGTTGAAAATGAGGATGTTTATTTCTAGTTCCTGTTCTAACTCTCAGCCATGGTTTTTCACTTTTTTTTTAATGTTCTATTGCATCCCTATTACACTTGAAGCTTTTGCAAACATGCAAAAAGAATTTATGCCTGTCCTGAGAACCTAGGTGTTTAAAGTTTCCTTTAAAGATACAGAAGTCATAAAGATAAACCTAGCCCATTTTTACCATAGTTATGTTGATTAGTCAGTTGATATTTGCAGACTGTTGGAAGTGAAGAAAGGAGTGAGAAGAAGGTATACTGTGGGTGGTAAACATGGGATGAACAAAAGGGGCCATGCTCTGGAGCAAGAACCAGAGGGCACAAAGCAAGCTGAGAGGGAGGAAAACTAAAGAAATAACTGGTAAAATGAGATTGAACTAATGTTATCTGGCAAGGAAAGAGAAAAAATATGGACTTTCTTTTCTCTTTGACTCATCACTTATATCAAATTGTAGTGAGTTTAAATCTCATGGAGAACAGCATTATTTTTACTCACAATTCCTTATGCCAATTTGTGTTTGACACTGTTGTGGTGGGCAGAATCTCAAGCCTATAGCGAGTAATTTTATTGCAGATCAGCTTTTCTGGCTTGTTGTAACCAGCTAAATCATCTGTGCACCACCTCAACCCTGGGCTCTCCTACTGAAATAGTGCATGTGACTGGTTTGCCATGATATTTGTCTGTGTTTGCACCTCGGCAATGGCATCGAAATTGGCAACTTGAGTCTTCAAAGGATGGCTGGTGGTGACTGCTTTGTCTCATAAATAGCCTGGCTGGAATGTAAATTGCTGACCTGCGGGTGAAGGCCCTTCCACTCCGTGGCAATTACTTAAGCTTTTGGGCCTCTTCCAAAGCAGTACGTTCCAGCTAGGCATCACTAATTCTTTAATTCTGCAAAAAATAAATTGTTTTTCCTCAAATGTGTTGTACTGTGGTGCAAAGGGATATTCCTCTGTGATACCAAGCATCTCAATCCCTCTGACTGGAGAAGGTGTGGTCCTTGGTCTTGATTCAGTGAAGACTTGTAAATAATACTTGACATTATATTTATCTGTAAGTCCTTCTACATTTGTATTCATAGATTTGGATTCACTAAAGATGCCATGGAACTTGTCTACATAGTTTATATATACACAAAACTGTTTTTTGGTTTTTTTTCTCCCTCAGCACAGTTGAATAATAGTGCTTCTTCCATTTTTTATCCAATATAAGCTGGAATTGGCTATATTCCTGAATACCTCAGAATTCATTAAATAATTGAATGGAAGTTTTCCAAGCCAGCATGAAATGAAGTAACTCTAAAAATGTATACACAAGAAGAAAATGCTGAGATATTTGTTGTTAACATTAAAGTATACTGTTTGATCTTGGGATAACATTGTCTGTCCCAGGGTGGTGGGTAATGCCAGGAGAAGAACAGGTTTGGTGTCAAGGACAGAATGAATTGGGACAGTGCAGTGGTTATCCCACGACCATCCCTTGATAGTAAATATTGGTTGGTGGTGGTTTTTTTTTTTGTTTGTTTTTTTTTCTTTGGTTTATTTTTGTTTTGCTTTTGGGCTTTTTTCTCCTGTTTTTTTGTTTTTTATAAATCAAGGTGATATTAAAATGATTGATTGTTGTCCTTTTTTGTTCCAATTGCTTTGGGTGGGAGAGGGGAAACAAACCCTTCTGTAGTTCCCCACTGAAATTCTCTCAGGAAACTCTGAGAGGATGGAGTATTTCCAAATCACTTGATACAGTATTCAGATCAGTGCAATTTAATGGTAAGTCTAAAATCTTGTGGACTATGTGTTTCTTTAAAACAGGGTAGCTTTAGGTTCTTTTCTTGCATCGCTTCCTTCCTCCTATAGTATTACGCATCTTTTTGCTATAGGTCCCAAATTGCCTAAAATGTAAGCTGTGTGTGTCTTTCCCCTTTTCCCCCTTTTCCCTTTTTTCCCCCTTTTCCCTTTTTTTCCCCTTTTCCCTTTTTTCCCCCCTTTTCCCTTTTTTCCCCCCTTTTCCCTTTTTTCCCCCCTTTTCCCTTTTTTCCCCCCTTTTCCCTTTTTTCCCCCCTTTTCCCTTTTTCCCCCCCTTTTCCCTTTTTTCCCCCCTTTTCCCTTTTTTCCCCCCTTTTCCCTTTTTCCCCCCTGTTCCCTTTTTCCCCCCCTGTTCCCTTTTTCCCCCCCTGTTCCCTTTTTCCCCCCCTGTTCCCTTTTTTCCCCCCTTTTCCCTTTTTTCCCCCCTTTTCCCTTTTTTCCCCCCTTTTCCCTTTTTTCCCCCCTTTTCCCTTTTTTCCCCCCTTTTCCCTTTTTTCCCCCCTTTTCCCCTTTCCCCCCTTTTTCCCCTTTCCCCCCTTTTTCCCCTTTCCCCCCTTTTTCCCCTTTTTTCCCCTTTTTTCCCCTTTTTTCCCCTTTTTTCCCCTTTTTTCCCCTTTTTTCCCCTTTTTTCCCCTTTTTCCCCCTTTTTCCCCCTTTTTCCCCCTTTTTCCCCCTTTTTCCCCCTTTTTCCCCCTTTTCCCCCTTCCCCCCTTTTTTCCCCCTTCCCCCCTTTTTTCCCCCTTCCCCCCTTTTTTCCCCCTTCCCCCCTTTTTTCC
Source organism: Cinclus cinclus (assembly GCF_963662255.1). Taxonomy (NCBI): domain Eukaryota; kingdom Metazoa; phylum Chordata; class Aves; order Passeriformes; family Cinclidae; genus Cinclus; species Cinclus cinclus. The sequence continues at coordinate 17,302,399 of NC_085046.1, read as the reverse complement.
CCCTTTCCCCCCTTTTTTCCCCCTTTCCCCCCTTTTTTCCCCCTTTCCCCCCTTTTTTCCCCCTTTCCCCCCTTTCCCCCCTTTCCCCCCTTTTTCCCCCCTTTCCCCCCTTTCCCCCCTTTCCCCCCTTTTTCCCCCCTTTTTCCCCCCTTTCCCCCCTTTCCCCCCTTTCCCCCCTTTTTCCCCCTTTTCCCCCTTTTTCCCCCTTTTTCCCCCTTTTCCCTCTTTTTCCCCCTTTTCCCCTTTTTCCCCTTTTTTCCCCCTTTTTCCCCTTTTTTCCCCCTTTTTCCCCTTTTTTCCCCCTTTTCCCCCCCTTTTTCCCCTTTTTTCCCCCTTTTCCCCCTTTTTTCCCCCTTTTCCCTTTTTCCCCTTTTCCCTTTTTCCCCTTTCCCCCCTTTTTCCCCCCTTTTTTTCCATTCCCTTTCATGCCATATAGACTAAAAATCAGTTTTTAGATCTTATGAGACACAGGAAGCTGTTACTTTTCTACATCCCTTCTTTTGGCACAGTGAGACATGAAATGGTGCCTTTGCAGAATTTGGTAGGAGTTTGGTTGAGAGCCACAAGATGGTTAAGGTTGACAGGGATCTCTTATCCAACCTCTCTGTTCAAGCAGGCCCACTTAGAGCTGATTGTCCAGGGGACTTCTGAGCATCTCCAAGGATGGAGAGTCCAGAGCCTCTCTGGGGACCCTGTGTTCAGTTTTGCTAAAAAAAAAAAGTAGATTCCTTTGAGATGGAGTTCTAGAGGACTGTTTAAAATCTTTGTGATTGGTGGTGAGTATTCAGTGAAAGATGCAATTAAAAAAAAGTTAAACCCACCACAACCAAAAACTTCTGGGGTTTGCTTATTGCTAAGATGCTTTATACAGCTTTATGCTGCTCAAACTCACAGAAGATGGCATTTTACTCTTCAGCTGACCTACCTGGTGCTTTCCTTTCATTCAGTTTTTTTGTGATCTCTATCCTAAAAGAGTTTGAGTACAAGAAACCTTGAAGTTCTAATTCCTTTTACAAGGATGGAAGCCCTGCTTACACTACTGGCTAAAGCACCCCTTAGCTCTGGAAGACTGCAACTTAATCATGTCAGATTTAGGAGTTCTGGACCACAAACATCCCCACATTGTCCTCCTCCTTTCCTAGTGCAGCTGATGCTGGTGGATGCTGCACTTCTTCTGTCTCTGAGTCTGGATATGCAGTTCAAACAGACCTTTCCCTAGCTGGAGTCCCAACTCTCAGAGATTTACTGGGAAATAAAATACATATTTTTCAATTAATTTACAGTTTGTGGTGTTCACTGTGGGGCTAATGTTACTACGCTATTCTGTACTTTCTTTAGAATACATTGAAACTATATTCCATAAATCCAGGTTTGCTGCATTGCTCAGATATAATGTACAACAGAATATGAAAGACTGTTTATAGTTAAGCATTTACTAATTTTTAGTTTTAGAAATTAATTGTGTATAGCTTTTTGACCTAGGATGGATTTTATCAGTGAAACACAGCAATAATTTTCTTTCCTCATAATCCACTCAGTATATTCCACTTAAACCAACTTTTTCCTTGTCATATTGCATAAAATAGAGTAATAGAAGGCTCTCTGTAAGCATGCACACTGTGTTTTTTGCTATTAGAAAGCCAATGGAGAAAAGCAACAAGATTCTCTTGGGATCATGTAAAAAAGAACATGGACTGTCAAGATAGTTAGAATAGAAGAATATTGCTTTAGTAATGAGAAGTCCTACCTTGGAAACAGCATTCTGTCTGGCAAGAATCTAAATTCTGTGATTAGGAAATATATTCTATCCTTTATTGCTGTGACTTTGTACAGAGATTATTTGGAAAGGTTTGCTGGAAGAAGTTTCTTGAAGTTGTTTGTCTTCATGCTGAAATCCATAAGGATGGATTATACATATTTTTTACTCAGTCATGGAGTATGTAATTAGTACTTTGGTTGAACATATATTATGCACTTAGTGAGCAAACGCTTTCCATTGTAATGTTTGTTTGAATAAACCACTTTTTAGTATGGATAATCCTCTTTTAACATAATTGGAACATTTTCAGTTTAAAGACCAATGGGATAGTTGTAGTATGCTACTGTAAAATCACCAAAGAAATATTGAAGGAGTCACATGCTCTAAGCGTGACTACAAGATTTCTGTATTTCATCCAGTCCCATTTCTATCATTCTTGTATGTGGTGGTATAGTAATTATAAAGACTTTAATTGCCTAAGAGCTTGCCAGCTTGCATTTGCCAACTATGCTGAAATCCTGGCCAGAATCTTCAAAATCATGCAGTAAGCTGCAGTTGGCTCAGAACAGTGAATATAAATAGATGATATGGTGCTGAATTACAATTCATTATTGAAACTCAGTGAGTGTCTAATAAATAGCCGTAAAAAGGCAACATTATTTCCCTAAGAAGGACTTTTAAAAGAATGCAGTATTTTATTTTTTTTATTTATTTAGCAATGCTAATGTATATCACAAAATCGTAAGATCAAGGTTGTAATTTAATGACCTTTTCCAAACAAAAATATTTTTCTGTTTTTGAGAAGAATTGTGGTCTACTGTCTGGTTGGTTTCCAGTGGGAACAGTTCATTATTTTATTTTGGGACGAGGTAAAATTTGGATGAAGACAGTGCATTTTATACATAAATTGCCTTTTGAACATCTTGCTTCAGAAATTATGTTGAAGAACTGCAGTATCTAATTAATAGTATTTTCAAAAATTATTTGTGTTGTCCCTTCCCAATAATAAGGAAAATCTGTGCCAGATTGGAATTTTGAAAATGGGAAGATACAAAGGTTTATTCACAGAATCAATATAAACTAATCTGTGTGTGACTCCATAGTAGTACCTTCCAGAGGCCAAAATAACATCAAAGTCCAATGGCATGACATGTTGCAGCATGTATGGAAAGAACTCGTGGGGAAAAATGAGGCTGGATGGGACCTCATGATGTCTCTAGAGTGGCCTCCAGCACACAGTGGTGTCAGAACGGGCTGCCTAGGGCTTGGTTCAATTGTGTCTGTGCCGGCTCCATTGTTTTCAAATCTCTCAGGACGTGTGCTGCTGCTCGACTCTTCGCAGTGGAAATGCCTTTATGGGTTATGGGTTTCTCCAGCTGTTTGCTTGGTGTGTGCATCTGTGTTAGGTCTTGACTGTACTCTTTGTACTGCCTATTGGGTGGTTTTGTGATTTGATTTTTAGAAGAAGGGGACTGGTTCCCTAGTTTGTGTTTCACCTCCATGTTTGGGCTGCTCTGCACCCAAAGGAGTTGGGTGCCTTAGAATCCAAGCTAAAATGCTCTTATTGGGGCAGGAGGTGCAGAGAGTGAGGGAATGCCACGTGTGCTGTATTTGATATCCTGTCTCCATGGAGCTTAGGCATATGAGGCAATGCCAAGTATTGGGTGTGCAAGAAGTCCAAAGTCTAGAATTTGTTAAGCATTATGTGGGGCCAAGACCAGGACCTAGCTCCTGGAGCTTTTTCTGCTTGTGTTGTGCAGCTAGAAAAGCTGTTTAATTGACTTTGCTCCTCTGAAACATGAGACCTGATTATGAATACTTTGGGGCTTTTTAGGTAATAGACAAACAAGTTAGTTCGAAACACTTTCATCAGTGTTTCAAGTTACTTTGTACATTGCTGCCTTCAAACTAGTGGTTCTTCTGTAGCAGGTTCTTTTAAGATGTACTAGTTAATTCTGTGAGGGGTAATTTGAGAAATTCAAATTACTTCAGCCCCTAGTTAGCACTTTCAGCATCACTTGCCAGGAAAATGAGAAAAACATTCAGCAAATCCTCAACCTGAGTAAGTTTAAACCCATTTCTGTACCCTAGCATTGTAACTTGCTGAGGTCTGTTTATGTGTCTCCTATTAAAACTCTGCAACTGGATGAACAAACCAACATCCTTGGGGGCAAGAAAGCATAAAGCTATTTCCTTTGTTTTCAAGTGATGGCAGTGCTGAGAAAAATGGACCTATGTGCCACTAAGCTAGAGTGCACAGTCCATAGACGCAGTTTCTCTGGCTTTATCTGTGTTTCAGTGAAGTGTGTATTCACTAAAGGTATTAATGATGGATACATCAGCTGTCAGCATGTTAATAAGCATCGTTAACTATCCTCAAAGCAGCTAAACTACACAGCTGTTCAAAAGGCAGGAGTTGCACTCTAGCCTCCTGTATGAGCTCCTCTTTAGGCCCTAATAGATGGGCTCACTGTGGGAAAACCTGAGGGCAAAAGCTTGGAGGTGGGTGAATCTGTTGGAGATTCTTCCTTTTGATGTTTGCTTTAATGTTAACAGAGCACCAGCATGCACTGGGATTGTTTGACTAGAGTTATTGTGTTGGGTGTCTAACGGCCCATGACCATTTATTACTTTCTGATGTTATTACTGTAATTGCAATAATATCTAAAGTTAGATGCAGCAGGGCCGCTCTGCCTTCCTTAGTTACTCCTAGGTACAGATTTACTGTAGGTTAACTTTCTCATTTTTTACTCTTTTCAAGGTGTTGTCTTGTTTCTGCTAAATGTTACACACTTTCTTTGTAAACTGTCTCCATGCATAGCTATTAATATCCTGTTACTGCACTTCTATTATTTCATAGTGTGAGTCTTCTAACCAATTATTTTATGGGGTTCTCTTTATGGCCGCTGGCACAGAGCTTGGTCTCTGGATTGCTCAGTAAAGACCAGACCTCTGAATGCTTTATATAATTCACAAAAAATTAGCCCATTCGCTAGCATCCAGCCCAAAAAATAATGTTGTTTATTTGTTTGTTTTGCCTGTTAAGGAGAAAATTCCCCCTCGTGTTTGCGGGAGGACCGATAAAAGAAACGGGGCACTCTGAGGTTGAATGGAAGGAGCTCTGCGAGGAGGCGTTCAGCATCTTCTGCCGCTGAAACTCGGCGCTCGTGTGCTGGGGGGCGGTGGGAGCGGCGGGCGCTGCCGCAGCTCTCGGCGGCCGCCGGAGGGAGCGCGGCGGCTCCGCGGCCACGTCCGGCTCCATCCGCACCCGCACCTCCATCCGCACCTCCATCCGCACCTCCATCCGCACCCGCACCTCCATCCGCACCCGCACCTCCATCCGCACCTCCATCCGCACCCGCACCTCCATCCGCACCTCCATCCGCACCCGCACCTCCACCTCCACCTCCACCTCCACCTCCACCTCCACCTCCACCTCCACCTCCACCTCCACCTCCACCGCACCCTCCGCGGGTGCTGCTCCGCGCTGCCCCGCTCCTTGGCGGTACATCTGCGGCTCAGCCCTTCTGCTCGCCGGGCTGCAGCATCAATGCCATTTTATGTGTCCAGCGGAGTTTTAAAGGTTACGTGGGACGTTGTGTGCACGGCGAGAACAAAAGTCTCTTTCTTCTGCAGGCTGCCTGTTTCAAGAGCTGCTGGCAACTTCTTACGAGTGATAAAGCTGTACTTTTTCCTACTGGCTTTATTTTTATGGCTGACATTTTGAAAATTCTGAACAAATACCTGCAAAGGCATCAAATAAGCTGAAAATTGTTAAGATTCAAAGATATGAAATACAGTGGTGTAAATATTTAAACCACATTTTTTAAATTTTTTTCCTTTGGTGGATTAAGCTAGTCAGTGAAAATCTATCTCAAGTTCTGTTGCCCACCTGCTCAAAGAGAACATGATTTTGCCATGCAGCACTGCTGGACACACTTGTTAAAACAATGGCATTTCTTTATTTATGATTCTGAACTAAGCTGAATTTTAAGGATTCTAGGTTTTCTCTCCACCTTCACATTCTGTCACTACAAGGATTTAATTTCTCTAGTGCTCAAAGACACACAGACACAGTATGACCAAAGAATATCAACAACAGCTATTTATCAACTCCTTTAAAACAGAACTATTGTTTTAAAATCAAAGCTCACCAGAAACACAGAGCAAGTCAGGCGCTCCAGACAGTTATGTTAGTTCCATAGGTGCAATGCACCCTTTGAATTCAGACACACAGAAATCCTCCTGACTCAGTTTACTGATGTTCAGAACAATGTTTCTCAGCCTTTTAAGAGTTGCACAATTTATTTTCCTGATGAGCTTATTTTTTCCATGTCTTGCATTTGCTCTTGAAGAAGAAATGCAATGATAGTGATGAAAAATATAGACACTTTTTCCTTTTGAGGCTATACAATAGTAATTTACATACAGAATTAAAGCATAGGGTTACTCAAACAAAATGTGTCTGTATTTTAGCCACTTCAAAGATCCTGTATTTTATTATAGACCTCTATGTAAAGGCTATGTTAGTGAGATATGACGTGTCCAGTAACTTCTAGCATGATATGTGGTAACTTGAGCCCAAACCCCATATTCACACCTTTGTTACCTTACTTTAGAAAGATACAGGCATTAAATATACTGTCCTTTTTGAAATAAACCAACCCACATGTACAAACAAATTAGTAGGACAAAAAATGACTGAGGCATAAAACCTAAAACCTTGGGGCTAGTTATTCTGTGGTTGAATATCACATGAAACATTCAAACATATTAAAGTTAGCTATTCATTGTAACCAAGCAGAGCTGAATTACTAAGACTATAACAGTTCACCAAATGTCAGGTACTAAATCTGAATTATTAAATGTGTAATTAGTTCAGTTGATGCATTGATTTTGAAGAATTTCAAACTAATGTGTGTGTACTAATAGTGTGTATTTGCATTGGGGCAAGCATGAGCAGAACTTTTTATTCCCTACCCCAACCCCCCGATTTTGTTTTACACAGCTGAGTAACTGTAAAACTGAAACTTTCTCTCATGTGGAAGCAACAAGAAAACTGCTTGTAGTCTCCTAAACAGCTTATTTTTTGTCCTAAAGAAATAGCTTATTTTTTGTCCTAAAGATGTCACATAATCAAAACACAATTTTTCTGCATGGTTAAGTATTAAATGACAGCAATTTGCTCGTTGATTGTTGAGAATTGTTGATACAACATTTGGGGTTTGGTGATTTAGTTATTTATTGATTTATTCTCCGAATAACTTTTTTTTGTTTCCATGGTCCAAAGAATAACTTTAGAACGACAGTGGCTAATGGAACTGATGCTTTGTAGGTGCTTTTAGTTTTGAACTCTGGAACTAATGCTGGCAGTTCTCAGGAACAGAATTAGCACTCAGCTTCTTTCTGTAATAATACTTGCCTGGTTTGTGTAACTCATAGGAGGTGCCATGCTGGACAAGCAATGCTGAGTGAGGAATGTACTGCACACATCTGCCTCTAGGAGCATTTCCAGTAGAAGAATGAGGAAGTTTTGATAGCAGCAGTATGGAATCATTGGAAAACAGCAGCTGCAAAATTCAGTGGCATCTGTTCAGGTTTTCTTTTCTTGTGCATAGGGTAACATGACCTACTAATGTGGCCATTAACTGAAAGGGTCATGCAAGTTGTTTTGTCAAGTGGGGCAGGAAGGTGAAAGTGACAAGTCCATAGTTAATTGTCAGAAATTGGAGGGTGTTATGATAGAAGTACTCTTCTGAACTTTATTATTTCTTTTGCTATAGTTTGCTACTATCAGAGAAAAGGGTATTTACTAATATATAGTAAAGTTTGAAATGTTGCAGCCTGCTTTGAGCTTTACACAAAGTGGCAGTTCCAGAGCAGTTATACCCCCGACTTCTATTGCTGTCTTCCTCCAAAATTCTGTTGGTGTTTTAGCTCTGTGGTACAGAAAAGAATCTTTCATTCATGTTTTGTCATCAGCTTAGGTTCCTCCTTGTCTCCTGAGACCCATGTGTGAGTGTATTTGCAGAAGAACTTGCTTAATAGTTTCATAACCCATTTTTACAAACAACCTGCACCTTTATTTCCTTGAGGAATTCCTTTCAGGTATAGTGTTTATCACACAGGTTTGCCTGTGGCCAAGTATGTACATCCTTAGCTGCACCCATCTTTATCAGCAGTGCAAGGGCGGCTTGGTGTGCTTTGGCCATGCTGCTTTTAGAAGGAACAAAGGGACTGTAGATGCAGAGCCTGAGATGGAATTGTATCACCTTGTGCTTGATGAAAGCTCACTTTGAACAAATGCTGTCCATAAGATATGCTTCTGTTCTATATCATATATCATTCAGGTTCTTACTATAAATGGGTGTTTTTTATAATCTTATTTTTCACTTTCCTCTTTTTATTCTTTACCCCCAGTTTCTATCATGAGTATGTTCAAAGTAGTTGTTGTGGTGCTGAGTGTGACAGAAAGCCAAGCAGGAAGTCTGGAACTCGTATGTCGTGCTTTGAACTCACTTCTGACTGTATGAAATGAGTGAAGCATCCAGGCTGTATCTCATTGCTTTATGTAGGCTCTTTAAAACTTTGATACAGTTTTATCTCCTAATCTGGGATCTTATGATACCAGAGAGAAGCTGGTGTGATACAAGAGCCTGGAGCTCCATAGCTCTTGTGCAACACATCTGTTTAATATACTTGATCACTCAGTTTATTAGCAGTGGTGTTACAGGCGTCAGGCTTTCAGTGTAGATTTCTTTTAACTGTGTCATGAAGTACTGTTTAACAAACAGTACTTCATGTTTATTTTCAAAAATAATGTTTATTATCAAACATAGTTGTTGAGTTATAAGTAGAAGCCAAAATGGTTACATGAAGCGTAAATATTTCTTACCTATGGGAATGATTAAAGAAAATACCTTTGAATAACAGTGCTTTACTAAAATGGGTAAAGATGAAATGTGTGAAGATGGTCTGTGGGCTCAAGATGCTAAACATCATGCTAGGAACTACTAGTAAACATCAAATCTTACAAGCACAGCCTCTACATCCAGGCTCATAATAAAGTACTGAGCCTGAGAGATGGCTGCAATGTAGGTACAATCTGTCTGAATACATCTAAGCTTTAATTCTTCATGTCAAATTCTGTGGTGCAACCTCAAAAGAAGAAAGTGCCTTTCTTGTTCTACAGTAAGTGTAAGAGATTACAAAAATAAATGGAGGGTCAGGTGGACTTGTGTGCATCTGAATTTAAATGGTGCACTACACTTAAGGAACCAGCATGACTGGCTGGAGCACCTCATCACCTCTCTGGTTCTGGTGAGCTTTGACTTTGAAACCATAGCAATGTCTTAAAAATGTTGATAAATAGCTGTTATCAATATTATTTGGTCTTACTGAGTTTGGGTTTATTTGATCATTTGAGAAATGAAAACCAAGAATCCTTAGTGTAGTATGGAATCAGGAATAAACAAATGCCATTGTTATAACAACTGTATTCAACAATGTTATACAGCAAATGAAGCTGTTTGAATTTCTTAACTGAATTTTCATATGCAGTGTATTCGGACTCTTTCCGCACATCACCTTAGTTAGTTTTCCAGCATGCTGTAAGATTAAAACACAGCAACATTAGGGATTTTTTAAAACTTTTAATTCTTAAGATAGTGTGCACAGATTGATTTCCACATCACCACCACTTCCTATTTTGTGTTGTTTATGAGAGAGGTATGTATCTTTAAATTCTAATCCTTATATATGCTAAAGGCTGCAAAATGCATTGCTGAAGTGTTTAACCATTTAGCAGAGTGATACCCTATTATATTCACATATGTGCAGTTCTGTCATCCCTTAGTTGCTCTACCTTGTCCACTGTGGTATTTTAATAGACTTTTTTGAGTTCTTGGGTTTTTGTCTGGACTTTGTAACTTTACAGGATGGACTTTTCAATGCCATTCCTGGTATTTTTCATGAAGTGACAATTATTAACTAATGTTTTGTCTTTCTGAGATGTGTAGATCTGGATGCAAACAAGACACAGGTTTTATACTGTCTGTCTACATTTATAGAAGTACTCTTTAGCTGTGAATGGGGATGACTGAAGCACAGCCAGGAAAACTTTATTTGATATTTGGATGATTGCCATAAATAGAATTCAGCTAACACATGCCTCTGTCTGTTGTTGAAATTCAACTTTAAAAGGATTAATTTCTCAACTCTACCCTGCTCTGCAGAAACTTGAATATTAACAGCTTTACTGAAGGTTAGTGGAAGGCTGCATTAACTGGTTTTTGTTCAGCTACAAATTGTTCTTTAATAGTAGTATTTTTTGGTGCTAAGAGTTGTGTTTTTAAAAATGCAAGAAACAACTTTGACTTCTCATTTTTGTTTTTGAGTACAAGAAACAATGATGTAACAGTTGTGGTAAAATTTTAATGACTTGGTGGTTAATAATATATTACTGATCATCTTTCATTGAAATAGGAGTGTCTGCCTTTCAGCAAATTCTGTCTTCACTAACATACTATAGTGTGCATTTCAGTGTTGGAGTAGCTGCATTTTCAGGTAGGATTTGGATTTTGTACTGCTCAGTGCTGCATCATCAGCAGAGTGCTCAGATCCTCTGCTGATTCTTCAGTGGAGTTGTGCCAACATGAACTATTTAACCATGATGTTTTCTAGTGCAGGTAGAAATAGGGCATCTGCCTTTCCCTATGTGTTCATGAATTGTCTTGATCTAGAGTTTGTTTCTTTAGTCTGAAGCCAGAGGAAACGGAAAGATTTTCTGTTTGGCTGTGTAAGGCATTCCTTTACATGCTGCAGCTTCTTTGAAAACCTGCCACTGCTGCTGTAGCATCAAGGCAGCTCTGCTGCTGATAATAACTGGTGGGAACACTTGCTTCCAATCTTTCTCTCCTTTACCATCTACAGGTACTCTGAATTCAGTGTGGCAGATAGAGGGGGGGTATAGCACTCTATGCTTTGTTTCCTCTGTCCTGTCTTTAGTGTTGCTACTCAAATGAAAACGTGCGTTGAATATTAGGAAGGATACCAGTGGTCTTGCTGACATACATTCATTTGAGAGCTGTGTGAAAATTAGTGGTCCAGATAGTGCCGGGAAATTTACTCTGAGTAAGTTAATGTCAATAGGAGCAGAGGGAACCAGTCTTTGTGTATTTGTCAATTAATCACATTATTTTGGGATGTATACTTGAAGACGTTAAATAAAAACATTGTTTTAGTAAGTCTTTCCAAGTGGGTTGAACACAGAGTAAGACAAATTCAGCTGTGTCCTGCTGATGGCTGGCTGAGGAGCCTGGGTGTTCTTCCTGTGACTCAGTTACTGCATTTTTTAGGGCTAGTCAACTTTCTACAAAGTTTTAAGGTGTGTCCATCAAGACTCTTATATAGTGTATGGTGCCCTTTTACTCACTTTAACCAGGGGTTTAGGTTTTTCTTGTTCTTTGGCTTTCACCATGCAGTTATGGTTAGATTTCTATGGTTAAGCGTGACTTGGCAGAGTTAGGTTTATGGTTGGACTCAATGACTACAAAGGTCTTTTCCAACCTATATTATTCTATCCTGAACAATTTTAAGGAACAACTGAGACTGAAACCATATGAATTAATAATAGTTTTATGACTCATCTGATTGCTGAAAATAGTTCTTTTCTTGGCTAGATTACTGATTTCAAGGTACCATGGCTAAATGCAGATGTTCCTGTTCACTGCAGCTAATGTACCACTTGTGTGTGTATGTGACTTGCTCATCTGTCCTGATTGCATCTGAAACGATGTCAAAGGTGCAGAGGTGTGTGAGAAACACCATTTGGATGCTTTCATATATCCAAAATGGAAGCTTGTTCAGCTCTAAATTGAAATGAATTCCATTAGGAAGAATTCATTTCAAGCAGAAAGTATGTTAAGAGCTACTTCTGCTTACAAAAGCGCGTATCATCGCTGAAGAGGCTTGGAAGGATTTCACATCTGCTTGTGCTTTTGCATTACATGAATGATTTCTTGTGTTTCTATTGCTCAGTCCTTGCTCCATTGCTACTGTGTCCTTTTTTTGCATTTTCCCATCATATTGCCTGTTTGTCCCAGGAAGAGTCCTTGATCCATTGCCTTCCTGCATGGGTGGCTTCAGGTGTGCTCTGTGCTCTGTGTCTGCAGGCAACATCTCTGCTTGGTCCATGGTTGGGAAGTGGAAGCAGGCTCTTCCCAGTTTACACTGAGCTATGCAGGTCAATTAGATACATTTTATATAGCTCACTGAGGCATAACTTTCCCTTCAACAGAGCCCCTTTCTCATAGGGCAGCTCTCTGACCTGCCTCTTGTATGTGTGGTGACAGATTTTAGTGTCATTTGTGCCCTGTTTGAATTCTTGTGCTTCATGGAAGAGGAAGCAAAGAGGGCAAAACACACTTCTACAAATTTTTGGGGATTTTTACTCTAGTGTGATGGTGGAGTGGAATCTTCTCCAGATCCCAAATAATATTTGTGCAACAGGCCCAAATGAAAAACCTGTTCTGGTGCCAGGGAGAGCATGGCTGAGCAATGCAGAGGCTGCACCTCTGGGGCAGGACCCACCAGCCTGTCTGCCTGGCCACCATGGTCAAACTCTTGTAACTTCCAGGGTCCTTTTCTATGAAGGATGGTGTGTTCCCTTCTTGGAGACTTTATCTGAGTCTTAAGATGCATGTGAACTAGTGGGCAAGAGAACGAAAAGCAAAGTGTGTATCTTGAAAGACCAGGGTAGCTCAGTTTTCTGAGATGTATAAAGAAGTTTTAACATTTCTAATTTAATTTTAATTGTTAATGTCTTTATTTGCCACTAAGTTAATCTTCAGGTATTCTACTTTATGTTGTTCTTTTCCTTTCCTTCATTTTCTTTTTATATCTATTTCCTATAAATTAACAGTGTTATTTATTCAAAGGGTATAGCTATCAAACATAATGAACAAATAATTTGATGGTCCAGAACACTTTTTAAAAATTATTACTTTTAGGAAATAGGTTGAACAGTTAATACGTTATAGTGAGATAGTAAGAAAGAATCAAACAACCCATCTCTCCTTGGTTTGGTCTACATTAACTGCCTCATGTTGCTTGCTCTAATCTGCTGCCTGCAACACCTTCCCATCCCTCAGTTAACTGTTTCTTGTTGTGAACGGGAGAAATCTTGTGAATGGGAGCAAGTCAAGATCTCTAAAGTCAGTTTGTGAAAGGCTGCTTAAAATGCTCTCACTGGAGATTGAAGGTTACTGTGTCAGTCCCATGCCAGGGAGTGAATAGGTGGTGCAGTTCTTGTAATGCATAACTTCTCTGCTTGAAAGTTGAAGCTGAGTCCATGTTTATATATTTGAATATTTCATGCTTAAAAATAAGAGTAATTATCTGTAGTGGCACACTAAATAAACTGCATTTTTGTCTCTTCAGAAACAATTTTCCTCTGGAGAATTCAGCAGCAGCAGTATAAGGCAGTTGCTCTTTTCAGAATATGTGATTTTTTTCCTGACCTTGAACTTTTATCTTGCTGAGACAAATATTTTACGATTAAGAACACTTGGTCACATCTGGTACATCTTAAAAAGGGTTACTTTTCCAAGAATAGCATGCAAACATGAAATCAGAATCACAAGCAGATGTTTGCTAATATGGCCATAGATAACCTTTCAGTTTCGTGTTTAATGTTTATAAATAACCATCTGTAAAGAATGCATATTAATAGAGAACAGAGATAATTCTGTCAGTGTTAATATGTTAACTTTACTGTGTTGCTGATGTTGTATTTATTACTATAAGATAGCATTATTTATTGTATAAAATTGTCAGCTAGTACACAGAGAGACATTTTTGTCATTGCTCTTTTACAACCTGGAAATGTTTGCTTTCCTTTAAAGAACACAGGAAGATTATCTGTGTCAGAAAGGCTGCTAATTTGGCTTAATTCTTTCATTCATTGATAAATTACTTGTCAGAATGTTATGGAATAGAGGGAAGTTCTGGCATTTTGTTTGCCTTTGCATTTTTAGTGAACTTGGCATGGCTCTTGTAGTTGGGCTAGTAAAAATGAGGTATTTGCTCCCTTGACTGTTGGCCACAAAGAAGCATAATAACTTACTAAAACAAAAATCTGTTTCATAAGGAAGACCAGTAGCCTTCTGTTCCCCTCTTATAATATTCTCCTTTTAACTTATTTAAGTAAGTTTTGGATAGCTCAGTCTACAGATGCAGCTGACAACACTTTTCCTTCAGTGAAAAGCCTGCCTTGTCAGTGCTGCAGCAGGAGACAAAGGCAGAAGCTATACTGCCACTGCCTCTGCCCTTCCAGAAGGGTCCTTGTCACACTGGGGCCTTAACTGGTGGCAAAATGTGTTCAGATGCCGTCATAGGGAAGGCATGACATAGGACAATGTTAAAGTGTCCCTTGCCAGTAAGAGCTGTGGTCTCTGGATACTCCAAGCATGAGGCAGCTGCCATCTGCTTTCTGCTGAGGTATCCAGTGCATTGTGCCTTTAGGGGAGCTCTCGGTGTTTTGGGAGCTCAGGATGGCAGCGACTGCTTGTGAATCTGAAAAAGGATGTTTGGCAGAGGCAGGTTTGGGGAGGAGTGCTAGCTACCAAATCTGCTTACTCAGAGGCTCAGTCTTGTAAGGGAGAGGGGTGAAGTTCATTATTGTGTTTCTGCCTGGGCTGTGCCACTTGTAGGACCCCTCCTCTGGCTCCAGAAAGCTGTGCAAGACCAGTCAGCAACTCGGCAGGTGGAGAGGGGTGAGAAGTGTTAAGCACCAAAACAGGTTAATGTGAGTAAACAATCAACCCATAGAACGGGTAAATTTGAGCTTTTTTCAGATGTGTTTATTTTTAAGTTTAGAAGCTTTGAAACATCTCACTTGATAATATTGACGTTCCTTAGAAACATAGATGTGCATGAGTATAGCAAGTACATCTCAGCATCTCAATTTGTAGATGATGTAAAAGAACTGCTTGGGAAAGATAGCACAGCACTGAGAATTCATTAAAGCATTGCTTGCATTATAGTTGAAATACCTTCAAAGAGAAGCTAACAATTGAATTAAGTTCAGAAGCAGAAGAGCCTTGCAGGCATTAGGGAAAGGGTGGGTAGAAGCTTATGTGTTAGCAAAATATCTCCAGTTAGAATATTATTTTGCATCCCCTTTCTGCAGTTTGCTCCCTTGGTAATTTACAAATGGAAAATAAAATTTAGAATTATAGCTGATTAGATATTGTGAGTTCCCAACAAAGCATGTTTATGTTCTGTATGCAATTACTACAAAGTTGCTGGGTACAACTTGGTAGATGAATTTGAGTTATCATTTGTTTTCAAGCAATTTAGTCTCTTCTGTTTTGTAAGAAGAATGAACTACGTTCTCTTCCAACTACTTAGTTGTAGCACTCTTTAGATAAAGGCTATTTTATGTTACTTTTTTAACCAGTAATTATTTTTCAATTTTATACAGAAAATTAACCTAATTTAATCAAGTATAGCCTGTACAAAAGATTTTGATTTTGCCAGTTGTGACTGCATTCTGGATTAAATAAGCAGTGTTGCTATTCCCAATTCTGAAGACATAAACCCAGCTCCTCTCTCTGGCTCCTTTTCCTTCTCCTGGCTTACTTACTTGTATGTGTTCAAGTACTTTGGCCCTTTCAATCCTAGATGAGGATCTGTGGTTCTCGCTAACAGATTGTCGGGGCTTGTTCCAAAAAATGATGTGGAGGCAATGCTGGAGCATTTTGCCAGTGCCATGCTCTTTTAATGGAAAACTGGGACAAGGAGAGGCAGAGGCACTGGGATTCTGCCTTTTGCTTTCTCTTAGGGTAGTTGGAAGCTCACTAATGCAGCCAACCTTTGCAGGTGTGACCAATGATTCCCTACTGTCAAGCAGTGTTCTTAAAACTACTTTTGTTTAGAAATTTTGAGATCATAGGCTCTGTTTATCAGCCTACAAGGCTTTGTGAATATGAAATGTTTTCTTCAAGTTTGCGAAATATCCATTAAACCACTTAGATGCAAGTTAAAGGGCAAATTGCATAATTGCATCTCAGCCTTTCACTAGATCCACATGAATCAGTGTACTTTTAATAACGGTCATTATTTCAAGATATTGTCACCATGAACCTAAATCATATTAATGGCATTGATGTTCTTTAAACTTGTACTGTTCTTGAGTGATGGAAATAATTATGTTGTTATTTTTTATTTTCTTGCTTCTAGATATAATGTTTAATTTGAAATGACTAGAGCTGACAAATGGATGAAGCTTGGAAATGGGTATCAGTGAAATAAAGCTGAAATAAAATTTTAGAAATGCTGAGAGCTCAGAATTTCTTTGAACATATGTCAGGTCTGCCTTGTGATGAAAGGGTGGCTGATGCTTTAAGAAGTTAGATTGTTTGTTTGTTTGCTAACTTGTGACAGAGTAGTAGAGAGAAGACTCAGGTGTGAGAAATATGACACTGATTATGTGAATGATTGTGGTTAGATCTATTGCTAATAGAGTATTTAAATATTGCCAGTGCAGTGTATAATATAATAATGTCTAAAGGGTCATACAATAAACAGGTTCAATTAGAAATGTACAGGTTTGCAGTCTTTGGCCTGCAGAATGCAAAATTACAAGGCTGCAAAGCACCTCTGTGGCTATTTTTGGATTTTATTTCTGTACATGACTGGATCTTGGTGCTGGTACTCACCTGTCCAAAAGTGTGTGTTCCCTGTCTTCAGACTGGATCTACCCTTCAGGCATCTCTGCATGGGGAAAGGGTGAGGGTGAGATCCACCTGGAAGCTGTCTGCAACTTTAGGAGACCAGCTGGCCCAGACTCCAGCATTTTGTAACCTTTTGCAGGTCAGTCTGTACCAAAGTCAACTGCAGTCATCACAGCTTCCCTGTTTCCGGAATGCATTCATTATGTGGACATACTGACAGTTCCTCCTGCAATTTCCAACTGGCATTCTAATCTTAGGAAAAATCCCATTGCCAATCAGAGACAATTGCAAGAGAGTGGGTGCCTGTGTGTGGGGAGTAGGAATCAAAGACCTGACTGTCTCTCCTTGCTGTCATCCAGCTGCTGCAGGGCATTTCTACTGGGTTAAATCTATTTGGTTTTGAGAGAATTGCAATATTTTTGTGAAGTGAATAGTTGTTAAATTGCTCATACTTACAGCTTTAATTGCATTTTAACAAACAATGTTTTGGTTAGTCATCCAGATGAAGTGTTGTTTGCAGGGTTTTCAGCTGTGGCTGTCTGTGGGAGGCCAGAAACCAGTATTGGCTTCCAAAGGGGCTTCAGCACACTCACTCTTGTCTCACTTCTTTCCTGTTTCAGGTTTCCTGAAGTCCCTGTGCTGTGATGCCCCGGAATGCCTCATGGCAGAGCCACCCGGCCGCCCCGGTGGAGCGTGGCGCTCCCCTGTAGAGAGCTGGGTAAGTCAGACCTCATCCTCGGTGTGGAAATTGCTGCCTGCCTGCACCCCCATCCTCCCAAACCTGGTGACGTGGGCTGGTCTCATCAGCCCCTTCTTGAGTGTCTCATCATGCTCTCCTGGCTTCATGTACATTGAAGGATGGTTTGTTGGAAAGTGGTGGGCGCATGTATATGTGTGTTTCTTATTTCTGACATGCTTTGGGATAGTTGCCTCTGGAGAAATGATTGTGTGTTAGATGGATAGAGAGGATATAAAGGCAGAACTATGAGGTGTTGGAGATGCTCACTAAGTTGTGAATTTTGCCTTAGTTGTCTTTTATATACATATACATACACATAAAAATATACATACACATATGCATATACACATACATACACATATACATATCTACAGAAGATAAGCAATGGGGTGAGGAAGGCATCTGAAATGCCCTCTTGCTCTCCTCTTTAAAAAAGTTAATTTCTTGAAATTTTTTATTATTTTTATTTTTTTCTGCCATGAACACTGTTGATTTTCTTCATGTGCTATGAATCCCATCACATCTTCCCTGTACAGCTAAAATTTTTTAGATGTGGCTACCTGTTATGGAATATTTGCTCTCTTTGTGGTACTCCAGTTGTATGATTTCCTTCTTGCGAAACTAAGGTGTGGTGGGTGGCAGGTACCTCCTGTTTGACCCTCTAAGTCAGGCATTTGGCTGTTTTCAGTGCCTGAATTGGACTTGGGCTTTTCTTTATGATTTTACCAGTGCATAGTCTGCTAGTGAGTCTTGCTGAGACACAGAAAGCCCTGCTTACACTTCTTCTATTTGGGAGTCAATCTAGATATTTACACGTTCATTTCTGTGGTTTTATAGATGGTTGTCATCTATTAGACAGAGCCGTGGACTTGACCTAGATCCTTCTAATAACCCTGGCAACAAGTCCCATGGGTCTGAGGGGAATCTCTAGGAATTAATCCAGCTGTCCAAGAGGAAGGACAATTAAAGTACTCATTGACATCTTGACACCATTTGCTTTAACTATCTATATGGACAGGAAGGAGAGAGGTACCTGAAAGGAAGAAATATTCTTTCTTTGTTTTTGTACAACAAAGAACTGTCTTGGACAGTCTGAAGCCTGAATATACGAAGCAGAGCTGAGAAAAAATTATCCAGTTTTATGTAGATAATGCAGTCTGATGCTGGGACAGTTCCTCAGGCCTTTGGTTTAGGAAACTTGTAGATTACTGATGGACTGTTGGCTTTTGGATTTCATCTAGGCTCTGGCAAGAATCCATTTTGATTCTCTGAATTCTGCAAGGTCAAATACTAACTTTTTGATCTACTACTGTAGTTGTTTTAGCAAGTTCCAGCTCACTTATCCAGTGGTGGACATTCATTGCTAGTTTCTGAATTAATGGGTAGAGATGATTGTGATTTTGGAAAATGGTCTGATTCCCAGGAAATGATCTTTCAATGCCATGTGGTTAACTAATTATTTCCTGTCTTGTCCCATCATCTTGCTTAGGAAGAGATGATTCTGAGAAAGAGGCTTTTTTGTCTACAGGCCCACAAATTCAGAGGAAGGCTGAGCTTACTGTCCTGCCTCCCCCTGGGGTGGAAACTACATAGGTGAGAGATCTGTCTGCATGGTCAGAGCTAATAAGTTGTTTTTGTTAAACTGGTCTACTTAGTGATCTTGAAGCACTGTCTGTGGGCTGTTGCTCTGGTGTCTCAGAACAATCACTGGGGCAACATCTCTGGGAGGATTTGCAGCTGTTGTGGGTGATTGTCAGCTGTTGCTGACAAGGAATGGGAATTGTTGTGTCATCCATGTTGATGTGAAGCTGCATGTGAAATCACTGTCAGCAGAGCAGTATCAGTACATTTGTAACAACCACTTGAACTGATGACCAGGTCCAGTTCAGGGCAATAAACATGTTGAGGTTGCAGTCTGTGATTGTGCTCTACTCTTGTTTGCCTCTTGGGTAGATGATGTCAGCAACCTGCTCCTCTCTTGTTGAGATCTGACCAGGAGGGCTGATCAGCTTGTCATCAGATTTTGAGATGCTATTAGCTCAAATGTTTGAAGCTGTCTCTGTTCACAATGCTTTGAATTCATTACTGGCTGTCTTGAGAGAGACTGAGTTTAAATTCACCTTACTACAAACTGAACTCAGTTTGTAGTTCTGAGGTACAGACTCTGAGTCTCTGTAAGACACCTTTGAATCTGAAGCATTTTTTTAAAGTAGGTTTAGTACTTGAAAATTACCTGCCCTTTGGGATTTTACTTCCAGCCAAAGCTGAGAGATAGCAAAGCTTTGAAGTGGGGTCTGGGAAGGTGGTGCCTCAGTCTTTCCCTCTCTGTCTGGTTACTGACACAACAACCTTTTGTACCTGCTTTAGGAAAAGTTTTTTCTTTTTTTTTTAAACTCTTTCCACAGTTGGTTATTCACTTCATTAATTTTATTTGGAATAGGGTGGATGTAGTTTAGTAGAAATTTCTCTATGGTTGTTTTTAATGGTGTGGGCAGTTTCCAGTAGTAAATTTTTTGGGGGTCAGTTGATTCAAAACCAGCCATGACTGGCATGCACAGTGGGCTGATTCTTGTTTTTGCAAATAACTGATTTTGCCTAATATGGTTATATCAGATGAAATAAGTTTGTATTAGGCAACCTAATCTCAAAATGGGAATGGCTATGTGGTGGGCCAGAGCCGCAGTACATGGAAGTTTCCCAGCCTTGGCTGAACTGATGTGGATTCTCAGCACTGAGTTGGAGTTTTCCTCCAGCACAGTACAGTGATTTTAGAAGCTGAAAGGGAGCAGCTGCAGTAGCTGGGTTAGCTGGAGTTGAAAGCAGTTGAGCAGCTTGTGCTTCATCAACCTGGCATTGCAATACCTCTTCCTCCCTGGCACCACTCCTGGGCTTGCTCTTGAACAACCCTGTAAAAATGATGGGGTTAAAGGGAATCTTGTGATTCTTTATGGATATTTATTGTTGTTTTCCTGCTGCTATGAATATTCACTACAAATATTTGGCTAGTTGCATTACATACTCATCACTCACCAAATTTCCATGTTCCGAGGGTGTATTTTTTTCATTTCTGTTTTTCAAATTTCTTTTTCTGAGTGTAGGGGAGTGTATATGTGTGTTCCTGGTATCTTTTGCCTCAAGTCTCCCTTCTGAGTCCTTATCTCTGCATATATACTTATGCTGGGTATTTGTATTTTAAATGCCCAAGTTGGAGATTGACTTTCCTTGATAATGTGCCTAAGGTATTTGAACTGTGTCTTTCCCGTGCCTACGTGCACAAGCAGAATAGATGTACCAGATAAAAAATTTTTAATTTATCTCAGTCATTTAAATGAGTCAGAATTCTTTTTCTTTACAGATTTTGCCTTTGCCAGTGTGTTTTTCCCAGGACTGTTTTCTCTCCTTGTTCTTTTGTGTGTCTCTGGCTTGTGTGGTTTCTGCATTTCTCTTCAGCTTTCACCTTTCTTTGCAAATCAAAGGAAACACCCTAGTTTATGGCACTTTTTTATCATCGCTTTCCTCCTTTTCATTAATTTCCTTCCTTTCTTTCTGGGATAACTGTAACCTTTGCCCATCCTGTGATGGGATTCTTGTGCCACAGATGTTCTTGCGAAGTGAATTTATTTCTATAGGGGGAAACTTCATCCTGAAAAAATGCTCAATTTTCTGATCTTTTAAGCTCGACCTTGATTTTTAAAAAAGAATTTAACAAAGTATATATATTTGTGAGCATCTTTACTTCATCAGTATGGATTTGTTTTCACACCTGGCAAGTCAAGAGACTTGGCACTGAGAACATTTCCTTGTCTCTGTAACCTTTTACACATATATATATATATAAAGTAAATTTTACAAAATACTCTTCTGAAGAGTGCAACATCCTCAGAGAGGAAGATAGCTTGTAAAAGCAAGTACTGCAAGACTCTTTTTGCTCTTTTTCTTCTGTGCTCCAAGATGTACTTTTTAGTAGCTCCTGGATCTTGACACACTGAAGAGAGATGTGAGAGAGGCCCTGTGTTCCTCCTTATTTTTTCATGCTGGAGCAGATTCATTTTCCTCAGTTCTGTCATTCTCAGCACTGCCCTAGTACATATTTGGTGTAATCATAAAGTCATCTATTTTAATTAGAGACTTGAATTTATCTGCACTTGAGAGGATAGTTCCACTCTTTCCTTCCCAGGCTACAGAAATGCTGTGTCTTCCACTGAAATTTCAGTAAGGAGACTACCTACCATCACAGTGACCTGAGAGGCTGGGCATAGCATTCACCATGGGCATGACTTGGGCAGTGTTAACATGGTAAATGGATGATTCCTCATGGTGAGCCCCAGGGCACCATGCTTCTCCTTAGGCAATGAGTCTTTTCCCATTTTCAAGGTGGACTCATCTGCATAGGAAGATGAAAACAGACCCCAGCTTGTAGCCCAAGAAGCAGAGTCCTCACCCAGCTGGATGTTGATACCTAACATCAAGAGCAGTGGAGGTGTTATGTTCTTTCTTTCTTTCCCTTGTTCTAGTCAAGAGGATTCACAGGACCTTCTGAGGAGGAGAAAAATAGTCTCTTTTAACATAGCCAGTCCCCCCCGAGGTGGTATCTTGAGGAACTGCTTGATTTCTCCATCTTTGTTCCTCATGAGCTGCAAAGGTGTCCTGGACTCTGACCATCTGATCATTCCTTCCAAGAAGGACATTTACTTTCCTCTTGAATAGGAGAGGATGGATTTTGGAGTCTCATGAACTTGAAGAGGGTAGATAGTTTTGCAGTGAGAACTGTAGAAGAATGTTTGTTTTTAGCACTGGAGAGTGTGATTAGGGAAACACACATTGGATCCTAGTCTGAAGCTGAAGTCCTTTCCACTGATGTGACACATGAGGGCTGAACATGGGGGTATTGGGATAGAGAGGTTTCCTATTGCTTCTGTGAGGAAGTTTTATTTGCTCAGATTCCACTGGTTAATGATCATCTGGAGTTTGTTATTCCTGCAGAGCTGACATTGGTGTGAGTCTGTTGTGATGTACAGGGTTTCCTGCTCAAATCAGGATGAGTTCTGATATCTGGTAACATTTTGTGTCAGTAGCTTGAACCTGGGACCTACATCTCACTTCTGCATGTTCTCCTGCAGGTGTTTTGTCCCTCTCTTAGCTACCACAATTTTCAGGAAACATCCCAGTCTGCACTGCCAGCACTACTCTGCAGTGTGTTTATTGTTGTAAAGGCCTTAAATTCTCCACCAAATTCTCTCCTGGTTTTGTGTCAACACACCATTTTCTCTTTGGATTTTCTGTTTGCTTGGTTTTCTGCTGCTAACCTTCCATGTAACTCTGAAGTATTCCTACAGCTTTTTAGTTTTCAAGAGGGTCTAGGGGCATGCAGTGAAGCTCCTGATGTTTTTCTGATTGCTGGCCACAGCCTTGGAGAGTCAGTAGCATCACTTATTCTCTGCTGAACACTGGGAGTCTCCCATATAGTTTCTACCATGATATGAGATGTTGCTGAAGTATCAAGAGATTTTTTGGTCTTTGAGTGTTGAGAGAGGCAAAAAAGATTTATCAACTTTTTCTTGAAAATGTCTGGTGAGACTTTTCACCAGGAAGAGCAGAATGAAGGGCTGTCAGTGCCACCCAGGTTCAGGGGAGCATGTTGTGAAGCAGTGTGATGCACAAGCAAATGTTGTAAAATGCAGCAGGTATCAGTCATTGACACATCTTATACTGGGTTGTTTTAAAATTACCGTTTGGTATATCCCAGAATTTGGGGAAAAAAATAAAATCAGTGCTGGAATTTTTATAAAGACACATAATGTAGGGAAAATGTTACAGCAGCCAGGTTTGTCAATGATGTTCAAATGCTTTTCTCTGTACCATTTTTATTGCTATCTTAATTTTAAATTAATTTCTTCTGTAATATATAGTCTTGACTACTTGGGATCGAATATGACTTCAGGACAAATGTCTTCAATACAGAGATTACTTCTCTGTATTATTCTCTGTTAAAATAATCAAGATTTAAAAAGAATGCATGGAGTATGGTCGTAGCTGCAGAGCAGATACAAATGTTGAGCAGTCATCATGGCAGTGCTGAAAAATACTTGTGTAAATAAAATGTACTTTCTTGGGTTTAAGGTGGGTTTTTAAAAAAGACTTAAAAGACCCCAAACCCACAAACCTGGTAGTTCTAGAAGGCTTGGAAGCATCTAGAAATCTTGGAAGACTATACTCGACTGTACTGTTGTGATGAGTAATTATGGTAGTTACTCTCAGAGAAGAACAATTTTAGTAGGGACTTTGTCTTGAAAATTATTTTTAACATGATGAAAAATGTCTCATCTGTCTGTTTCTTTTCCATGTCTATACTATTTGTGTCTTTTATTTCTTTTATTAGTAAATGAGAGGGGGAAAATGGGAATAACTTCAGGAAATAGATGAAGGCACAGTAAACAGTACTATGGGAACAGTAAATAAAGCATCTGCTTTTGATTTTTCTGTGAAAGCAAGAACTGGAGCAAAACACTTGTTAGATATTTTTTCACTTCTATATCTGCTGTCACGCTTCCCCTGCTTAGAGTTTCTCTTTGTCTCGAAACAGTTGCTCATTGAAACCAAGACTGAAGCCTACAAAGGAGCCACAGTGAACGGATAATAAAGGACAGAGATTCCAAATGTTGTTGATCTGGGCTGGGTTTTTCTGGAGAGTTTGTGCCTGGTTTGGGATCTGGATGTGACCCTTCCCAGCAGTGTGTGTTTGTGAGGCTGGAGTGTGGCTGAGGCACAACTCATTTACTGCAGAGAAATCAATGTAAACCTGACATGTAGCCCACTGTTTTCACAGGTGGAATGGGTCTGTGGCACCACCCAGGGATGTAAACTAGACGGTTGTTTAGCGTTTTGCTCCATGGTTTGTTCTTTGGTTCCCCTCCCCTCCATGCCCTGTTATGGCTCCTGTTACAGTGGAGTAGCTGACATGGGGCTCTGCCTGAAGCTGTCCCAAATCCAGGCATGCATCCCGTCTGGGGCTATGTGCGTGTCTGGCAGGGGCTGGTGGTTAATCCCAGTCCTTGACCATGGGACAGTGGGTAAAGCAGTGCTGAGTCTCAAGACAACATGGTGATATTGGTTTGGAACCAGGGCAAAAAGTGATACAGCTGTGGTCAGCAACAGGGTCCCCAAATCCTGTGTGATTGATGCACTTCCCAACACTTCCCTTCTCCTGAGGTATGTACCAGGGAGATGGTGGCTAGTGGATTTATGGCTTACAGATGAAGGCTTGCCAAACTTGCAGCATGGTGTTTGTGAGGACTATTTTACTACATTGTAGTGGTATCCTGGAGGTTTGTTTGCTGTTCCAAGCTTGTCACTGCAAAATGGTATTAAATGGGAAATAAAAATGGAGAGGTTTTTTTAAACATGAAAAGTTTTAAGCAAAACCCATATACCCATCTACCAACTTTCAATGTTTTTATTCCTTTAGTATTAAGGGCTAGAAGTCTATTGCTTTGGGGTTTTGTTTTGGAACTTTTAAAAGTGATTCTCTTCTGCAAACACCAGACTTGAAGAACTAAGACTTTGAAAGAGCCAGATGATGTTGTGAGACTCTGGAGGGAAAAAATATGATTCTTATAACACTGTAGATAGCTCCTTAAAGTACTCCCTCTGTTTCCACATCCCTTTATTCTGGGACATAAAAGAGAAACCTGAGCCAATACAGGATTACAGAACTAGGTTACAAACCTGAAGCTAGGCTATTTGTAGTTAAAGCATCAGAAATTTATTTTATATGCTTATTTTGGATTAAAAATTGTATGCATTTGGAAAACTGTCTCTCCCCATGGGAGCTCTTCCTTTCAAGTAATTAATGCAAGACAGTAAGCAGCAGAGACAATGAATTGTAAAATTTCATTGCTGGTTTACAACAAGAATTTGAACCTCATCCATCTGTCATCAAAAAAAAAAAAGCCTTTCAAAAAGCAGATGGTCTTGTAATTAAAACAGATCTGAATTCTGGCAGACAGAGTGAGAAATGTGCATTGTGAGAACAGGAGAAAAACTGCACTGGGAACTGTTCATCTTGGTGGAATGCTCCACCCATGAATACCTTTGCTAATTCTGCCTTGCACAATAGTGATCTTCAGAGAGCAAAATCTGTATATTCCCTTCCAGCACAGCTTGTATGCTCTTTTCCTGAAAGGCATCATTTCCTAATAGGCATTTTATAAACAACTTAATTGCACTTTGTGCATGTTAATAACAAGGATTTCTGCATAGAAAGGATTTAATTCTAAGTGGAAATCATGGATTAGCATTGCAAGAACCTCCTTCAAAGTAAAACTCTCTACTTACAATGCTATGTTTATTTACAAGCATTTGGTCATATGGGTGTTCTCTAGTAAGATTCTTAAATTAACAATCCGAACAATTAATGATGCCAGCTCTCCATCATTTAATGGTACTTTGAATGACAACACAAAAAGTCATCCTCAAACTTGCTAGAGGCTTGTTTCTGCCTATTGCTCTTCTTTGTGTTTTATCTAGGTGAAGCTGTACAACTTCATTCAGGATTCATTCTCTCTAGGAATCCCTAAGTTATTTAATCAGCTTCATCAGATTCGTTGGCTGCAATGGATAAGTAAACTCAATGTTGCTTGCATTTGTGCCACATATACCACTGATAATTGAAATTCCTGCATTCCTCATGCCTTTTGCATGAGGCTTGGAGTTCAGTAGCCCAGCACACTATTAAAATAATTTTTGTAGCGAGTCTGCTCAAAATCACATTGAGCCTTCTTTCAGGCATCAGAAATGTTTTCTGGAGTTATTGTAGCCTCTTCATTGACAGCTAGCAATTTTTAAAATAGTACATAATGGAAATTCAGTTGAAAAATACAGTAATACAGTTCAACACATCCACATTTCTTGTAGGAAAATAATTAACTATTTTAGGGCTAGTCTTTGGTATATCTATCCTATGTTTAAAAACAGGCTAGAAATCTGAAGTAAAGATTTTGATAACTACACAATTGCTATCTCTTTATGTACCAAAAAGCAGGAAAATTATCATGAACAGCAAAGTCAATAGCATCAATGTGGAGTTTTTGGGTGGGAATCTCCATTGTGCAGTGCTGGTTTGTGCTGCTGGCTGAAGCAGAAAGCTGGGGATGCTCTGTGTAGGTCCTTGGGATGAGTTTTATGTCAGAGAGGCAGCACTTGCCATGCAGGTAGAAGAAAAGCCAAACAAAAGTCTTTTGCATGATTGATGAATATATTGTTTGGTTAAAGGGAGCCGGCCTCCTTCTCCATGTCTCTTTTAGGGGTGTTCTGTCTCTTGCATGCATGAAGCATGAGTTTAAAAATATGGGCACAGCAGATACCTTTCAAACTATGCCAAGGAAAGCAGCCCAACCTGATAACTCTCTCCTCTGGCTATTTAACCAAATTATCTACATCAGAAGATGTGTAAAAGTTTGAAATACTGCTGTGTATATAGGAAGGCTTCTTCCAGAGCCATCAGTATTTTTGTTTTACCCAGGGACCTGTAAACAGTCATAGCTCCTGCAATCTTCATCCTCATATCGACATTATACTTATGGGAACCTGAAAGTATGTGAGCTTTTAGTCTCCCTAAACAATATGAATAAAAGATGTGAATATTGGTGTGTGGGCTTTTCTTGCACTGCTGATACAGTTCCATGGCTATTGTATCAATGTACTTTAAAAATAATTCCTTATACTGCATGTCATTACATTTCAGTAATTCACAGAGTGAAATGTGCTTACCTTGATAAGTAAAATATTAGAAGGAAGAAATCAAATTTCAAATCTAATCTCTGTCTTAAAGCAGGGTTTGGACTGTGCCATCTCACCTTGGGAAAGTTTGTGAAGCTATGGCTAGAGGGTCTCCCCCAGTGCTGTATTGAAGGTACATCCTTTAGCATCAGTAACAGTTTTGTGGAACAGTGGTACTGTTTGGTTTTGTTTGTTGTGACCACTGGGGCACTACCTGGAACAAGAGACCCCCCCCATCACACCCGTTGTTTAGCAGGGTGTGTATGTTCTGATGCAGAGCCCCAGAGAAAGGCAAGGGGAAAGGGGAGTCCCTGTTCTGGAGCACTTGGTACTCCAGGGCATACTCCACGAGGACTGGGATATGTGCTTAGGATCCCCTAATGATGGGAAGGAATTGTATCCATGGACCAGCAACCTGCTCTAGTGGAAGATGTCCCTGCCTGTGTAAGGCGGTTTGGAACTAAATGATCTTTAAGTGATCTTTAAGTGATTTGGGATCTCCCAGTCCAAGCCATTCTATGATGCTCTGCACTGTTCTTGACTTTGATAGCTAAAAGGACAAGACAATGCCCTGTTTTTTTCCTGCTCCTGTTAGCTACAGTCTTGTACAGGAGTGAAATATCACAGGACATGAAGCCATTTGAAACAGTCACTTCCTCTGGCTGGAGTGGGGCCCAGCTGTCCACTCTCTTCTGCCTGTGTTGGAACTGGAAGCACAGCCCCGAATTTCAGGGGCTTCATTTTCCAGCTGAAATCACACACATGCTGCAGCATGTCCTACAGTGATATACCTTATTTTGTGTCAAAGGGAAAGTCAAAACTTAAAGTTTTCTTCTAATTTTGGTAAAATGCCAACTTGAAGGGCTCCTGAGCTTGTGTGCACTACTTTCTATGTGACACAGTTACCAAATTAAATCAAGAAGAATTGAAGAGCTCTGTGTGTAGTTTTGATGTACAGTGCGGTATGAGTATGTTAACATGTATTCAGTTTTCCTTATTGTCTCTTTTATTGTTCCATATTTGCTTTTGTTTAAGTATTTAGCCCTATTTAAAATTAATCTTGTTCCTCTTTGGGATGCTTGTATATGTTGATCTGCTGTGGTCTTTCTCATGGCAATTTCTTGGTTCTTTTCGAGTATGCAGAAATGTTGCAGCTGTCCAGGTTAGTCATCACTACTGCAGCACTAGCCTCAGATGTGTTGGGTTTTTGAGGACAAGATAATCAGAAAAGCTTGATTTCTGCCAGAATAGAACAGTTTCCTCCCTCTCCTTTGACTTCTCTGCTAACAAATCACAGCAAACTGCAGCGGCGGGGGGGGGACTGCAGGGTAGGAGGGCAACTGAGCCCACGGTGCTGCTGTGGGAGCCCCAGAGAGGACGTGTGTAGCTGGCACAGCCCCACTTTCCAGATGTGCACCCTGCGCCTTTTGGCACATCTCTGGTGTGCTGTGGCAGTGCTTGTGCTGAGAAGCAGAGCTACAGAATCCAGAGCATGTGGATGCTGTGATTTGAAAGTTTACCTCTATTTTTTTGTCACTCCAGTGCAAATCTTGCTGTAAAATGTTTATTTTCCATACAGCTCCGGGAGTGCCTTCAGATCGCATTTCAATGTTAAATTTTTTTGGGGTGAGCCAGAACATGCTGTGTTTGTCAGAACTATTTTATTCAGGTCTGCTAATAGATTCAAGAAGAATGGATTTTGCAATTCTGTGCATGTCCTGGAATCTTCTCAGAATGATTTATCAGAGTTTGAACCCAGCTCCCTGGCTGTTGTCATTCACACTTCTCAAGAGTGCATTTGTCAGGCTGTTGATGCAGTAATTTCTTGAAAAAAATTGTGGAAATATGAGGTTTGGAGGGAAGATCAGGCTTTTAGTCTTGAGGCAGGAGTAGTAAAGGAAGAAAGAAATAGAAATTCATGGGCATTTTTGAAGGAAAATTTTTGAAGTGAAAGTTTTGAAGGAAAATAGGTTCTAGGTCACATTTAGATGTTCTGGTTTTCTTTTCTTAAAAGGAGAAAATTGAGACCTTTTAAAAATCTGTAAACATGTCATGTCTGAGTATCACCACCCCATGAAGGACTTCATCTCTCATTTAATTTCTCCATAAGATGTTGTATTATAGGTCTTATACCTTGTCTATATATGATATTTTCTTGAGATCTGATTATGCATTATTTATATATATATTTAAGATATGTTAAGGCATCTCTGATGCATCCCAGAGCAATTTTTAGCAACTAAGTAAATAATACGGTTCATATTTTTCAGAATGTGGTGCTGCTTAGAAATTTTATACCTTTAGTATGTTGTGTACGGATACCTTTGTAGTAAGTATTCTGTGTAAATTAAATTATGGATTGAAGAATAAGATCGTGCATTAACAAGCTGAAATTCTGCAGGCTCATTCTTTGCTAAGCCCCAGCCTTTCATGGAAAAGGCAATTGAAAAGGGAGAAAAAACCCTTGTGGTTATCTTACAGCAAAGGATTAAAACTATCCCACACTGGTCTGGGAAACAGTGTGGCCATGAGGGAAAGGGTGATAAATTCAGCTGACTTTAATTTGCCAGAAGTCATCCTGTCTTCTCCTTTAATATTAGCTGTTGGAGAGCTGTGATTAAGTGATACTTCTCTTGATAAGGGCTCACTGAGAAGTGGCTGACAGGTAGAAGCAGCAGCCAAACTCCTGCATGTTTTAGAAGGTGTTTGCTGACGTCAGGCATCCCTTGTCAGCACTGTTGATAAGCACTGATGCAAACTGCCACCCAGAATTTGTCTGGCAGCCCCGTGAAGGACCAGATGAATTGTGCTATGCACAATGTGCTAATTATAACAAATTGGCTACTCTTGGTTGGGAATGATAGGGTGAGAGTGTATGGTGGGTTTTTTATAGTCTAGTTGTCACATACTTAGCTTGTACCAGTTTTATTTTGAGAACAAGCATTTAGGATATTTTTTGTACATTATCAGCAAAGGGAATTTATGTTAACCTTGGAAATACTGTTGATTAACTACAGCATAAAGTAGTTTTATTTAAAACTAATTTAAAAGTGCAAGAAAAGTTGTGGAATACAAAATGAAGAATTTATTTTTATTGCTGAAGTGTTTTAAAAATATTTTAGGAAATATTTACTTTTCCTTTCCAGGACCTTCTAAAGTCAGAAATTCCTTCTGTCCAAAAAGGACCTGTCCTCCAAAAGCTGACAATAGATTGTCCTTTACATGCCCTCAGATATGGGTGGGATACCTTCTTTCTTCTCAAAAGGCAGAGCCTGTTGTTCTTTCATTTGCTACCCTCCTCCATTGACATTAAAATACTGTTAGAACAGTTAAGGCCCACAGGATGGGGGTATAAGGGATTATATACAGAAATGGGAAGGAGAGGGAATGTGTGTGTGCTCCGTGTGAAGGCACTTAGCAGAAGGAAGACCTTCTGTCTAAGGGGGAGCTGGGGCACCGCTCGGCTTTGTTTGGAATGGAGGGAGGTGCTGGGGCTTTCCTGGTGCAGAGGTTGTGCTGTGGCACCTGAGGCTGTGCACCAGCCCTGGATACCAGCCTGGAGGGATCATGGTGACCCATCAGGCTTCGACATAACTCAGCTTTAGGCTGCAGGGCAGACAGCTGGTATTTCTGAATATGCTTTATTTTCGTTGTCATAAAGCACAAGTCACTTCTAACACCGTTCAGAGAAATGGGAATGGAGAAAGCAGTTTGCTCACTGCTCCTGTTACAGCAAATAAGCATCCTGGCACTCTAAGGGCTGTCTCTGCTTGTCCCAAGCTAAAGATACATAAAAAATGCAAGTTCATGCTAATATCTGCTTGTGCTTTCCCAGCCAATTCATGATTTAGATCCTAGGAGCTTCCTGAGTACATTCATTTCTCTTAGAAACACAAAGCTGTTACCTTTCTTCCTTTGTCCAGCTGCAATTCAGAAAGAAGGATGAGGGAGGAACACAGACACAGGAATGGTGAAAACAAATGTGAGGGCAAGAATGTTTCATGGTACTATTCTTTGCTATAATATAGCAAATAATAAAGCGCTCAGTAGTCATAACACTGCACATTTGCTATGCTGGGGAGGTTGGCAAACACTGAGAGAAAGAACAGCATTAAGAGAAAACAATACTTTGGCATATTTGGTTTCTGTCCAGGAGCCCCAGGAAATGAGGAGAGTGAATAAACAGAAGCAAGAAGATCCTGTAGAGTCAAATTGTGCTCAATTGCCTTGTCAATTGAAAGAAGGTGAATGGAGAGGGCAGCATGTTCAGAAGGATTTGAACAGTACCTAAGGCAGGAAACAATGATAGATACTTAACAATTGAATAGGTGTTGGGGTCTTCTTGTTTGTTTCAGTTGGGTTTTTTTCCTAAGTTTTTTAGTCTCTTATATTGCCAGTGGTATAATCCTGTATTACTCTTTCATCTAGCAAAAGTGATGGTTGCAGTAATGGTCACCGTAATACTGTGTGAAGCATGAGAGAAATGCGAGAACAGTCTGAAGGAAAAAACAAGTTTATTCTGATTAAGAAAAGTAGTGGATGGACTGTCATTCAACTTCATAAAACAGGGCTGCATGCACTCCTTACTTAGTCTTTTCCTTTTCCTTCTTTTCCTTTTCAGTCTTTTCCTTTTCCTTCTTTTCCTTTTCAGTCTTTTCCTTTTCCTTCTCTTCCTTTTCAGTATTTTCCTCTTCCTCTTCCTCTTCCTCTTCCTCTTCCTCTTCCTCTTCCTCTTCCTCTTCCTCTTCCTCCTGTCCCCTCTGCTTTATTTTAAAGGAGATCATTATACGTCAGGAAATAATTGTTATATAATCCCTGAAGAATCATGCTTTTTAGAGTTGTTGAACTTCATAGATTTGATCTGGTTTAAATAACAATGAATTTTTTAGGTGAGTCCATAAAAGTACTTGTAGAGATAGCTATGATTTTACTATTTATGTAGTTAAGTTTTTCCCAATATAGACTTTCTTTTGCAGTTTTCCACTGGGGTTCAACATAAATGGCACACAAATATAAGAGATGCACTTTCTTAGAATAAACCTTTTTATCAGCAGTCTTGTCTGCTTAGTTCTGAATTCACTATTTGTGGCCTTTTCTTGCACTTCTAGGCTTGCTAAATCAAGGCACTCCTTTCAGGAGCAGTGAGCTGCCCTGAAGGCTGTGATCTGAGCCTCTGCACATCTTCCTGTTCTCTGGTGGGCCACAAAGAAAATAGAACTGCTTGTGTTTCCACAAATGTGCTTACACCCTCTTGGATCTGCCCTTGGTGTCTGTGAGTGCTGTGTGCATGTGGATTCAGGTGCCTAAGTCTGAATTCGGTGCAAACTTAGGATTTAGTGCAACTGACATGTTGTTGGCCAAATATATTTGGCTTGGGTTTCTATCTGAGTTTTCTTGCCGTTCTCAGAAGCTACAGAAGTTCTCAGCAGCAGAGATGCTCTGTGGGACAGTCAAAGCTTCGAGGTTGTATAGCACACTCTAGATTTTTCTGAAGATCTGACATTTCTTACCCGTGTGGTTATAAGGTTTGGACTTCAGAAGGAATGTTCTTCTCCAAATCAGGTACTGGGACTCACCCACGTGCTGGGACCCTGGTCACAGGCTGTCAGTTCTCCATCGTGTTACAGCATCAGTGCTGTCTGTGCAACACAGGCGTTCCACCTGTGGGACAAACATTTTATGGCATGTCCTAAAGAGCCATTGGGCTTGAAGTGGGATTGAGGCAGAAATGTAATGTGTAATGCAATACAAGAGTTGGGACAAGGTGGTTGAATAGTCCTTCCTGGCTTTAACATCCATGAAATAGTAGATCTGTTTTGCTGAGGGCTTGACTTTGAGGACTGATTTAGCATCATGTTCTGCAGAAGGATGTGGCACACTTTGGAGGCATTTTCCAGGCTAACTAGCAAGATGGAATAACTCCCAGTTGCACAAATCATTAGAGACCTTCAGTGGTATTCACAGACTGCTAAAGAGGGTGGATTAAAATGGGCCTTATCCTTTCATTGTAGCTCCTTAAAAATTGCTGGGGTATTCCTGAAATAAAATGTGATTCTACCCCATCTTTCTCTTACGCAGTTTTAACTTGAAGATTTATGCTGTCAGAGCTGTATATCAGTTTTCATTTTTGATGAGATTATTTGCTGCTTTTGCTATACTTACATATTTTAAAAGATTATGGAGGGTTCCAAGTTTTGCTTCCATCAAATGCCACAAGTTATGAGTGACTACTTGCTGCTATTTTACTATAAAACTAACACATTCAGAAATTAATAACTTTTAAGTCTGAAATTTCACAATAGTTTGCTAAATTTGATATTAGTAGTGAAGTGCAGGTTCATTGTGACGTCCTTCAAAGTACAGTACAGAGGAGCTTGCTTCAAAACAAAGCTGTATGAAGTGAGGCTGAGTGTATAGGAGGATCCCTTTCTACTCCTAATGTACTAGGTGATGATGTATTCTATGTTCTAAATGTCTGGTAGGAACTCCAAACTCCTGTTCTAATAATTTCCATGTAAAAGCCACCACTGTTTCCTCAGTTGGTACAAATATTCAGGTTTAGTTTCTGTTGCCTACTGTCAAACAGAACTGAAGTTTGGTATTTAACAGTGGTTTAAAACACTTTTTCTCTCAATATTGTTTCAAAAAGACACAGTTTTGCAATTTCATTTGAATATTTTTCATGTCTTATTATAACAAAAATTATTCTGAATTGCCCTCTGCACAACAAAAGTTACCTCAAGGTATACAAAAAAATCCTATTTCCACATTAAAGGTAAAAGTCCAAAGAAGAGTAGACCACCAGAAATAACTGAATTTTCCAGGCTCACTTTATTTTGTCTGCTGAAGTTGAATAACTGCTTCAGGCAAACCCAGATTTTGGTGGAATTGAAGACTCAGTCTCAGTCTGCAGGAACTTCGGAGTTTTTTGACTTCTAAGTGTTCTGCATATTGCAGTGTTTTAATTAAGACAACAACAAACTTTGCAAACCTTCTGTTTTCCTGTCTTTGTTCTTTCCCTTCTCCCCCTTGTTGAGCTCCTCTGCTGTTCCCAGATGTATTAGAAAGAACCTCAGTGTGACATGATGTTCCTGCTCTTCCACTGGTCCCTGTAAACCTGAGCCATGAACAATCCCATGGGACGGGAGGAGGGAGAGGTGGTGGTGGAGCCCACATAATGCCATGTGAAGGGGTCACACAGTCACAAAGGAGTGTGCTGTCACCTGCAGCTGGTTTGTGGCTTCTGGCTGTGATGGGGATCTTGAAATCCTTTGATTGAGTTCTGGTAGCTATTGAGATTTTACCCAGTTATTTGTGGTGCTATCTGCAGTTTCATCTCCAAGTCTTGTGACTGTGGGAGATGCAGTGTTAGTTCCACAAGTGCCAATAATTCCTTGCCTTTGTCATTACTGAAAAATGTGAATATGTGAAGATCAAATAAAAACCCCTCTGAACTTCCTTTGCTAAACCCCTCCTTTTTTCTTGTGGCATGATATTTTCCAGTGCTTAGGCTTCAGAGCACTGTTTAATATCAGTGAACAGCGTAAACATGTTGTTCTTATGTGCTGATTTTGTAAGTTGGGGACCTGACTCCCTTAAATTTTAGTGAATAAAGAGCTTTATATGATGACACTGCTTAGTGGTGAACTAGTTTTTCTCATTGTTGGGAAACCATTTTTGTTATTCTCATTGTGGTTGTGATTTTAGCAGAACTGTCAGAAAACAGTTCAGGTGTGCAGGAAAATGTCCTTTTTGTATTAAATTCACAACTCTGCTTTCAGATGTTCTAGTTCAGATGCTATACAATAATGTAAATAAAAAAATAGAATATTTATCAAGTGTATTATTATGCAAAGGATGGACAAATCTACTGTGCCATACATCAGTTTTGTAGTCTTGTACCCTGCACATGCCAATTCTGAAAGCAAATATTTTGAGGTCTGGTCATCATTTTATTTACATTCTCAAAATCTGTCTGCAGTTTTAACTTGAACTGAGATGATTTTCCCCCCAAAGACAGCTTCACTTAGAAGCTTTCTAATGTGACAAAGTGATTAGCACTTACCTGGTAAATCTAGACAGAAAGAAACTCACTCTACCAATTTGCTGAAAATTGCTTTGGAAATTTCTGTAAATACAATGTGAATGTTGTGCAGTTCTCAGAACTTTCAGTGATCCTGATTATTGATTATATTTTGATAAATTTAATCTATTACATGAAAATGGTTTAGGTTTTTTTTAATGCGCACTTTATATGAAACTCAATCAGTCTTGTCATTACTCTTTGTTGACTACTCTCTTCTCAACTGAGGCACTGTGAACCCAAATATCAAGAAATGTGGCTGTAAGACATGGTCAAAAGAACTCTGCTGCTGATGTGCCTACTCAAGTGAAATGGCAAAGCATTTACCAGTCTTCTCCTTTTTCCACCTGTTTTCTTAAATGCATTGGTGTGGTCAAACATAGCTCAGGTCAAACATCCTCTGTCTTTGCTGGGGCATGGTCAAACCCTAGTCAGCTAAATTTTATGCAGATGTGTGGTGACAGGAGTTCACCCTTAGATCTGTCAGTCTTCTTACCCAGAGCTGATTTTGACCTGATTTCTCTGTGCAATCAATTCATATAAAAGCAGATGCCAACAATCCGTATTAACTATGAATTAAATTAATATCAAAAAGAACTGTCCCAATTTGAGGTGAAACAAACAGCTCATGTCGCTTGTTTCAAAAAGTATACCATCTGTCTGATAGAGCTGATTACCTAGAAGTGGCTCTAAAAATGTCTGCATATCTACAGAGGAGCACATAATTTGCCTTAGGAATAAAAAAAAAAACCCTCTTGCTGTTATGCTGAAAGAAAATTATACTTCTGAAAGTTATGCTGATTGATATGGGGATTTATTGTCCAGAACGCCTGAAGATGAGTTGTGTAAGTGGAATTGTTTGTGGGACAGGATTCCTTCTCCTGAGGGTATAAGAAGGGCTGCATTATGAACCTTGTGTGTGCACTGTACTCTTATTCCTCTTGCATTCCAGCAACACTAACTTTCATAACCATAAAACCCAATTATCTCTAAGACATGCCTGGTTCTGTTGTGGGAGTAATTCTGGAGCAAAATGACTATAATATAGCTGAATGAGGAGCTCAGGTGGCTTCTCTTAAAATTGCAGGGCAGGTCATGTTCAAAAAAGAATCAAATATTAAATGAAGGGTGAAAATACATTGGAGAAGAGCCTGGATTCTGTAAGTAGGTTGTTGAGGACCACAACCTGATTTCCTCAATGAATAGTAATCCAAATCATGTATGATACGGTGGTGAGTAATGGTAGTTAAGCTAAGGATCAGGAGTCCAATTTTCATCACATTTCTAGGAAATATAAGACCTAGTGTTGCATAGCAACAGTTGAAGGTATAGCAATATTTGCACTTGAAAATGTTTAGTGCTTTGGGAAGCATTAGGTGGCTGATGAGGTAGGCAGTGAGGAAATGGTATTATTCTCTTAGGGTACTGGTTTAAATGGAGTCTTGGTTTTACTGGCTGAAGAACATTAACATCCAAATAACTAGCTAGATGTCTGCAAAATGACTTATTGGTCTCAGTCCAGTTTTCAGAGCACCCATATTCACATTTCAAAAACTATTTCTGTAACTGGCAGTGCTGTTGGTGTGCTCTGAAGGCAAATCAGACACAAACAGCCATGGAGGCAGCCACAGATCTCTGCTACAGAGCACTCCTGCCTGGTTGTAGAGGGAGGGCTTCCTGCTCTGGTCCTACTGCCAGATTGAGGCATTTCTACTCTTTCTAGCTTATAACTTTTCTCTACAGCTGTGTGGTGAACTTGAGAGCACATTATTTAGATCTCATAAGATATTGGTATTTTTGTTGTATTTTGTCTTAAGTGTTAAGTATTTTGAATGAAAGATGCTGCCTAGGATATTTTTCATCTTTTGAGATCCTCCTAAAACATTTTACACTTTTTCAGAAGTTATTCAGAATGAGATGTGAGTTCCCATTGAAGGGAAGAGTTTCCCAGAAATGTATAATCTCTGTCAAACCATCTGTTTTCAAACGGCCTGTGTTCTTCTCACCCTGGAAATAGTAGGTCTGAAAAAAACCAGGAAACCATCAGAAGATGCAGAGGACTTAAGTTGCTGGAATGACATGCCAAGAACTTGGAGTACCCTAAATGCACTTTGGTACATTAGGTGTTTATTGCTCAAAATTTAGCAACTATTTGACAGAAGAGGCTGTCAGATGCTCAGTAGGTTCTGAGCTGTTGTAGCCAGGCTAATGGGTGTCAAAGAGTAATAATGGGCAAGAGGCAGAAAACTGGCAGCTAACAGCATATGACAGTCATAGAAGTGCTTGCTATGGTTTTTTTTAAGCATACAGTTTGACGTTTTTTACTAGTATTTAATATGCTTTAGAGGAAGTATGAGTAGTAGATCTTCTCCAGGCTAAATTCAATACAACTGAGAGGTGTGGAAAAGCTCAGAGATGTCCTTTACCACATGAAGATTTCACTCAGTGCCAGGGATGACTCTTCACTTTCTTACCTGACTAAAGTAAGCTTGGTAATGAGCTTCATAAGAACATTTCTAACAAGAGAGAGATCCAGATTTCAGATCTACTAAGCTTTAAATAACCATCTAAGAAGTATTCTATCGTTGACTCCACTTCATTGCTTTAATTTAGGAGACCTCAAAACATACGTAAATTAAATGAAGGGCAGATTTACAGGACAACTTAAACTGCTTTGTTCCATAAGAATACATATTTGAATCTTAAAGTACTTTTAAAATGTTGTAGCCATTTCTGGATAAAAAGATTTATGACTATTCTTTTTATGTTGCTTTTCCTAAAGGTAAGAAATTATGTTTATGTAATTTCACTGTTATGGTAATAGCAGGGATGAGCTAAGGTGTTTATTAGTGAGTTTACTCATATTAGCAAAGCAAATAAAGGACAACAAACGCCACTGGACTCCTGTCATGAGGCTAATTCTTGTGTAGTTTGGAGTTTTGAAGATCTTTGGTAAAAAAATATTCACCTTTCTTGAGATTACCTTTATTATCTGAACACAATGGCAGCATGTCTAGAAGTCTGGAGGTTTTTGCCTGCTCATACGAGAAGGTGAAGAGTAACATTCCATACTCAAATCTGGGAACACAACTGATTGTGAAATTTTTAATATTTTATGGTTCTCGAAACTTAAACTGTTTTCCATGAATTCATAAAAAAATCTTTGCCCCCCCCAGACCTTATATATTTTTTCCTTTTGATAGTAAAACATCTTATGATGACTTATTATGGTTTTAAATATGCCTTTGTCTGTCTATTCACTTGAGTCAAGGCAGTTTTCAGCTGTGATTTTTGGTTAAGAGAGGAATTTTATAAAATGTCAGAAATTATTTCCCATCCAAAGTGCACTTGCTTTTTCCTGTGGGTGAATTTTGTGTTGAATCTAAGGTGTTGTGGAATTTTTATTACTTTAGTGGCACTTGTATCCACAGTAAAATGGTTAATTGTGATCTGTTTTTAAATCTCAGGGTCTCATTCAATTTGCCTCTTTGTATCGGAACCAGTGACATGAAAACTGGAAATGGAAAAGAATATACCTTATATGCACAGTTAGGGCCAGCATCAGTGTGTGAATGCTGAAAGGAATGCATCTTATCTACATGTCCCTGTTTTTTGCTTAATTATATTAAGATCTTTGGCTTTAGTGGGAGTTCTGCATGCCCCATATATTCAGAAAACTAGTCATGTTCATATAGTTCTTAAATACAGTTTTGACTTAAGTGCTTCTTTGGGCCTGACGTCTCAGCAAACTAGATCCAAAATGAAACAGAATATTCTGTATTCAAAATAACATGGATATAAGCAGGCAAGTTAATGCACCAATTTTTTTGTATCATTTTATCTTGGCTGAAGAAATCTGCTAATGCTTCTTGATGTTTGCAAAATTGGTAGAAACATATGCAGAAACTTGAAGAGATTAATAAAACACTTTGTTTCTTGGTTGCTGTTGTACTCAAGTTGTGTTTTTATAAAGTGTCCTAACTGAATTAATTTCTGTACAAAGCTCTTCTAAGGTGACATTTTTAGGTTTAATGTGTTTTCACCATTTCCAGTCAATTTTATAGCAGTACATTTGTTTGCTCAGTGTCTAACAGGTCTGCTCTTGCGCCTTTCTATGCATAAAGCTAACTTGCCTTTTATATAAAACTCAAATTTGTATATACATAAACTTAATGCAAATTTTGTAATTCACGAGGAGAATTTGGTTGTGCATCAATGTATCTGTAGGTGTCCTTGCTAAAGGGGACCAGTACTTAAATATATAACGCTAGGACTTCTGTTAATTTATAGAGTGAAAGGAAGACTGTATTTTCAATTGAATAAGTTATTTCTAAAAAGTAAACAAGAAATAACACACCCCCTCCCAACACTCCTGTTAGAGCACTCTTTGTGACATTTAACATAGATTTAATGTTTCTCTTTTTTTAAGTTGTTTGATACATTCTAGAAAAGCCTAGGTATAAAGCAATGATAGCTGTACCTTCTTCATTTTACTTGAATGTTCATTATATTCTATCATAGAAAAGGAGAAAGTCAATTTTTTTGCTTTGAAGTATGTGTTCATGATGTTTTTGAAAGATTCTACATCAAATACACGTATTTTAGATGAAAAATACACTTAACGTTTTTGGTTATGTCGACTGCATGCATAATCAAAATGCTATTCTCAGAACATTCATAAGATAGAATATGATGGCTTTGACTTAAAAACAAATAACAAAATCCAATAGGATTTTGTATGTAATTTTGTACAGATTATTTTTCATTAAGGTATTGTTAATGAAAGATTTAAAGACCTTTCTAAGCTATGTCCCATATTTTAGGGTCTGGCACTGCAAAAACAGATGGGAGCTTTGGTATTCTGTTTTTCTATTGTGAACTAAGGAGTGTGTGGAACAGAGGGAAGCATTTTTAATTTTATGCATATACAGATTTCTGTAAAATACACACTGATGAAGGCATTTTGACATATTCTGAAATACTCTTGACTTTATACAACCCTTGATACTTCTTATTAGATATTTTCTTGAGCTATTGAAACAACTGAAGCGTGGAGTAGACAAAGGCTTTGAATGAGAGAGATTTAGGACCAAAAATACGTGCTCAGGAGCATTCAGTTTTGTTTCTCAGCACGGGTCTTCCTGTCTTCTTGAGGAATTATCTGCCACCAATTCAGTGGCTGCAGCTGTGGTGTTTGTATGTCTGTACATATGTACCTGAGGCTGTTACTGTGGTTCAGCTGGGACTGTGCTTCTAAGAACATCTTCCTCAGGAGCTGGACCTTTTCAGCACTATATGCTGTGTTTGGTCTTGCCGTTCTCCAAGGGACCACAGAAAGAGAGAAGAAAAGAAACGTTACTTTGCAGTCTACAGGATCCTACAGTTTGTTCTGCATGTTCTCAGGGAGCGCAAAAGCACATCAAGTAGTGTGTAAGGCTACTGCATAGTGATCTGGGTCTGCATTGCCCTCTGACAGCTGGGCTGTGCTCTTTCTCTAGTCCTGGGAGATCAGAGATGGCATTTTGAATCTTCACAACAGCAGAACTTTCCTGTGAACCAAATCCGTTCCCAAAATCTTGCTTAGATCTGTTCTCATTAAAGGA
Source organism: Cinclus cinclus (assembly GCF_963662255.1). Lineage (NCBI taxonomy): Eukaryota > Metazoa > Chordata > Aves > Passeriformes > Cinclidae > Cinclus > Cinclus cinclus. The sequence goes on along the minus strand of NC_085046.1, from coordinate 17,261,703 downwards.
TGGTCCTGTCAGCAATCTGGGCTCCTGTGGCCAGTTCTGCTTTCAGGACAGGTTTTCATGAATGTAAATGGGTGCTTTTTTTTTTGGATATTTTGGAGTCCTTGAGCAGTATAAGGAGCTTACAGAAACATTCAAGGTCTTTGAGGACTTTTCAAAGTCCTGTCCTGTTGTGAAATTTAAAGGAAAGTCTTTCCCATGTCAACTGATGGGCATCACACCAACAGTGTCTTACAACTGGGGCTTGGCATTCTGTGGGACATGGCAGGAAATTTATAACACAGACTAAAAGCTAAATAATTCTCAGCATAAAATCCTGAAGTAAGTGGTAGGCAGAGTGTCAGACTGCCTGTCTGAATAATGAAAGGAAGTGAGTGGGTGCCTGTTTTCAAACACCAGTGCTGTATAAACAGCAACATGTGGGGGTGTCAGTCAGTGAAAGCATGGAGGGCTGCAAGTAGAAAAATTAGCAGACATAGAGAAATAGAGATCTATTAAAGATACGTAGAATAAGAGGTTCCTGCTCCTGGGGAGGTGCTGGGAATGGTTGGCAGCAGCAGGAGTAGATGGTGGCAAGGATGTGGATGGGCCATTGCTAACCCAGGTGTGTGGCAGTGCTTTGGTCTGAAAATACTGACACTTAGGGGCTGCACATCTGCTCCTGTGGTGTTTATATTCTAATCCTGTCCTTCAACCTGATGTACTTCATCTGTTGGCTCTGGGTTGTGCTTCCATGGCTCCTTGCTATAACTGTCCTTCTGGTTGTGGTTGGTTGCAAAGCAGTGGTTCAGTGGGATCACCTGCCTGGCAAGTCCTGCTGAACTTGCTCTGACTTTCTCTCCTTTGCTGCTCCCTGTTTGGCACAGTCCTTGCTCTCTCCCCAACTATGTCTACACAGATGCTGCTTTTGGGCAGATTTTCTGCCTAACCCTCCTGGTTTTCTAACCAGAAAAGAAAATCAAGAGAAAAATTGGGAAAAAATATTGTTGGCAAAATTGTATCAGTTTTAAAGTGAGTTACTATTTCCAAAGACACAGTCAGAGCAAGGCTGTTGCTTGAGCATAGGCAGGAATCACCCCAGCCACTGAAGAAGCAGGGCAGAAGCAGCTGATGTGTCACGCAGAGGCCAATGGCTTTGTAATATGACCTTTGCCAGCAGCTGCTGACTTCAAATGAGCGTTGTTATTACCAGATGTTGCAAATAATTAACTGTATATTAACAACTTCTTGTGGGATTCATAGGAGCATCTGTTCTATTTAAGAGCACTGTAAGTGTAGGAGGAAGTACAGGAATGGGAATGGGAGAAGCGTGATCCAGGAAATTGCTCACTGGCTCCTTACATTTATCAAAAAATTCTATCATTGTCTACCTCTGGAGTGCATGGTGACACTTCCTTCTTTTATATTCCAATTTGTGTTTTGGAGGACAACTAATTATATCATGCAACCTGAGAAAATTAGAAACTTTTAGTACCCTCTTCAGATGCTTTTAAAAAGTCAATAGAAGCTCATGAAGATGCATTTTGTACAAGCCATAGGTAGGCCGAGCACGAGCTGCTATAGCGTGGAGAAACCTCTCCATCCCAAAAGATTTCATTATCCAGGTGTGAAAAGAACAAACTTGAATTTGGAAAGACACTGATCAGTTGTCATGTTTATGCCTAGTTTTCTGCTTTGATATGTCTGCAATGTTTGGTTCTGTTCACAAGTGGGCTGAAAAGACTTTGTGGAGAAGAAAAGAATTTGTATTCTCTAAAGCAGAGATGCTTGAACGGTTTGTGGGGAAGGGCAGGGTGGGTGGTTTTTTCACTTCTGTTTTGCTTTTATGATGGGAGATCCATGGTGGAGGTGGAGCTCAGGGCTGTGTTTGGAGGAGCTGCTGGCTGTGTTTGGAGGAGCTGCTGACAGTCATGGATGCAGGATGCAGAGCACCGGGGCAGTTTCTGTGGAGCAGCTGCTCCTGTTAGCTGTGCTGGGTGAATGGAGCTGGTTATGTGCACACACAGCAGTGTCCTAGAAGCACAGGACTGTGACTTAATTTGGATAGCATTTTCATGGAGAAAGGCAAAGGATGAACCATCTCAAATGAGATTTGGCACTACTTAATGTCTTTTAGATGTCGCAGTGCAAAACTGCTTAATTTGCAGATGCAAGGCCGGCTACTCTCTTCAGTCTAAAACTGAGTTTCTGCAGACGCTGGCTGTCCTTGTAATCACAGAATAAATTGCTTAATTTACTAACTCAGAGATGTCTGCTGGGTGCTGGAGTTTTGTCTTTTCCAGTCTCCTCAATCCTTTGTGTTTAATGCTGTGAATAAGAACGTAGCACATCCTACAGCTGCAGGGCCAAGGCACCACTGATAATTGTTTCCACCACTCCACATACAAAACAATTGCTTTCCTTCAGGATGTTGTTTGCCTGTGACTTGAAAATCATCAAAACTCTCATTTAGAGACTGATGGTCTTTCAGTTCATCCTAATACACATGCCATCTTTTTAAATGGCTTGTATTACATCCCCTGAGCACTATTTTATTGTTTTTCAGATTTTTTGAGTATTATTTCCTGTTCCCTTTACAACTGTGTGTATGCTTTTGGCTTTAGCACTTCATCTTTCTCTGACATTCAGTAATTTTTACTGTGGTAGTAATTTTACTGAGTGAGTATTAATTACTTGCATCATGTTTTCTTACTTCAGACAAACTACATCACTTCTGTCACTGTTACAGGTATGCCTATGCTTCCTTTTTTTGAGGTGAATGCTTATGTTAATGAAATTTACTTTCCCCAGTAGCTCATCAAGTAGTCACTCAAGGTCATTTTCTCTTACTTGAAACTGCTTTTCTAATAACTGTAGATATTGTGTAATAATTGTATGAAGAGTCATTTAATACCTTACTAAATATTTGTATTTGCACTACTGAAAAGGCTGTTAACCTAATGTTCAACTTCAGTTTCTTTCAGTGAATGGGAAAAAATATTAGTGACACTGATTTTCCATGTTGTTGTGAAGATAAATCATTATTCATCTGTCTTTCCATAGGCCCTAACAAAGATTTAGTTTTGTTATTCTAGGAGGCAGTATAACAAATTTAACATAACTCAAAATATTTTTGTCCGGTTGTTTTGGTTTTTGTCCCCTTTACCTTTGTAAGATTTCTGGGGAACTTTAAGGAAATGTTGTCACAAACACACTGACACTGTTTTTTTCCAGTAAAAAGACTGGATTTTATGTGGTGGGTTGACCCTGGCTGGACACTAGGTACCCACCAGAGCTGCTCTATTACTCCCCTCCTCAGCTAGGAGGGAAAGAGAAAATATAATGAAAGACCATCGGTTGAAATAACAACAGGGAGAGGGTCATGGGTCAAAACAGACCCAACTTGGGAAAATTAGTTTGATTTGATAGGCAGTAAATTAGAGCAGGGCAATGCAAAATAAAAACTAAATCTTAAAACACCTTCTCTCCCCATCCCTCCCTTTTTCCTGGGCTGAACTTCACTTCCCATTTTCTCTGCCTCCTCCTCCCAGCATCACAGGGAGACAAGGAATGGGGGCTGTGGTCAGCTCATCGTACATTGTCTCTACCCTTCCCTCTTCCTCAGGGAGAGGACTCTTCCCACTCTTCCCTTGCTCCACTGTGGGTTCCCTTGCTCCACAGACTTCTCCAGTGTGAGTCTTTCCCAGGAACACTGATCTTCACAAACTGCTCCAGCTTGGGTCCCTCTCAAGATAACAAGTCCTGTCAGAAATCCTGCTCTAGTGTGATCTTCCCATGAAGTTACAGCCTCTGTTGGGAATCCACCTGCTCCAGCAGGGTCCTCCACAGGCTCTGGGGGATCTCTGCTCCCCCATGGCCCTCCATGGCTGCAGGGGCACAGCTGCCTCACCATGGTCTCACCACGGGGCAAGGGAATCTCTCCTTTGGCTCCTGCATCACCTCCTGCCCCTCCTTCTGCACTGGCCTGGGTGTCTGCAGAGTTGATGCTCTCACCTATTCTCACTCCTCTTGGGGCTCTTGTTATTCCAAGCAGTTTCTTTAAATACATTTCCCCAGGGATGCCACCACCATCACTGATGCCACTTGGCCAGTGGCAGGCCCATCCTGGAGCCAGCTGGAATTCACTCTGTTGGACACGGTGGTTTCTCAGAGAAGACATCCCTATAGCCCCTCTGCTACCACATCCTGGCCATGCAATCCCAATCCATTAAAAAAAAGGCAGCAAGCAAACAAAATCTGTCCCAGTTTAATTAATAAGATAGCAACTGTTTTGTTTTTTTTTCCTAGGAGAATTGGTTGGTTTGTTCTTTTTTCTATTTTAAGTAACACTTGTAACTATCTGGCCTGTACTGTTGGCTCCTGTTTAAGCAGTTACATCACCAGGAAACAGTACGACATTTGTACATGAGGATGGTAATTTTTGAAGGAGTGTTAGCTGGAAAACACTCATCTCTTACCAACCTGAGTCTGTTGCTAATAGAGTTTCAGAGATACAAGTGCTACGAGGGTACACATGGGTTTGGAATTTTAAAATAAATATTCTCTGTCAACAAAAGTGATTTTCTTTTAGCCCAGTGTAAAAGGGAGAATTTGATTATAGGGAATTGTTGATTGTGGTGCTTGATTCTGTTTACTAATTAAATTAATAAAATTTTTTTGGTGATACTCTGCTCAGTCTCCTTGCACAGATCCCTTGCAAGAAGTAGGAGGGAAAAGTAATATTGACTAGGATTCATTTCTGCATATAATATCCTGCATTTACTGAAGAAAATCCAGTAGAGACATACACTCTAGTTTTATGAGTGTGGTTTTTTTGTTGTTTTTTTTTTAAATTTATTCACACACTCATTTTTGTAAATCAAGAGCTCTTTAAATATCTTTGAAGATAACTTGTTGCTCATTAAATGAGGATTGCTTTTTTCTATTCCATTTTCCCATGCACTGTATGCTTTTCTGTGTACACTGAAAGTACCTTTATTCCAGGTGGCATATCCCATCCCACTTAACAGAAAAATAACTTCTTCCAGGCACAGGCTATAACCCTGTGCTTGCTACCCTCCACACTTGGATCTTCTCTAAGGAAAGGTATTTTGGAATTGTCTCTCTGTCCCTTTGTTGATGGATGTTGATGGGGTAGAGGGAGAAACAGGCTTCTTGTACTACAGAAAAATCTTTTGCAAAGATTTTTATAAAATATCTAGGATGCATAGATTAGTAAGGAATTAGCTGTTAATACTCCCTTATTAATTAGGTAAGCAATAAGTAAACTATGTGACATCCTGCCACGGTGTAATTCAGTCTGACTCCTTACAAAATTTACTGATGCACTTATTAGCAGTTTAGATTTAGGTGTCAGTATGTGCTGTTGAGGCAGTGTAAAAAACCTCTTAACAACAGTTAATTACTTACAATGTTTTCTGGAACCTTGCTAGATCTATATAGTGCTGTGTAATTTAGTTGTCATAATTGTGTTAAATTTCTTGACATTATCCGTCATAAGACTTTTTAGCAAACAGATAAGTATATTTTTCTACTGATCTTTTGAACCTTTGCTAAGACAAGATGTGTGAAAATTACTAAAAAAGTAGAGACGAATTTATGAGTTGGTAGGCACCAGCAGTCTAATATCGGAGCTTGATAGGCAAGCACCCCACAATTAAGAGCACTAAATTCAAAGTTTGAATTCTAGCCAAGTGGCTGAAGGCACTCTGGGAGGGAAAATATAAATGCTGCTTGCTTTTTTTTTTTTTTTTTTTTTTTTTTAGTATTGCTTGGAACATGAATAGTTGATAAATATGCAGGAGATGACATAGTTGGTGAAATACCTGGGTAATGGGTCATAAAAATTGAGTTGGGTACTGCCGGGGACTTAAGAATATTGTTGAGTTTCTTTTGCTGTTGATCTGTGCAAGGAAGGATGAGTTTGGTTTTGTCTTTAATGAAGGCTGGAGTAGTATATCCTGGGCAGCCTTCATCTCTGGAGGAGGGAGAGGGGTGGGAAGAGCTGCTTACAACATGGTCCAGTGAGAAAGATGAGACCTCTTGCAGGACTGCAGCTCTTTAGTCATCTCTGTACAGAGAATTAATTTCTCCTCTCCTCCTCTGATGCTTTAAACTCCACTTATATTTACTTCTGTATCATGTCCCAGTGCATGAATGTGAGTGCCTGAACACCAGAGGTGTCGCTTTGCTTGCTTGGCTCCGCGTGGTCTGGATGCATCTTGGGGATTGAATGATTTCCACATTGCTTAAGACTAAGTGTGAGGAGGCCTCCTTCACTTGCAGTCAGTAGCAAAACTTCCAGGATGACTTGCTGGTATTACAGGAAATCTTGAAACAGTGGACTTTTCGTTTCACTTCATTCAGGCTTGTCCCTTCTGGGAGCCCATTCCTGGCTCCTGGACAGGTGGTGACAGCTGGGGCTCCCCTTAGTGTACAGATGCTGTTGACCAGAGTTGTTTTTCAGTGTTATGGTGAGTAAAACTCAGGATCAGAGAAATTCTATCATATATGAGAGATTTTTTTTAGATGTAAATGTTTTAATGTTTAACAGAATCTCTCTCTTGGTGCTGTGGAAGGTCATCTATAGGAGCTCAGAAATGTAATTTTTTTGAGGTAATAGGAAAAGCTTGAAATGTCAGGCAGTTGAAAAGTTGTCAGCTGAAATACTTTTTGGAGGTGAAGGAGAAATTCAGTTGTAGAAACCATTTCAGGGGAATCTATGTGTCTTGCATGGATTTTGTGATAGTTATGTGGAGTCTTATAGTAGCAGTACCGCACAGAAGCAGTTTCTTATTTTCCTGCTCTTTCAGATATCCCTTGCCTCATGCACAGCTTCTTTAACGTCTCTGTTGTTGTTCTCTCATGTCCCACATTGTCGTGCTTTTTATTATTGCAGCACTTCAAGTAGCATGTCAGAAGTGATGGAAATACAATAATAGAGCATGCAAACAGAAGGCTGCAGGGAGGCAGGCAATGCATGTCAGGCTCCATTTTAGACAAGTCTCAGAATAAAGTTTTAGGCCAAAGCTCTCATAATTTCAGCTCCTTCTAGTTCAATTAAGTGGAAATTATTATTTTCTACAAGAACTGGAGAAAATTGATACTATCAAGCAACTCAAATTTCTTTATTCTCATATGTAATTTTCTTTCTGTCTCATAAAATATCGATAAAGAATTAAAACAAAGAACAATCTTTTTCTTTCAGTTGAATATCGTGGTAGTGTTAATTCTCTGCTGAAATACAGTAATGGTCACTGCAAAACAAGTGTCTGCATGAAAGCAGGCGCTGAATGTTCTCTCAGAAGCACTCCATCCTGGGGTTTCCTGGAGAACTTCAGCCATTCCCATTTGTCTGCTCAGAAACCTGATTTTGTGCAGTCTGAAAGTGAACCAGTCAGCTTCATGTGTCAGGGAAGTGAGTTTGAACTCTGAGGCACCTTTGGGGCTTTCTGTGGCCTCTGTGCCCCTCTTCTGTGCTGTGTGATGTTGGGTGAGTGTCTTCACTTAACAGCAGTGTCCTGACAGAGTGCAAAGGTCAGAGATTGAAACTCTTGTTTCAGGAATGAAGCAGGCAGCAGGTGCTCTGCTGTTTGAATATACCCCAGGGGTTTTGCCTGATTTACCAAGAATTCCAGGGTTTGAGCCTAGAGGTGACAGAGTACGTATTGCACATTCAGGAAATGCCTGAATGTGCAGTCAAAAATCTTCTTGTTAATGATGGGTGGAAAGTAGAAAGTCGCCACTCTTCTTTAATCATCCAGAACTGGAGAATTCAACCTATCCTATCACTGAGATAATAAAATGATAGTTACCATTTGTCATGGGGCCTTGTAAGAGGTCCAGCCAAATCCTTTGGCAGCTTCCCCAACCTTATTGAGATGTGGGTTTGGGGAAGTAATGAGGCCATTAAAACAGCTGGCTTCAGTAAATAGGCTTGGATTGAGTTCTCACAAATTAAAATGCATGGAAAGATATGTACAAATACGCATGTAAGGTTTTGGGTTTGGGAAGAACAGACTGCATTAATCTGATTCCTTAGTTTATCTAAGTCCAATGGGCTGTGCTGCTCAAAATAAAAAAGTGACTTGTATATAGAAGTCTGTTCCTCCCACCCCGTGCCCCCTCCCCTCCCCCTCCCCCCCCCCCCCCCCCCCTTTAGGAATCATACAAATCTGGAATGCATCTCTGAAGACAACAGAGACATTTTGGAGAAAAGGACATTGCATTTGAAGGACATTTTAAAATAGAAATGGAAAAGAACACCTCTAAAAAAATGTAATGAAGCTTTGTAATGAGGGTGTCAAGGGCAAAAAATTACAAGTGCTTGTAATGTGGAACTCAGCAAATAAATTAAAAGGAGCTAAATATGGCTCTGAGGAGAAACAGGGTACTGGGTTTGATTAGTGAGTTCCTCTTTCTCCAGTGGCTGTAATTGTCTTGGTGCTGTGGCACCTCCAAGGCTTGTCCAGACCTCAGCAAAGCAAATCACAATATTAAATAGAGCTTTGTATTAGCTCAGAGTTGAAACTTGTCCTCCTGTAGGCTCCACCTGGGCTAGCAAGCAGGATCAGGGCATTGGTGTGAGCTCCAGCAGCTGGTTGGAGCTCAGTGTGGCCTGGAACAACCAGCACTGATTCCCACAACTGACCAGTTGTTCCCAGTCAGCAAGAGGTCAGCCATATAAAATATATAAATGGGCCAGATCCGTGGGTGCAAGGCTTCACCAGCAGCAGATGGGCACTGCCCCAGAGTGGAGCACTGGGAAGGGACTGTGTTTGAAGCTGCTGCCTTGGACCTCGGGCTGGGTCAAGTCTGCTGATGTGATGCTTCAGACTAATGCTGAACAAGTCTGCTGCCGTCTCCTTTCTGTGCCAGCTGTAGCCCTATGGATATGGTTTTCTCTTGATTTATGTAAGAATTAATTAAGTCAACATCATCTCATAACATATTGTGAGTAGTCTGCTGGTATAGGAAGAAGGAAATGTAGCATAATATTTTGCAGTAATTAAGTTCTTTATGGAGTAACATGTATAGATTTTTAAAAACCTCTTATTTTAATACTTCTCTCTGGAGCTCTGTTGTCTGCTCCCTGCATACTAGTCTCATGCTTCTCTCTATGTTACACTAGGCTGTATTACATCTCTTTAGGCTGTCCTATTTATCAAGTAATCACTGTAATAATCTCTTTTCTTTTTCTCAGAGAGTCTTTTAACTCTTATCTGAAAATCTGTTCTTCCATGCTCTCTAATGGTGCTCATGGGGCACTTCAGTGTTCTGGGTTGGAGGTTGTCCTCTGCTTTCACTCCAGCCATGGTGTCAGGGACTGGCCCTTGAAAATGCAATTTCCACTACATGGGAAGTTTCAAAGCTAAAACATCATAGGCTACCCTGTGAGGTCATCTTACCTCTCATTTTTTTAACATATGTTTTTCTAAAGATAGAAATGCATCTACTGTTTTACACAGACAAACCACTGTGCATTTTAAGGGTAATTGTGATTAGCTGAAACTATAGGATAGATGGAATTGATCCTGGAAACCTTTTGTAGATAGAGTAGTAGGAAGCTGGCTGTAACTGATGTCCCTGTAAAGGACAGCAAGAGTCAGGGACATAGCAGAGGCCCTTGAGAAGGTTCTGTATTGGCTTTGTTAGAAGCAAAGACAGTCTAAACTTGATCTATGCTACAGAACACCACACAGTAAAAATAGTGGTTGCTGTTCCTGAATTCCCCTGTTAGCACACTTCAGTACAGGAGTGGCAGGTGTAACCCATTTGCTGATGGCTTTTTAGGATGTTCTTCTCATAGCCAGCACCTGACAGTTACATGCCACAACCTGGCAGTAGGAAAGACATGGTTTTGGGTGACTGCATTACATCAGCCCCTCCTGAGGCAGGTATGGATTATGTTCGCAGTCATGCAAATGCAATTTATTATGAAGTTACTTTTTTGGCCCTCCCTCCCCCTTTCTTCCCCCTTCTTGGAACACTCCTTGTAACAATTTATGAGAACACTGAACAAACTTTTCCCACAGGGTTTTTGTTGAAGCAAGATAAGCAAGTAACATTATTTTCCTCAGCTACCTGTTTTATAATAGTTAACTCTAAAAGCATATAAAATCACAAACTCCAGACAGTTTCTGACAAGAACTCCTGATAAAGTAATTCTGTGCATCTGTTGCCAGATAGTCTGGCTCCATAAGTATCACTGTCTCATCATGGACTTCTCAAAATAAAGCTGAATGACCTCTTCATTTGAGTCTGTAACTGGCCTGCTTGGCAATGAGTTATAAAGTAATAATGAAAGCCCCTCAAACGTTAGCTCCCAAGCAATTAAAAATATAAAGTTATGAGATTTTGAAGGAACTACTTGCACCTCTTTGGGAAAGCTGCAAGGGAAAAAAGTAACTGTCTGAGAAAGTCAAAAAAAGAACTCAGAAGACACTCAAGAGTAAGAGAATTGGGAAGCTAAGGGAAGTAAGAAAGGGAAGACACAAAGAACTCCATCCAAAAAGAAAAAAACTGGTGGCTTTCCATGCCACTTCTTTTCCTTGTGGCACTTTGTCTTTATTCTATTATTTCTGATTATTAGTCAGAGAGAAATGAATCAATTTCTGCTTTAAATCATATATGCTTGCTTACAGTTTTTTCAACAGTGTATGGACTTAATATGCAATTCAGCACTGAAAATTGGCTAAAAATATCAGTAGGATTTAATGGGGTTTTTGTCTTTACAGTTTCTATTTTAATATGTGCCAAGGTTAAAGATATGAGAGGATTATGATTTTTCTCCTTTTAATTATTATTATTTATTCTGAACTCTGCAAATTCATTCCAGAGTCAAGCTGAGTTCATACCTTCTCACTCAATAATGCGAGTTTTCTGAAGAAATAATTATGACTTAATTAACAATTTTATTGTACCTGAGCCTTATTGAGTGCTTGGTGATAGCTGTGTAGGTCATCTGAGACTAATTCTTACAAAAGAATAAGTGTTGAAATATGTGTAGCAGTTCTGATAATTAATATCCTGCCCCCCTCCTCCAGATCCCACCTTCACAGCTCTAGGGAGAAGGATGGAGTGCTGTGTGTGCCATGCTGACACAGCCAAGGGCTAGAGAACCTGTGGCATCAGGCACCTGGTAGAAGATTCCTGAATAAGAAAGTCACATCTTCAAAGCAGAATAGCCCTTCAGATATGGGCTGAAATGGGACTGACTAAACTTCAGGGTTTTCTGCATTCTTTTGGACTTCCTAGTGTTTTCTCTTCCTAAGTTGGGGGTGGGGAGGGAGATAAAGAAGAGAGATTTCTCCTCTCCTTTTTATTTATTTTTTTTTCTACTTGAAGTAATAAAATGGCATGCTTAAGTTTTAAGGCAATTTACTGGATAATAGGATTTCAGGGTTACTGCTTTTATCCTCCTGGAAAACCAGTGTGCACACATCCTGAGTAGAATTAATGCTTTTTAAGGTATGTGTTTTGCTTTTCCTATAAACTAATTCTCTCTCTTGAAAGGCAATGGAATTAAAATTGAAACTTGGGGAAATACTATTTACTGAATATGTATTTAGTAATAATATAGTTACATGTCCTACATATCCCACACCATCTAGTGGGAATTTTTGCATCAGCAGTGGGAGGTCAAGGACCTGAAGGGATTTGGAGTTTTCAGAGTGAGAGAAGCTTTGTACCTTTTCCCTCAGCCACCATAGAAAAAGTGCCACATGGATTAATGATGAATTTCCCTCCCATCTTCTTGAAAAGCATGTATAATGTCTAGTTACTCCAGAAAAGGGAACCTACTCAGGAATACTTGCCCTTCTCATTAAACAGATCCTTATTGAAGCCCTCCTGGACAGGTGTAAACTGGAAAAATAGGGGTTGGGAGAGGATCCAGGCAAAAGGTCTTTAGAAGCCTGTGAGTTTTGGGTGGGGACTGGTCATGCTGTATCTTCTGATATCACATGGTAATTCTTAAAAAATACTCAAACAATTTTTTGCAGAAATATTTTGGCTTTGCTAGATACACCCAAGTGGTGTGGCAGCCTTGGTTAGGAAAGGACAGCTTGTGAGAAAGCTTTTTGGATGGGCTCTGATTCAATCATAGAGCCTCTGGTCACCTCTGCCAATGGTGACCCTGTGCATCTGACTTCAGGTGGCCACTTCTCTCTTAAATGATTGCTTTGTCATCTTTGCAATGGTTGCAAAGCTGTACAGACAGTGGGACTTAGCTGCAATTGCAAAGGTAGTAATGCTAGCTGATAGCTGAGTTTGTGGGGTGAAAAAGGGAGAAACAGAGAAACTTGGACTGAGTTTAAGACTGGATCCTTGAATCTCAGAATTACTTTCTGATTTTTTAATCTTTCTCTGTTGTTCACTGAAATATGAATTGTGGTTTATCATTTAACATCACCTGAGCTTTTTAACCTAAGAAATTCCCCTTACTGGTGTTGTTCTTAATTAGTAATGCCATTGGCTCTTCCTGACTTGTAGCTTACACTACTAGCATTTCTTGTCATAGGTCATGGGTTTGGCATAGAATGTCTGGAGCTCATGCTGTGAGTTAAGTGTGTGCATAGATGGATTTTGACATCCTCTTGTCTGGGCACATGTGCTGCTTGGGATGGAGTCAGTAGCTCAGGTAGTCTCTTCTGATGTGAGGGTTTGGTCATGTTGGTCTCTATGCTACGCAAAAGCTTCGTGGTCAAGTATACACTTGCCTACCATGTGTATGAAGTTCAGAGAAGGATTAACTTCCCTTTATATAGCTCTATGTTGTTGCCTTTTTCCCAGCCTGGAAATAGAAGGCTTGTTTTCTTCTATGACCATCATGGAGGTGACCCAGGCAGAGAAAATCAAGAAAAGAAAACCGTTAATTCAACAGTAAGGCAGTTAGCTCTTTCCAAACTGTGAATTCTAATTTATTGAGATGTTTGTACCAACTTTGAGTTTAATAGGATTGGTTTTAATACATTATGAGCTGAGAATGTGTCTGATGGCAAGGGATGCTGATTTTGGGGTCTGCAGGTTAGATCCTGCCAGCACTTATTTGAAGGCACAACTTTTTGATATTGGAGAAGACACTGTCTTGCAGAAAAGGCAGTCACTGGAAAGTAATTGCTAAAATGGAGATCTGTCTGAAAAGGAGGTAGCTGCAAGAAGTGTGCTTTACTGGACATACCCAGATACTTTCTTGTCTTTCCAAATGCTGTGCACTACTGGTTAAGAAACAGTAGTTTCTGGACTTAAAGAATGGTGTGGGTTAGAAGAGAGCCTAAGGATTACCCAGTTCCAAGTCCCCTGGCAGGGGCTAGAACACCTTCCACTAGACCAGGTTACTCAAAGCTCCATCCAGCCTGGTTTTGAGCACTTCCAGGGACAGATCCATTACTTCTCTGGGCAACTTGTTCACCTCACCACCCTCACACTTCCTAATATCTAGTCTAATCCTATCCTCTTTCAGTTTAAAGCCATGTCCCCTTTTATTATCACTGCATGCCCTGTTTAGAAGTTTTTGTCCAGCTTTTTTTTTAGAGTCAGAGCCCCTGTTGGTATTGGCAGGCTTCTCTAATGCTTTTCTGAAGCCTTCTCTTCTCCAGGCTGAACAACTCCAGCTCTCACAGCCTGTGTTCACTGCAGATGGACTTCAGCCCTCTGATAATCTTTGTGTCCCTCCTTTGGACTCACTGCAGCACCTCAAAATCCTTTTTATTCTGGGGCTCCTGTTAGTCTCACAAGAGCAGGGTAGGAGTGGTAAGGATGCTCACACACTCAGACATTACAATGATTTGTACCCATCCTCAAATCTGGATTTTGCTTTGAAGAGGATTCCTTTCTTCTCTAAACAGCTTGAGCTAAGAATGGAATGAGAAAAAAAAATGCAATAGTTGCAACTTGGTCATCCTCCAAATAACAATTGTCTCTTCATGTAGCAGTAGCAGAATTCATTTGTGGAAAACAATCCCAGCTGTAATACAGAGCCTGTGTTTAGACAATAGCCTGAAGAAAAAAAGAGTTTTAGTTTAGGAAGAAATATCATACAGACTGGCTGCAGCAGAAAATTTACATGACACTAGAATGAAAACATCTTTTTCTTTTTTCGCCTAACTAAAAGATTTTGAGTCCAAGAGAAAGTAACCCCCTAAGTGTAGGTTTCAAATATATAAGTGTATATATATATATATTTCAAATATATATATAAAATTTACATGACAGCATGTCTGTGGACTACTTTTTCTTTCTTCAAATATAATTTTTTTTTTCCTGAACAGAAGTTTCAGAAGAAAAATTAGTGTTGGGAAAAATGTTCTAACCACAGGTTTCAAATGCAGCAGCTTGGTGGAATTGAAACTGCCTGTACTTTGATTTCTGTACCTGAACTCTACTCTGATATGGAATTGTCACTCTCTGAAGAGGAAGGAATTTAGTGGGTGAGAACATGGGGAAGAGGGTGTCTTTCTCATGTCCTTCCTTTTAGAAACATAGCTTACTTCCTGAAGGTTATTGGTTTCATACCTTTGAAAAGAATTATTTTCATCCCAAGTTCTAAGTGTGGCTTATTTTTTCCTCTGACAATGTTGACCAGAGACGTGTAATTTATTATTTGTAGTGAGCTGTGAGCTGAGCTGAGCTGTGTTCTGCTGTGTGCTGCCTATTTCTTCTATCACAAAATAGAGATGAAGGTCTGGTTTCTTTTTGAAGATGTTTATAGTCCCACTTTTGGAACCTTTTTTCCTGACTTGCATCAAAATCTCAAAAAACTGTTTTTAGGAGGTTTTATTATCTTGTTCTTGTCTCTCTCGAATCACCATCACATGAACCCAAATATAAACAATTTTATATTTACAACCATTTTGTGGAATTAATGAAAAATTTTCCACCTCAGACAGCCCCCTGCTGTTCCCCACTGAGGATTAAATTAATCTCTGCTTTGTATGCTGAAGTGTCTCAAGGTCTATCATGAGCATCTGCAGGATGGAAAAAGTCTGTCAAAACACAGAGCAGTTTGGTCTCAGGATGCTCAAAGCTTCCCCCCCTCCAGTGTGTTCTGGGAATGGATTTGCCAAAGCAGTGTTCCCCAGATCACAAAGCCAGCTGGGCTTTGCTCTGGGCTTTCAGTTGGGTGTCAGAAGGTTCTTGTTTAAAAGTCACATTCTTCAGCATTTACAAGTTCTTTCTGAATACATATAATATACTCCTGTTTAGTTTTTACTGGGCACCTCTTGCTATAGATTTAAAATTACTCAATTTCTAAAATTGCCCTTGAATCAGAAACTGAGTGGGTGCTTTCATGTGGTGATGCTAATTCCTATCAGAGGTCTGGCTGCTGTAGCCTGTGATTCTCCTGGCTGCAGTTGAATTCTGAAACATCCTAGTGGAGGTTTCCCAGTACCTTGGGGGCTGCTACTGAGCTAGGAATCTTTGAAGACTTCAATTTGGCTGTCTCCAAACTGGTGAAGTCTTGTGAAACCTGAATGTTTTAAAAGCCCTGGGTAGCGAGTTTTGGTACTAATGTGGACACTCACAGAAGAGTTGTTTTTGTCAATGTCTGCCTTTTTTCATAGTAAATTGCATTTTAAAAGTCAGTGTTTAATGATGAAAGTGGGAGGAGTTTGAAGAAGAAATCAGAAGCATTAAGTCCTTCTGAAGGTGAGTTAATAGCCACATTTTAGACTGATTTCCAAATTCAGTGTCTGTCACCTCAAAGTGTTTCATACTTTTCTGCCACTTCAGGGAATACACAAATAGTGAATCTGTATATTCTGATTCATAGGGAATTAATGCCTTGCATTTGTTGCATAACCTTGGCATCTCATTCATTAATCTGTGGACAGAAAAGCAATTGACTTCTCATTTCCTGTGTTTCACATTCTTTTATGGAGCAGAAAGAAGCTTGTGATGAACAGTTACAACATCTTTTTTAATGCATATATAAAATCATTACGCTGAAAGTTTAGCCCAGTAAATGTTTCAAGGATGGTTAGGTACAAGTTGTACCAGTCAGTAGCTCTGTGACACACAGAAATATTTTTGACCTCAGCAACCGGCATAGGAAACTTTTTCATTATTTTGACCTCCTAGGTGTAACTTTTTACCAGGTTCTGGAGGAGTCTGTGTGCTCATGAGTCTGTGCAGGACCACTAACAAGTGAAAGTAACATGACTTTTCTGGAGAGAGCTATCTATACGTACAGGTATGGCTGTTCTTCAGCTGTTTCAGAATAGATCACTCGATGGATAACTCTGGCTTTGCTAAAAAACTGTGTGGGAGGTCAGGATGGGTGAGAGTGATTTACATGAAGCAGGAATTGAAGGTGATTTATGCTATCTACTCTCTCCAGGTGGCAGCTTGGGTCATGTCTGGTGACTCCACTTCCTGTAATAAATGTGGGGTCTACTTGTATTCTTTTTAGGATACTTTCTCCTAGTTTTGTCTTTGCTTGCTTTCTCTGCAGGAGAGGCACAGAAGAAAAGATTTCTAACTCAGTTAGTATGTTTCATGGGTGGCTGAAATGAAATCCTTTGCTGTGAAAGCTGTTCTGTTGTACCTTCCTCTCACTCTGCCTTTGATATATCTAACAGATCTGCCTTGTTTATTTCCAAGCAAATATGGATATAATTTACATTGTGGCTCTAGTTATGTTCATGCATCTCTTTTTGGTGCCCACCGCCTGGTCGTGCATTGAACCTCTCAGCTGCAGGACATCCTGTATTGATCTCAGTGAGGAAAATATATTTTATCTGAGTTGTCCATTGAATATTTAAAAGAACTAATGCACAGGAAGTGTACTGAGCAGGGCTGTGAATGGTCGTGATTAAGGCAGTCATGGAGAAACAGGAATCCTTTCTCTCTAGATTTGGGAAGGAAAATGATCGTGAGTTTCCTGCAGAGCCCCAGGGTGCTGAAACCACTGAAAGCTATGGACAAGGATGGAGACAGGGCAGGTGTCCCAACGCTGCTGTGACCTCCTGCTCGCTGCTGTTTTGGGAGCAGTAGTCCAGTGGATGAACTCCAATGCCTCCTGCACTGGACTCTGCAAGGAAGGCTGTGGAGCAAATCCCTGTGTGGGGATTTCTCCAGTGCTCAGGAGGGAGCTCTGGGCAGATGCACAGCTGGGAGGCTGACCTGGTGTTTCAGCTGAATGGCAAAGGATCTTCAGTTTTTTCTCTGCTTGTCAGTAATTATCTACCTATGGCTTTCATTGCTGCCCAGTGTTTGTTATTTTTTTGCTGGAAGTCCATGTCAGTGGCTGTCCTTTCCTCATTGGGTACTTTCCAGAAACCACGTTAGCAGCTACAATTTGTTTTCTTTTTCTTCTTTCCATTCATTTAGTAGTTCAAGATGAAATAGAAATAGATTAATATAGTTCATCACGTTCTAGATCGTTATTAGCATTTAAGAATATGTACAAGATAGCCATTTAAATCCTTCTATCAACAGGAAAGAATTTGATTGAGCTTCTGCTGTGAAACCAATAAATAACCGGGGAGAAAAATATTGCAGTTCACTAAACATAGTAATTAGGTCAAAGAATTCTCTTGAAATGCATTTAACTATCTATTACCTTATAAATCAAATTTAATGTTAAAAAGCTTAAGAACAGGGAACGTTTGAATCTCCTGCCAAAATCCCATTCAAATGGGTAAAACAACCTATTGCAGGTAAAAAATTAATTTGGAAAAAGTTAATTTCATCTGTAATCTTATAATAAGAAGTAATACTATTATGGTAGTTATAAGGCAAAAAATTGTGAATTCTGTCTCAAGGAAATATTTTGTTGTCTTTATAATATTTTGGAAGCTTTAGTGTTTCATTTCTAGGCTTGTAATCTCTTAAATGCATACATACAACTGTATATTTAATCAATTTTCATCTTAAATCAGATATGTGTTTTAATGAAGAAATTATTCAATAATTATGCTGCTACAAATAATTTCATAATTTAATTTTCAGAATCAGACTGTTATCTCTTAAATGATATTAGGTCTGGCTGGGTTTGTCATGTAGTCAAGGAAAGTTGCCTGACATAAGAAAAATGAAATGTCTAAATATGAAGTGTAAAAATATCCGATTTGTCTTAGCAGTGTATTAACTATTTACCAATAATTGTTATTCATTATTTATTATTAACCAGGCTATTAATTAACTGAGTATTAATCAACTTGTCTTCTATTAATTATGATACAGTATCATTAAATATATAGGATTAGTGGTTTTTGAGAGTGGGTGTTGCCTAATCTGATTGATGTAATCAAAAAACAGACAGGAACACCTGTAAGTGCAGATGTCTTTCAAAGCATCATTTCTATTTCTGCCAGAATTCTAACCCCAAATTATCTCTTGATTGTGATTTTCAGTAATTTGACAGATTTTAATGATAAATGGCCAGACTCTTACCCAGGTACCAAAAGTCCAGCCAAAAGTTGTGGTTCACCCTATTATTTTGAAACAACTCCAGAAATTCAATAAAAAGCAAAAGCAGGAGTTCCTTTTTTTATTGAAGATGCAATCCCCATTTCTATCAGTTTGTAAAGAAGACAAAAATAAAGAAAAAATAATCTGCTGAGCTGTTTACACTACAAAAACCATTCCAGTTCCCTTCCATACCCAGATGTTCAGAGTATTTCTGCAGTACATTTTCAAGGAAAGGGAGGAAAAAAATTCTACAGCTTTTTTGTGGTTGCAGATTTCTTCCCTTTACTGAAACAGTGACACATGTAATGGCAGTAATTTTGAATAAGATGGTGATGAATAAGAGTAAAATAAATTGAAAAAGTTACTTCTGAAAACCTGAAGTGTTTGTATAATTAATGTAACAAAAATTACTTTTTTTTTCAATTTCTGAAATGTTTTACAATACTCTTGCAAAATTTAGTGGAGGTAATGTTTTAGAAAGATTAAACATATAATAAGAGAGATGAGTCTTCCTAACAGCAATTTTGGAAGTGCTCAGGGAAAAAAATGTTCAGTGAAAGGTGGTGTTATGAAATTAATTATAGAAATTTTTAGAAGATACAAGAGGCAATCAAAAAATGCTGGTTTTCTACAAATGAAAATGGGCAATAACTTTGTTAGTTGTGGAAAATACATGGTGGTGGAAGGATAACGCCAAATGAAAAAGTGTAAAAGTGGTTTTCCCCATTGATATTAAGCACCCAAATAACTAGAAAAACTCTTCAAGAACCCGGAAGGACCAGTATAGATAACATTTTAAACCTTGTTTAGCCCTGTCCCTGAAGACTTGCCGAGATAATGACACAGGTTAGGAAACTGCCTCAGGACATGCTAGGAAATTACAGGCATTCAGTTGTAAACTGAACTGTTAAAAACGATTCTAACACGTCCAGTGGGAGAACATTTAGGCACCCACAGCTTTGTTAAGTGTCTTTAGTGTAGGTTAGGGAAAAGAAGTGATGCTTTATCCAGACAGGGAGGTGGAAGAGGAGTTGCTAATTGGTTAGAACTTGAATTAAATAAATATGTATATATACACACTTCTTGTTTTTTTGTAGGAAGTATGTACAGCAATCTCAGAATTATTGTCAAGTTTTCAACCTAGCAGAACAGCCATGTGATTCTGTGATTTCTTTTAAGATATTCCAATTTACTTTAGCTTGTCTTACAAAATTATACCTGCCAAAATTGTCAGACAATGACACTGTTTGCAGTATATTTTTGTGCAGAAGAAAACTTCACTTTTCCTTCTCTGAAGCAGAAATCTGGAACAGGTGTACACAAAAGATCCATTTCTGGGTGCTTGTCAATCATTACAGCTTTTACTGCTCTGGAAAAACGGAGTTGTTGCATTTATGATTTCCAGAAGTCACATACAACTAGGTGAAAGAAAGTTTAATACATATTACATGTAGGAATATTTTCTAACAGGGATATTATTATGAATTAAAATCCTATTCAAAAGAAGTTTTGTGCATTTTTTTCCTCTTCTATTTTCATGGCCAAGTGATAAATAAAGTGGGGGGAAACACCACTTGTAGCAGTTTTGGAAGGTAGGGAAATTACATTTAAATGATGGAAGTGAACTTGAAAGGTAATTGGCTTCAGAAAGCACCTAAAAGTAAGTATTAACCTGCTTCCTGCATCTGAGTCTTGCTGCCTGTTTTAAGTTTTTAATAACTTTTGTTGATGAGACAGACTTATCTATGTTTGTGTATGTAATTTTTCTGTATAACTATTATTAGAGCAAAGTTTGTATAAAGTCTCGTTTACTTCATGAAAGAACCAAACAGACAAATTTTTAAAAAGCCCCAAAAAGGAAAACTACATCAGTTCCAGTGATCCCTGAAGTCTAACTTTTGAATATTCAAGTAAATTTTATGTTATGAGGAGCTGTCACTACTTCACAGCTATGGTTGCCAAAGCAATTATGTTTGCAAACCTTGAGATGAGTCTGCTTTTTTTACCCTCTCACTTGAGAGCAGGGAAGCAATTTGGCTGAATATTTAGGTAATTAATGTTGAAATTAGCTCCAACTTCTGAATTTTAAGGAGTTTAGAAAACTATAATCACATATAAATGAACTTTCTGGCACTTCATAAAGAATACCATTTTCTGAATCAGGCATTAGCTTTAAAATGTGGGTGGAGGTAGGAGCAGGGCTCTGGCCATCCTGTCCCTGCCAGAGCTGGGTGCTCTTGTGAGGCAGGAAGTGATGGAAGTCCAGCCCAAAATGTCTTGCAGAAAGCACCCAGGACCCTGCAGCTTTGGGACAAAGGTAGCAGCGGGGCCTGGGGAAGATGATTTGGCAGATGAAATTTTTCTGACCTATATTTACACTGCTCCTAAGTCTGCCCTCCCTTTGGAAAGAAGCTGCTGTCCCCCACGTTACTTCTCCAGTGCTGTCATGAGCTGTTTGGGTTAAAGTTTTGTACGAGCATCCCGTCTGCTGGTCTCCTTTATCCTCCAGAAAGTGGGATCAGCTGCCAGGGTGAACTCTATCTCACTAGAGCAGAGGTAGCAAGACATGACTGTAGGAAGGGATTTATGTTCAGTTCTACCATATTGCTTCTAGTGTTTTTGAGAAGGAATGTGGAGGTTTGTAAATGTTTATGTCTCCCAAAATCTAGAAGGAAACTTCACACAACATGACAGAAGGCATACGCCTAAGGTCAAGGCTTTATTATTGTTGAATTTCAAAGCCCAGCAGAGAGACAGGGTGTCTAAGGAAGGCTTAAATTATCTGTGGAGGAAGAATTTTAGGCAAAAAACCCAATATGTGACTTCCTACTCATTCTAACTTTACCAATAGTGATGTGAATGGTGATGTTGTGTGAGACTGTCTTGGCCAATTCTCTGGTTATAAATTGCATTCTCAGTTTGTTTTCAGTAGGTTGGTGAATTGGTGTCCAGGAACAATCAAAGAACAAGTACTGTGACGTTAAAAACGTAATTTATTTGACAGTTAGCTTCCAGTCAGTGGCAGCAAGGATCTATTGCATTACTACAGGATTAAAGATCTCACCTGAGTCACAGAATATTCTGTATTGGACAGAAACCCGCAACAATCATCCACTACAACTCTTAAATACATATCCATGACCTTGGTGCTATTAGCACCCTGCACTAATCAAACTGAGCTAATCTCAGGGAGACCTATTACCCTCTGAATTTTAGATTCTGTGTTGTTTAAAAGATGCTCCCATCCCACGAAGGCTTTTAAGTTGGAAACACTTGAAGGTTCCTTTCAACACCTGCTCACCTAACATTGGGCTTGTAAATGATTCTGTGGCAAGAGAAACCTTTGCTAAGCCTGCTGAGGAGTTTGCTGTCAGCACAGGCTGCCTTAGGCACTGTGTAGCAGACAGGCTGTGAGTAGGTTAAGAAGGGATTGGTGGAAAACAGCTTGATTCAAATACCATCTCTGGTTTCACTGAAACAGGAAGGTTGTAAATGGGAGTAATTTGCAAATGTAGGAGTTGGGGAGAGTAGAAGGAAGGATGTTTGCTGAGCTTGGGTGAATCCTTACACTCATTTCACTCATTTTCCTCCTCTTTGAGTGCCCCATAGTTGCCATCAACCAGGGTGAGAAGGTTAAGATAGTCACACACAGAAATTTGTGTGTCTGCCTTGAGATATACAGCCAACACAGTTAGAGTGTCCCAGGAGCAACTGTGGGACAGGTCAAACTTCTACAGCAACACCTGCTGCTGGCAGGAAATCCTTGATCTGTCTTAGGACATCCTCTGGTGTGCCCTAAACCACCAGAGCTCTGGGGATGTGTTTGCTCCAAAACAGAAAGGGGGATTAGTCTTGAGTAAGCATAATCTTGGTACACGGGTTTAAGTTGCCTTATCCTGTAAACAAGAATTCACATTTTCTTGTGCTGGCTTCTGAGATTGTAAGTATATTTTAATGTAGTACTCCTAAAGGCTTGGTAGGCTGGTAAGTAGTTCTGTGTTTAAGGAATTAAGTATTGTTTGGTAGTAGACTTTACTATGAAATACATGCTTTGTGGTACATAGCTATTTTGGAGTTTAAATATAGATGTTATTAAGAATAACTTTAAGTCTCTATTTTTAGTAGTAATTTCTCTTTTTTATAATTTAAACAGATCTGAGTGACTGTAACATCTTCCCAGCGAAGACTAATCATATTGCTTTTAGATGTATGTGGTCCCTGAGAAAAGTGTGGGGGTTTTGTATTGTTGTGATATTTATTTATTTATTTTAATAGAACTAAACTAGTACAGCAGCAACCTTATTTACTAGTGACTCACTCAGTTCCAGAGCTCATGAAATATGGCTATGAATTGTTTGCAGATATATGAAGATTCCTTCACACTGGTGAGCAATACCATCATGTTTGTTGTCATCAATGACACCAAGAAAGATCTTAATCTGATTGTTTGGATTCAACAAACCTTGCAGCAACCGCTGCCCATTCTGATCCTTTCTCATGGCTGGTTCCTAAGTTCCCTCAAAGAGATCATGATACTCACATGAGAAACAGAGAAGACATTTCTGGTTTTCTACTCAATCTTGCAAATCACTTAGCAGGAATCAGTGAAACATTCCAGCATGGAGAAACTATTCACAATTTTGGGGGGATGGAGGTTTACGCAGTTCAGGTTTACATCGTTTTAACATACCATGCAATACTGGTGAAAGTGGAGACAAATGATCATTTATTTTATTGTTCTGCTTTTTTCATTATCCCAGGGCTAAAGTAAGCCACAGTTATCGTGGCCAGTGTTGTCCCTCAATGTTACAACTGTCCTAGGCAAGCTTTTTGTAGGGATTTGAAATGATCTTCTAAGATGCCCAGGTGAGTTGTTCTGTTTAGTTGATTTTTTTTTTCCTTTTAATCTCATTAGAAGCACTTGGTTTGAAAGTAGGACACACAAAACTAAAATGAACCAGGCATTGATACTAGACTTGGACTTTATAGCATTAGAGGCTGATACTTTTGAGCTTGGAAAAGATAGAGTAAATTTCAGGCAAAGTTTTATTACAGGTTTTGCAAGAAGTACTTTAAAAATATAATTAAAAATTGGTCCAGTTGCAGAGAAAGGTATTATTATACAGCAATTCTGAATAAAAGTGTTATATATTAATATTAAAATACAGAAAAAACAGTATTAGTAAAGCAGACATATGTCAATATTGGCAAAATAGACATATCACTGCATGTAAACTGGGATTTTTTTATTCAGTATCCAATTTATTATACCTTTCTAGTGGATTATGAAAGCACTTTGACTTAGTTTGGGGTTTTTTTTCATATTCAAGAGAGTGAAAGCTTGACTTTTGTGGTTAAGTAGGCTCTGGTGATAGAAGGTTTGATTCCCATTTTTGTGAGGAACATTTTGCATAACCTTGGCAAAATCATTTCATCATTATAGTATTTTTAGTTCCTCATTGAATTCTTAAGGAAAGTAATGTAAAACCTGTAGCTGATACATTATTCTGTTCAGGTGTAGGTTTCTCCTCTAGATACTTATATCTAAGCATTAATTAATTGTGGAAGAGAAAATGAAAGTCCATTTCGGCAAACAGTACTTGCTGAAGAACAGCAATCTGTATGTGTCTCATAGTTTTATAAGATGATATTCAACATTAATAGTAACCTGATTGCATTTATGAGAAATACTGTGAAAAGCTTTTGGCTTCCTTTGTTTGATTAGAAGAATTTTTATTCATCTTTATAACTGATGATAGAAATTGTAGAATTTGCCAGTTTTGCATGCAAAATGTAGTCTGTAATGATTTTTTTTAAATTTTCGTTTATTCCAAAATACTCAACCAGCCTATGAGCTTATAAATACATAATTAATTTCAGTCAAGGAATGAGCAGAATTTAAAAAAAAAATATTTGGCTTTACACAGTGACTGGGCAAACATTCCTCTGAAGTTTAAGAGACTGTGATTGATGTGAAGCAACAAAGAGTGAAATATTGAAAACTGTTGCATCAAGAGGCATTAATCCTTCATGTAAATCACTTCCTATTTTCAAAGGCTTAATTTGCTTCCTATCTAGAACGAAGGAAGGCACAGAGATGTACTGTGTTAGCTGGAATAAATGGTAAATTATGCTTGCAGGACCTTGCTCTGCATGGAACTGTATAGATAATGGGTTTTACCAGTTCTGGATTTGGGGCTGATTCTGCTGCATCCTGCATGGTTTAGTGGTAATCACAGTGGTTCTGGGCTAACAGTGGGACTCTATAATCTTAGAGATATTTTCCAACATTAATTATTCTATGAATCTATAATTTTATGATGAAGGAGCACAATAAGAAGTCACACACCCGGGGAGGGAGGGCTGTTAGGGTTGTCTGATGGTTCCAATATGGTCTGCATAGGTATTTGGTATTATTTAAATGTTTTTAGTCTCCCTACACACAGCAGAACACTTGGAAATCACTGATTTGCAAGGAATCTGTGATTTGTCTCTGACCACAGCAAATGCTGCTCATCTCCATCACCCGCCACAGCCCCACTCTACAAAGTGCAGTGCAGAGATCCCTGCAGTTGTCCTTCCTGGGGCTGGTGGTTTCTACTTCTCCGTATTTTCAGTTTATTTTTTGTGGAAAAAAGAGCAAGGATGAGGATTTCTCTCAGTGCAGCTCTGGCACAAGAGGTCATGATGACATCTTTGCCTGGTGGATGAAAGGAGGTCTAAGGAGAAGGGTTTCCATATCTTGGTGAAAGCAGTAAGGTAAGGACTCAGTTTACCTCCTTAGTTTCTGGATCTGAGTTAGTGATCCAAGAGAGAATATTATTGAGCTAAAAAATAATTTTTTCATAGCAATTAAAATCCATAAATTAACTGAATGTGGTTATAAACAATACATGAAGATCAAGAGATAGGACTTTTTTTAAAAAATTGCATGTACGTATTCCATATAAAGAATTTTTTATTTCTCCATCCACTTTTTATTTTTCTGCTCTTAATTTAAGCTTCGATTTCCCAGGAAAACTATTGCAGAACAGTCATGCATTAACAGTGTGTATTTACAGCCTACTTGAGGCTGAGTGCCTGGAGAGGAAGGCTTCTTAGTTTTATATTTATGATGTTTTATTCACATCCGTGTAACAAAGACTCATGCAGTTTATATCTTCTGAACATGCGTATTGCTGAAAATTGTATGTAAGCATGTTGCCACAACAGAAGTGTATGACAAGCCTTTAATTTCCTGGCATACCCTTCAAGGCACAAACCAGTTTGGTGGAGGGCTGGGCTACAGTCACTGTAAGTTGCTACATCCCAGTGAGGCAAGAAGGAGCATCTCTGTTTCCTCCCCTTATGTGCCTGTGCATGCTCCATCGTGTTGCTGTTCTCTCCCTCCTTTGAATTTAAGCTGATAAGAGCTGTAGAGTTCTCCTTGGGCTTCCCCTGGCCTGTCTGTGAGGGCAGCATTTGAAAAAGCTATGGTAAGTTTGTGGCATGTTTGAGCATATTTATGGCTAAGGTTAGTTTTATTTTCTGAAATGCTGGTGGTGGTTGGTGGTAATCTGTGACAATTAGGTTCTCTTCTTGATAGAAATAGGCAAAGGTGCTGGACTGAAGGTGTTTACACTTTAAATTGTTGATAGGCAGCAAAACTACCCAGAACTCTTCTATTCCCTGTAAGGCTCTGGGCAATACCAATGTGTAAGGCGGGAAGTTCATATAGGCAGGGTAAGGTGCAGGTTTGTACTAGCCCCCACGAGTCTGAGAATAGAAGATTTCTTCTGGCTTACTTAAAGTACAGGAGAGGCTGTATGGAAAAATCCATTTGCTATCATTTTAAAATCAGAAGAGATGGAGAGATTTATCTGAAGTAGATAAACTGTTGCTGTATCATACAAACACCTGAATGATAGTGTCTTTGTAGTGAAAAGGAATTGCAGTATTTCATCATAGTTTTCCCAGCTGGTGAAGCAGGCTTCAAACAAAGACTGCCAAGGGAGGGGAACCACAATCTATCCCACTCCTAACAGTTTGATGCCAGTGCCAGCAGGAGATGACCATAGCTGGAGAGGGATCCCACAGATCAGCAGGAGAGTACCTGAAAAACGGGACAAAGGAATTGCTGCCACTACAGTCAGTAAATTGGCTTCTTCAGGGGCCCAAGTTCAATAGCTGTGCAAACACATGTAGCATGGGCAATAAACAGGAGGAGTTAGAGATGTGTGAAGGCTGCAGGGCTGTGATCTGGTTGTCATCAGGGGTCAGATGGTTCCCATGACTGGAGTGTTGGAATGGAAGGACTTGGAAGGACAGGAGTGGAAGGGCTCTTTAGGAAGGACAGGCAGAGATGAGGAATGTGTGTTTTTCCCTACGGTAATGACCAGCTGGAATGCATGGAGCTCCACCTGGGGGTGGATGAGGAGCTGACCGAGAGCTCTGGGTCACGATTAAAGAGAGGGAAGGGACAGGTGACATTACAGAGGGAGTCTGCTACAGGCCACCTGACCAGGAAGACTGCGTGGATGAGGGTCTCTATAGACAGACAGGAGCATCCTCACATGCACAAGCCCTAGTCCTTATGGGAGATTTTAACTACCCCAACAGATGTTGAAGGGACAATACAGCAGGATATAAGCAATCCAGGATCCTGTAATGTGTTGTTGATAACTTCCTTCTCCAAGTGATAGAGGAGCCAACAATAAAAGATGCTATGTGTAACCTTGATCTCACCAACAAGGAGGGGCTAATGCAGAAGGTGAAACCCAAAGGGCAGACTGGGCTGCAGTGGCCATACAATGATGGAATTCAAGATCCATGGGGCAGCGGGGAGGAGGCACAGCAAGCTCACTACTCAGGACTTCAGGAAAGCAGGCTTTGGCCTCCTCAGGGATCTGCTTTGTAAAATACTATGGGGTAAAGCCTTGGAGGGAAAAGGGACCCAAAAAAGCTGATTAATATTCCAGGATCACCTCCTCCCATCTCAGGATCAATACATCCCAATAAAAAGAAAGCTATGCAAAGATGCCAGGAGACCTGCAAGGATGAACAAGATACTCCTGGACAAACTCAAACACAAAAAAAAGAAGCCTACTTCTAGATGGTGGAAGAAAGGTCAGGTAGCCTGGGAAGAGCTCAGAGAGACTGTCTGAGCAGGTTAGAAAAGCTAAAGCCCTGATGCACTTAAAGCTGATCAAGGATATCAGGAGACATCAAGGGCAACAAGAAAAACTTCTATACATTAGGTGGTGAAAGAAAGATGAGGGGAATAGTAGATCCTCTTTCTGCCTTAGTCTTCACTGACGTGTTCTCCAGCCACACTGCCTAAATTGCAAAAGGGAGAATGAGGAACCACCTGCTCCAGAAGCATATCAGGCTTGAGAGCACCTAAGGAACTTAAAGGTGCACAAGCCCATGAGCTATGATGAAATGTACCTGAGGGAAATGTTCTGAGAGAACTGGCAGATGAAGCACCTAAACCATTTTCCATGGTATTTGTCAAGTCCCGTTAAGCTCCCACTGACTGGAAAGGGGGAAACATAATTCCTGTTTTAAGAAGGAATATAAGGAAGATGCAGGGAACTACTGTCAGTTTAACCTCGGTGTCTGGCAGGAGCATGGAGCAAACCTTCTGGGAATTATGTTGAGGCACATGGAAAATTGGAAGGTGATTTGTGACAGCCAATGTGGCTTCACTAAGGGCAAATCTATTCCTGACAAATTTGGTGGCCTTCTATAATGAGGCAAAGGTGTTGGTGGATGAGGAAAGAGTGACTGACACCACCTACCTGAGCTTGTGCAAGGCATTTGACCCTGTCCCGCAGGTTTCCTAGCTCAGGGTTTTGAGTGACAGAAGTTGGGCTACTGCTCAGCCTGTCACACTGGTTTGGGATGGACTCTGCACTGTTTCTGGTGCGTGGTGAACATTTTTTGGTCTGTGGTTGTTACATTTGGCAGGACTTCTGTCTGGAGTGGTTCCAAATTTGGCTTATTGTACTCTAATAAAATCCCCACATTTGAAAGAGTTGAACAGAAAAACAATAATAGTTCATAAACTTTTCTGAAGGAATTAGATGGAAAGAACCACCAGAGTTCCTGCTGCAAATGTATAATCATAATATTTCCAGATGGCTTCAGTAATTTTGCCCCATTTGTAAGCAGCAAGCTGGGAATGAACAGAGCAAAAGGTAAGCAGCATGCTTTCTGTCTGTTCTTACAGGTGATACATTGGTAGGAGACAGAGAGTCAAAAGTTCTAATAGAGCTGTCTGACAAAACAGCTTGGCACACTCCTTGGCATTGCCACAGGAGTAGCTTTGGAGAAAGTGATGGTAAGGGTCTTTTTTCATGCTGCTCTTTTTCTCCTGGAAAATGTCATTTGGTAAAATCAAATTTCCTTGGTAGAAAAATAATGTTTCAGTGATGCTTTGGGTTTTTGTTTCCTTTTTTTGGTGGTAGGGATGAGCAGTGAGGAGGGAGAGATGAACAGTGTCCTGTTACACTAAAAGCACCAATTGCAAGGTGGTATGAGGTGGCATGAGGTTTCTAGATTTGTACTGCCATTTTTATTTTGTGTCTATGCTCCTTGAAGCTAAAATCACCTGAAATAAAACTTGAGTTTTATCATATGCAATACTTTAACTTACCCGAAATCCCATTTAATTGTTCTATATTTTTGGCTCAGAAATCCCCACTTCTGTTAATCCTGATTTGGAATATTGATGATTTAAAATATAAATAAATAAAAGAAACAAAGGTGGAATTTTCTGCTGAAAATTTTCTGAATCTCAGTTCTAGAAAATGTTTCTTCATCTCTGTATTGTTCAATTTTTGAAATAATGAAGTGGGTGTTTGCTTTGTATCTCTAGTATTGTCAGGCTAAGTGCAGACTACAATGTCATAACTTTATATTCTAATTAGATAGTAATTATCCTTTTGTATTTGTTCTAATTCCCACCTGGGGTGGGCATTGCAAAATGTCGTGTATAAGCCACACCCTTCTTGAATTT
Organism: Cinclus cinclus; assembly: GCF_963662255.1. NCBI lineage: Eukaryota > Metazoa > Chordata > Aves > Passeriformes > Cinclidae > Cinclus > Cinclus cinclus. Next base: position 17,232,293 of record NC_085046.1, on the reverse strand, counting down.
TTTCTTGCGAACACGTGCCAATTGATTAAACTCATTGATTCAAATGTTCTTGATTTCTGATGAAGACCTGAGAATTGTGCACTGCCCCTGCATCCACTGCACATCATCAGCTATTGAAAGGATTTATACTCAGAAGGCCTGATTTGTAGGTACTGCCCCTGCCCCAATACAGTAATATCTGGTGACCTTTAATGAGTCCAGATTAGTAATGCTGAGAAAGATGCACTCTATCTGTGACGACAACTTGTGGTGGGTTCGCCCTGGCTAGACCAGGTGCCACCAGATCTGTTCTATTACTTTCCTTCCCAGCTGGACAAAGGAGGCAAAATATAATGAAACATTGTGAGTTGAGATGAGAATAGGGAAAGATCACTCACTGCTTACCGACAAAGGCACAACAGACCCAACCTGGAGAAACTAACTGAAGTTGTTAATCAATCAAAAGATCAGAGTAGGACAACAAGTAAATAACTAAATTAAATCTTAAAAAAACTCTTCCCCGACCCCTCCCTCCTTCCCAGGTCTAACTTTATTCCAGATTCTCTACCTCCCATCTTCTAGCAGTACAGGGAGATGGGGAATAGGGATCATGGTCAGTTCATCACGTGCTGATTCTACTACTGCTCCCTCCTCAGGAAGGGGAGTCCTTTGCCTGTTCCAGCATGTAGTTCCTCCCTCTGGAGCCAGTTCTCCCTAGACTTCTCCAATGTGAGTCCTTCCCATGGGCTACAGTTCTTTATGAACTGCTCCAGTGTGGGGTACTCCATGGGCTGCAGCGGCACACACACCACGGGGCTGCAGGGGACTCTCAGCTCTGCTACCTGGAGCACCTCCTGCCCCTCCTCCTTCACTGACCTTGGTGTCTGCAGAGTTGCTGCTCTCATATATTCTCACTCCTTCTCTGGCTGCAAATTACTTCTGCCCAATAACTTTTTCTTTTCCTTCATAAATTTCTTATCCCAGAGGCTCTACCATCACTGATGGGCTCAGCCTTGGCCAGTGGTGGGTCTGTCCTGGAGCCAGCTGGCATTGGCTCTGGCAAGACATAGCAGAAGCTTCTGGCGGCTTCTCACAGAAGCCACCCCTGTAGTCCCCCCCCACTACCCAAACCTTTCCTGGAAAACAAAAAACACAGGCCCAGACAGCAGTTCAGATAACTCTTTTTTCAATTAATTGCCTTCTATGCAGAATTTTAGGGGATTGGGGTTTTTTCCTTTGGAAGGTTTCTTTGCACTGCTTTAGACCCTGGTGCAAGAGTGAGCCTTATGACCAAATACTGCCATGTCAGGTGTGGGGTGATTATAGATGGGAGCTTGCTGAAACAGGTTTGCTCTCTGGAGTGAAGAAAAATTGGTCCTTGAACCCTTAGCTGTCCCTTTCATCCTGCTGCCTGTCATTTTCTTCTGAAGAACACTGTGAAGCCCATAGCTGAGAAGTACAGCTCAGATGTACAAAGGACTGGAAAGGAACTGTGGAAACCGGAATGGTTGGTATTACTAAAGAGGCCAGACATACCTTTTTTTTATTATTAGTTTTTTTTTTCCTTTTCTTTTTTACTGGTTCTGATAATTGCAAATCCTGCTTGGAACAGACCTTCCTGCTGAAGTGTGGAATTTGTCCAGTGTGGAATTAAGAAATGCATTGTTGCCTTGAGAGCAGCGCTTTAAAATCTGTAGGACTTTGCCAGTGGACCATATAGGAATTCTGAAACTTAGATGACTAAGTTAAAAACCTGTGTATGCTAAGCACTTGACAATATCATCCCTTGGTATGGAGGGTCTGCAATATCTTGTGGAGAGATCTGAAATTAGCCACCTCTCTTCAGAGACAATGTAACTTTCTCTAGAGTTTTCTATTTTAAAACCAGAGTTCTTAGAGTCATGCTGGTAATTCAGTTATCTGAGGTAAAATGGTTGTGTTTCCAAGTCAATGTGCAGGTATAAATGAGTAGTGACGATAGTCTTGCCAAATAAAACTGGGACAAAACCTACCAGACTATTACTGAAGTGTACTCTCACTAATGGGTGGGCTGGAGTTACTGTCAGATATTGCATTGCTTTCCATATCAGAATTCTTGCTAAAGAAGATTTTCTAAGTTGAGCTCTCTAAAAACTGGTCATGAGCTGTATTTGCATGTAGATAAATCTGGATAAAAAAGTTATTTGCAGCATATCCTTGGTGCATTTAAAATACCTTCTCTTGAAAATTACTGGGCATATCTAGACTTGCAGCTTTGCTATTGGCTTATGCAACCAACTTCTCTTGCACATATTTAGATTTTCCCTCTTCTCAATGAATTTCCATTCTCTATTGATGTTCTCTTTTGTGCCTGCCTTTCTTCTCCATCATTGCTTCTTCTATTCTTATTTGCTCTCTATTCTTCCCTTTCCACTAACTCCATAGTACTACCCAAACAAACAAAAATCTGGTGTCCTCTTGTGGTTGCCTCTCTTTGTTGAAACCTCAGTAGCAATGTAAAACCAACCCTGAGTCTGGGCTGGCTGGAATGCTGTGCCTCTGAGCCACATCTGCAGGGTGCTACAATGGTGGGCTGTGGAGCAGGTGCTGCCTGTGCTGATGAAGCATCCTAATCCTGTGTGGGCTCCAGTTCACTGGTTTTGCTGTCATTCCCCCAGTTTTTGGCATAAGATTTTCATGCTTTTACTATTTTATCTAACTATATTAAAACACTCATAGATAACATATTAGTGGACATTAGTAGATTTTTTTTCTCCTCTGAATATTACCCATTTTCATTTAAAGTTGATGACTCACAAGTATCTGAGGAGAGACCTTAGCATATCCTTACTTAATGCAATGCACAGTGCTGGTGTTCTTGACTTCCGCTTGGCTGCTGCTGAATCCCACTTTCAGTCCGACCTGTGTGTATTTTTGACTTTGTGTTTATCTGACTGTTAGTCTGTCATGACACTGCCACTTCTAAGCAGTAATTTGCTGATCTTGAATAACCCAAGTTTTGAACTTTCTGACCAGTGTTATTAAATGGGGACAGAACTGGTCAAGGAGAAAAAAAATCCCTGTTCTTGATGAACTGTGTAATGCTATTGAATAGGCTAAAATTAGCCCTGTCGTTCTTCTTCTTGCTTTTAGGCATCTCAGAGTAATTATAATGGGAAAAGCCAGCCAAGCTATAATTCAAATAAGCTTAGGTTTTAAGGCAATTTTTTAATGATTTGCCTTTTCCTCTAAGTAAAACAAAGATTATAAAGATTAAGTTAGCGGTTGCTTTTTCTTGCAGAGAGCATCTCAGGTAAAATATGAACCAGTGGTAAATTAAAGGCAGATATTCCAGCAGAATAAAATAATAATCAAAAAGTGCACCAGACAGCAAATGCAGCTGATGCTCAGGAGGGTTGGGTCGAGTCCCATTTCTGATGTTTTGGTTAGTTAAAAGCTGTGATTATGTTCCACATGAACTGCAACTTCATATATGCATTTTGCATTTATTAACTATGTTATGAAAATGACACAGACAGAGACAAAACTGTTATGGAGGATTTGGAATGGAACAAGCATGCTAATGAGCCTATACAAAAATGCATCTATTAGCCAGATGGTGAGTTACACAGACATTAGTTTCTGTTTACCATCTGTTTAATCCTCAGAAAGAGGCAGGAAAGGAGCTAGAAATGGTGTAGAGGAACAGCAAACAGTTACAGTGTAGTAACCTTCACAGTATGTCCTCAATGTCACTTTTCTTAAATAGTTCAGCGAAATACCTCTTTCTTGTGCCTGGTAGTAGGTACCAAATTATTGCAAATTCTCTAAGTTTCTCCAATGATTCATTCTGCACTGCATCTCCCTTTCTCAATATTCCCTCCAAAATGAAGACAAGTAGTTCCTCACCATGAGTAAAACACTTAACGTGGCTCAAAGCAAGTTAAAATCGGGGAAAAAAAAAAAAAGCTTTAAACTGTTATCAATTTGTATCACTGGAAAGAAGAAAAAAGATCCTGAATGCAGAGAGAAGACCTTAACTTCAACCAGGTCAATGACCTCCTCAACAACAAAAAAAGTGTTTTTTAAGGCAGTTTGCAGTCTTAAACTTCTCAATTTATGGAGTGACAAAGTCAGAAAAAATAATTGCCAGAAGTGCTATTGAGTGAGATCTCTATTTTAGTCTGAAACTGGAAAACTGAATTGATTAATAACTCAGTTAAAGATTCAATTAAGGTTCAAAGGCACTTAGAAGTTACTTTTCCTTGTTCACTAGAGGGTAGCAGAGAGACTAGTGAGAGCGTTTCAGCACAGCCTGTGCTCAGCAGCAATGAGTTCCCTTGCAAGCTTCTGTATTCTTAGACTCATCTCATGCCCTTCAGGCTTCCTGATAGAACAGAAAGGGTACATTTGATGCTATAAGTGTGAACCAAGAGCATAAAACTTAAGAGTATTCTTTATGTGATTTGATAAAATTAAAAATATTTTTTGGTTTTAGCACTGTTAATAACTGGGGTTTTTTTTAGAGAGTAAACTTGCTATCACAAGCAAGTGACAGTAAGTTTGTTGATACACATTGATAATAGTTTAAAGCATTTTCGAGACGCACATTTTTTTAGGAAGCATGTTTTTAGGAGCACTATATTGTGCATCGTCATATTTATCTGGGCAAATAATTTTAAAACAATACCATGACTATAGAAGGTTACTTGTCTTTTAGGCTGTATTTGTGGACATTCCACTGAAATAAATGCCTCTGGTCCAAAACTTCCTTCAGCCACCACATTAAATACCTGACAAAACGAGTTATTTTACTGTATACCAGTAATGGAGACTTTGTGGCATGTCAGCTTCTACTGCATTAAAATTCAACAGATTTCAGTATGAGTTACCTGTACCCTTTCTGGGCTACAGATGTCCAAAGGAATATCAAGAGAAGAGTTTCAAAAGTTGTGTTGAAGAGCTGCCTTCTACTCTTATGGTATTAATAGACAAGCCAAAATTTTGCCCTAAAAGCAACACCCCCCACCATCAATATTTATCACTGTGTCTGCCCTCTGGAATTTAAGATTTTAAAGTTATGCAGTTTTATGAGGTGTTGTTAAAGGTAGTATTACCTGACTGAGGCTGATGTTCTTACTGTGTTAAAAATCCCCCCTTTCCCCCCAAAATAATTCACATTTTAGGTTGCTCTTATTTGCCTGTGATGTAGAAAATGGAATTTAAAATAACTTGCTTAAAAATGTTTGCCCATCTCTGTTTTATGTAGTCACTTGGGCACCAGGTAATAAAAAGGGACCTTTCTTTAAGTAGTGGGACTATTTGCAACAACAGGAACCATTTGAAAAAGTACTCACTTCCCAAATAGCACTTCAGGTCCAAAGAAAACACCCTTTTGTAATCCCTCTGCATTGTGCCTGTAAAAGAAAAGTATGGACTGAAAAATCCGTGCTGCCATCCTCCCCTCCTCATTCCTGTCCCCATACACATGTAAACATGTGCCCACAGCCCCTCACAACCTTTGAAGCTTTTGTGTGTGCCTTCTGTGCCAGCCCTGCATTGCAAATAGAGAGGTGCTGTTACCCAGCTTCATGTTCCACCCATCAAGTGATATCTGTAGGGCAAATAAATATTTGGGAAATCTTTGAATTACTCATCCCTTTGCATTAAAACCTCTCTCAACTTCTAGCTTGCTTCTGATCTGAATTCCACAAAGAGACTGAAACCCACAGAGGGGATTCATAAATGTGCTCCTTATTAAATATGGCAAACAAAAAGAAAACCTGTTGATGTAGAGAACCATCCCCCTTGTTTTGCTGATTCAGATGTTTCATGATTAAACATTATAAACCAAAATAAAATATAAACTCACTTTGTGTGCTATATAAGAAATTTAACATGGTCCTTTTCATCAAATTGAATTGCCATATCAGTCTTCGAAGACTTCGGGGGTTTTGGAAGCTTCATGTTGCAGCATAGCATGCAGATGTCCTGGCTAGGGTTGAAGTTTTATTGTGTTTCACTTGTGTGATGGATCATGTCAGTGCTCTATTATTTTATCTCTTTTATAGAAAACCTCTTGGACTTCAATTCATACTTGGGATTGTAAATAATGCAATTGGTTTTGATGTGCACCAGAGAGAGGGAGCCATAGGACTAGAAAAAGCCAGATAATATCTCATCTTCCTGAAATCTAGATTGGAATTAGCTGCAAAACAAGTTGTATTTCCCATTTTCAATTAGTTGAAATTTTAATGAAATCTTTTAAGAAAAGTTTGAAGAACAAATTTCTACAAAATTATGACATTCACTTTTAAAGATATAATACCAGATATTTATCTTTACTATAAAGCTGCTCAGAAAATTGAGATTTGCATAGCAATTCTGAGACTGCCACTCTACTGCAGCAGCAATTAGTGCAGTCTTAAGCAAATTCTTACTACCAGGATCCTGTTAGTGTCTACGTAATGTGTATTTGTAAAAATCCCCTCTCCACCATGGCCCAGAACAACATAAGCACTAGTCTCTCCCAGTCCAGAACATTGATATCTCTTTGATGTTTGAGGCTGCAGGAAACCCCCTGCTTCTGTTTTTTGTTTTGTTTTGGTTTGGTTTTTTGTTTTTTTTTTTCCTGTCACATCAACCTGGGTTTTTTTTGCCCAGAATTTGCTAAAATATAAGCACCAAGCTTCTGTGTTTTGAGTCCTGCCATCTGAGTTCATAAACCCTTCAATTAGGCAGAATCATTCTCCATTTCTTTGACTTGTCAAGAACTTTTTCCTCACAGAAATATGTTTTTATTGTTTAGGGACAACTCTTCAGCAGAAAAGACTGAAGATACTTTGCCAGTGTTGTGCATGGCAGGATGATATAATTCACCTGGTGAATGATATCAACACTAGATGGTGTTGGTACCCCAGGACAATGACACTTTGCACTTCCCCACTGCTTTGGGGTCTTGCTTTCCCTTAGTGTTGTCTGTCTGGTGAGTCTGACAAGTTATATCCAGATGTTTCCAACTGATATTGTCTCAGGATGGGGGACAAAAGAGTCTCACCTTCATAATCAAAGGACAGCTCATGGAGAAACATGGACCAAACTATTATATATATTAAATAGAATGTATGCAATATTGAAGTACATACCAGTGATGAAGGTAATGGCTTCCCATTATCTCAGTTTATTTATCTCATCTGTTTTTTCATTCTGTTATCTTCTTTTTGTTGGCTAATGTGCAAATGCTTTTTTGAAGGTAAGTTTGTCTATTTATGTTTCTAAAATGCCATTTTGCTGATACTATCAAATCATAAGTAATAGTAGCATGAGTCAATGTACATTGAACACACAAACCAATACTTAGGAATTTTATGAACTTTCTTACACTGTATTTATGAGCTCCCAGAGCATTTTGTGTGCATTCAGGCCACTTCAGTTCCTGTACTTGATGTAATTAAACCAGACTTGAATTTTTTTTTTAACTACCAACCTTGATGGCCTCTCTTAAAAAACAACTTGTTTAATTGATGAATTTCTGCAAGTGTAGACTTATTATTCAAGAAGATAGCGAAAAGAATAATTTGGAAGGCACAAAGCCATCTACAAATTTATGGTTTGTGTAAGGATAGCCTAGACTATGGAAAAGTTTCAGTAAAGACTGAAATGTTTTGAAAGTAGGACAATCAAGCAAGATCATGCAGGGATATAAATGGCAAATGTGCACATATGCACAGTATTTCCATGAACCATTCAACTAATTTTTGTTCCGGGTCAAATTTGTCAGCACTGTTATTTCCACCTTCCAGTTCTTGATGTTGCAATTGTGCGTTAACCAGTTATGATTTGCTTCGTCTTTAGAAATATCTTTCCCTTTCTGCTCCCCACTGTGTTGGTGATGTAAACATGACACGTCTCCTAATGCTGATGACATTTGCTAAATATTTTGGTGCCTGCTCCTGTGATTATTCTCTGTACACAGCCATTCACTTCAGAGGGGGAGGATGGTGGGGGGTTACAGATGGAACTAATCCTGTCACAAGGATGCCTGTCCTCTGCTGCTGACAGTGCCACTGTGAGGCATTAGCTGCATAATGCTGTCCTTCTCTCCCTCAGTCTCTGTGTTCCCCTTTGAAATTGCCTTCTGCAAGCTTTCTCCCTGGCAAGGCACAATTGGTTACGTTGGTTAGTAAGGAAGATGAAAAGAGAATCATAGTTGAACAAACCTCTTTACGTTTCTTAGCCTTATCCACTGAAAACTAAAACAAGTTTTTCTAGGTGATTTTGTATATTTATGCTGCATGGGTAGGTAGTATCTTGTTTAAATTAGGTTTAGTGTGTGGACGTGTGTATGTGGCCATGTGTGTACAGCCTCATGCCTCAAGTGTTTGTCCTTGTTTGAGTTCGCTGCAAGTCCCCTTTATTTCCATAACTTGTTACAGTGCAGCTGAGTAATAGCCTTAAAAGTTGCTCAAAGTCCTGCACTTTAAAACAGTCCTATTGCATTGCTTTAGGTGAATATAGATATCCCCTGCACATAGGCATGCTAGGGAAACTAGGACAGTGTGAGTGTGAGTGTGTGCTTCCATGTAACATCCAGAAACTGAGTTTGGATACTTCATTGATGTCAGTAGTGTAACTGGTTATTTAAATTCTTGATCTTTCAACATTTTAATAATAAAAACTTCATATATTGTGATCTGTGAGTGCCTTTATCATTTGCTAGTAAGAGCCTTTTGTGTCTCTGCTCCACTTATGTTTTTGGTTAAGAAGAAATGTGGGCTTTAAATCTCATAAGCGGGTGATTTCATATAGTCTATATAAATGAGAGTTATGAAAGCACAGTGTGTTTAGCAAGGGAAGCCCATGCTGACCTTGCTTCCCTGAGGACAAGGAGCATTCTGGATGCCATTCCATAATCTTTCATTTTTATTTGATATTTGGAATATCTTCATTGATAAGTTACTGGTCTTTGTTACAGATTTTCAGTGTATGACCTATGAGGTGTGGAGGCAGCATGGATTGGCCACAGGGTGCCTGGAGGTTTTAGTAATGTAAAGGGTTTAATATCTCTTAGCTGTCAGGAATGTCCAGGGAAGGGAGTGCAGGGGAAGTCACTCCTACCAGCAGTGCTTTCTGTAGAGCACTGGAAGACCTTATTTAATGGGGATGAGACAATATTTTGACCATTTCAGGTTTTTTAATCTCCCTTGTATTTATACATGGGGGAAGTTTATTTGGCACATTGTAAGCACTGATTTTCTCAGAAAGAAAAACAAGACAGCATCAAATGAAGCTGCACAACAGACTCCAATCCCTAGGGTTAGGAAGGAAAGTCCTCTTTATATCTGTATGGAAGGGGGGTATTTAGGTGCAGCCTCGCCTGCTTTGTCTGTGTTGGGCATGCAAAACTGTGGGATTAGCAGATGCAGTTTAAGTGGCCTCAGCTGGAAGTGGCACAATAGTTGGCTGGTGCATAACTTGTGTCTGTTGATCTGGTCGCTGCTGCCTCTGAGCTAATGCCCAGACAGAGGAGTCAGCAGTCACTTTCACTGTGTCTGCATTGTAAGAATAGTCAGGGGAATAAAGCAAATGCCCAGTGGAGATTAAATCTATACACACTTAGTCTTCATTTGCAAAGTCCTAGTGGTGGTGGTAGAAAGAGGAGGGGGAATAACTAGGTTTTGCAGTTACTCATCCTCCTTTGCTCAGACAAAATGCAGTCTCAGGAACTTTGCATCTCACTGGATGGTCTCTCATTCTCATATGAATCTGGTTGATTAATAGGTGATGTGTGCAGGGACAGCTTTCTGGTGCACCTTCTGCCTGCCAAAGCCCTGACATGTGAGTACACGATATGCAGAGCTTCCACATCAGCTCTGAATTTCAGCATTAATTTGTTTTCAGTATCTCAAGGTAGAGCTCAATATCTTAATGATTTTATTTCTTTCCTGATTGTTTCTGAATTGGTCCTCATTTATCAAAATGATTTGTCTAATCTCCAGTAGGTTTTTGAGTAGTTGTGTACGTTAGAGAAGCCTCAAGAGAAGTAAGGCAGTTAACTTCATTGAAACTTTATGGAGTTTGAACACATGAGTTATTTATGCTCTTTTGAAAGTCTAATTGGTAGGACTACTTGTCATTTTTCTGCTTTCAAAAGTGCAAAGTAGCGCTGGTAAGTTTTATGTATTTTTGTGTGTGTGTTCACAAGATATGTATTGCCTGCACCTCTCGGGGCCTGTTAGTGTTGTTGTTCTGACTGCTCTGCTTCAAGAAAGAAACTGCTTAATAATGTTAATTCACTGTTTGGATCGGAAATACTTTTTTTTTTTTTTCTGTTTCCAAACAAGAGTGAACTCCTTCCTGTGTTTCCTTGTAGTCCTCTTGTAGGACTACAGGCTCCTTTGTTCTCTCCTGCTCTCGCTAGGGAGCTACCCCAGTTTCAGCAGCAAGGCAGATGCTTGCCAAGCCACCTCCTCTTGAGCTGAGCTCCAGAACTACAGACCAGCTTTGAGTGGGAAATTAGGGAGCTGCTGTATGACAGCAGGCAAAGGCAGAGCAAGCAGCTGAGGCAGAAGTGAACCTTTTAAGGCTGGGTTTAGAAAGCTGCTATTTGAGTGTGTCAACAGACAGGATGCATCCAGAGAAAAAGCAATTTATTTTTTTTCATAAATGTTTAAGCTGATTTTGGCTTTAGCAGATCTTCCTAATCTTTTAGAGGTTATCTGGTGACAATATTGTCGACTTTTATGAGTAAGCATAATGAGGGTAGGGAAAAAGCAGCAGTGATATCTTAAACATGCATTATTTTTCAGCATTTTTATCGTTTTAACAGTGGATCCTCTCCTCTTACATCAACTTTCCTGCTGCCTTTTCAGTGCTTCAGAGGCACCCACAGCTATTGCTGTCAGCAGCAGCAGCCAAGAGAGCAATGCATCCTGCCTTTTAATGGAGGGCTTTGATCCCAGTCTGGAGTGCATAAGGAAAACATTGAGGAAAAGTGTCTAAATAACCACTTAAAAGAGGATGTTGGCAATAAAAGGGAAATAGGTAGAGGAACTGGAAGAGAGTCTCTTCAGAAAAAGAGTGAAGCTCAACCAACTCTAAATCCTTCAGCCTCACCTGGTTGCAATGAAATTCTCATCTGCAGGTTTTCTTTCTGGTTAAAAGGATGAGATAAGAAAGCAATCACTGGGTGAATGTGCATGTAGGATTTTTTTGGGAGAAATAGAAGGAGATCCAACCTATGCTGTTTTTCCTTCCATGGGGTTTTCTTTGTTCAGATATTTAGGGGAACAATAAAATACTATAGATATTCAGTATCATTATGCTCTTTGCCTCCAGTAAACCCTTGGATAATTCAGCAAGTCTAATCCACTCTTTTTTATATGTTTTTTATAAGTTCTCACATTTTTGTTCTTAGGAGTTGGCCTTTCTTATTGAAAAAAAAGCATTGTTCATATTTATTTGCATGCACTTTTATATCTAACTGAAAAGGTTAAAAATTGCATGTAAATAAGGCAATTGTACTTTTTTCTCTATAATATGTGCTAGGCTTAAGGAAGGCAAATAGTTGTATCTGACACATATACAAGTACAAGAAGCAGAAAAAATTCAGGTGATGATGGAGAGCAATTATTTGACCTCATAAAGACAAGAGCTTCTGATTAGTTGATATCTCAGAACAAAATTTTGAAGAACACACAAGATTTAAAGCAAAGTGCTTTGTGCTTTTCTGTGAGTGTTTGACCAGATTTTGTAATCTTGTGTGATGACTTCTTGGATGGCTGTGTCTATCTCTGTGTCTGTAACCATATCTGGGGTTATGTTATTTATATATTTTTAAAAATATTATTGATATCACTACAACAGAATTCATTAAAAATTACGGATGCAATTGTTAAACATATGTTTACATAGCATATAGAGAGATGTAATCCAAAAAAATTAATGGTCTTTCTCTAGATACTCTTGAGGTATTCTCAAATTTTAGGAAGTACTTAATGATTGGATTGGTATCTGGTTCATGTTATTAATGACTTAATCAGAATATAGGTATCAGCCATTCATGTTTACATGTTTCTGATTTTGTGTTGTGAAAAACGTCCCTTAAAAAGGGGAAGGAGGGGGTGGTGAGAATAGCAGTATCAGTTCAATTGTGAGCATCAGTTGTAGCAGTTTCTTCTAGCCTATGCCAACAGGCCCCTTCCACATCAGCTTCTGCTTATCTCATCTCCAGGAAAAGGAAAAATGGATAAAATTGATGAAAAAGGATGGCATGAGCTTTCAATCTTACCATAAATCTTCTTGTAAAAATGCTCCCTAGCAATGGCATAGCCTTTTCAGTTACACTTCTGAAATATTCTGAATGGGTCACCAATTGTCTGTGTTTTGGCACACTTAAACTTGTAGTTTGATGTACAAATGTAGAATTACTACCATTCTTTCACTGGTAGTAATGACATTTCTGATACTAAAGGCAGTAAATTTTATCAGGTAAGCCTGATTTAGCAAGTGTTTAAGAACATAAATTTTAGTCTCTTCCATCACTTCTGTTTAAAGCTAAAGCACCACTTTTAAACAACTCACTGAGCCGGGATTTTGGATGTTTTACTTTCCAACTGTTTCATAATCTCATATACCAAATTTTATCTATTTCTATGACTTACAAGGACAAGTAATTATTCTGCTTTTTGCTGAGGGAAATTACTCTGAAAATATATTAAACAATGCAAACATAACGCAAAAAAAAAATCCCATTTTATTGTGTCTTATCTGATGCTAACCTGCCAGCAGGCTAAGCATGTAGCAAAAATTAGGTCACATGAAGTGTTTGCTTCTGAGAAGTATATACACATATTTAAGTTAAAAACGTTTAAAAAATTGTGTGCCAGCGTCTAAGTGTTTGAAGCCTCTCCAAATTTGACTTCTCAAGACCTCTCTGAATTAAGTTCTCATCATGAATCCCTGGGGATGGTGAGTATTTATTATTAATGATTTTTAGGGATTTTTGGCACATTTGTTGCCCTGTGGTAAAGTTCCTTGATGCCGAGCATCTCAGGACAGCAGAGTTGCAACTGATTTCCTTGGAAGATGCCCCAGCATTATCTGTATTGCTAACAGGATTCACTCTGCTGTCACAAGAAAGGAGAATTTTTCATACTTTTAGGTTTGAATTGTAACAAAAAAAAAAAAAAAAGCCACATTTGAGAACTCTGGGAGTTGAGTGCCAGTTACTGAGTAAAATTACACCTTGTATCTGCGTGTTCAAATATCCTACACATTTCAATTTTCTGGGTGAAATTGCCTGGACCAGACTCCGAATCTGACAGGTGACATAAATAGAGCTCAGCCCTTCATTTGAGCATCTTTTGAGGTCTGGTCATTTATATTTGTCTGTCTTTTAGCACAGAGCTATGGTTCGCTGAAGTGCATTAATGGTATTTTGCATTGTTCTATCAGTGTACCTCAATTACTGTAATTTTGTACCTGCATTCTCCAGTACTGGGATTCTTATTTGTTCTGTTTTACCTATGCATTTGTTATGAGGATACAAGCATTTTTAATTTATTACGCTTCAAACTAAACAGAAGCAAAATACATTAACATTCTGAAGTGGGTTTATGCCTCATCAATGCAATTCCTGGGGCTCAGTAAACATGCAGTGATTTTCACTTGCATTAAATTTAAGTGTAGAAAGTCCACCAGCAAAGTAAAGGAGATGAAGCCAGAACTCATTTTATTCTGTATCAATATTTTTTAGTAAAAAAGTGGTTTTAGTTGTAATTTGGATAAAACTTATCTTTCCTTTTCTGTGATTTGCTTTGAATAGATTGCAGATAATATAATTCTATCCATGCCACTTCATGGAGAAAATAGTTCCCAGATTTTTTTTTTGTCCTTCAGCCATCATTCACATTTCCAATTAATGTAAATTTAACAGACTATTCATTTACATATTTGTGGGTTGAGGAGTTTTTAAGGTATTTTATAAAACAAATATTAGGAGAAATTGAAAGCAAGACTGCTTTCTTCTTGGGTACTTACAACCTAAGCATGTGAAAAAAGATGAAAAATGAGAATTTTGGAAAGTGTTTTCTTGTCTTTCTTGCTCATTTAGGTAGTGGGTTTTGATTGTTTAAGAACAGTATCTATTTTATATCTATCTATTGACATTGACTCATATTCAACACAAAAACTGAAATGCAAGTATGAAGGCAAGAACTGTTATTTTGATGTGTGTGCCTTGCCTCATTTGTCCTGTTACAGGTTATGTCTACTAGTAAAACTATGGAATTTTTTTTGGTGGGGTGATAGGGATATGGAAATTTAAACAACTTTACTTACCTCTTTTCACTGCATTTGGCAATTATATATCTCAGTCTCAGCAGAAACTGGAAAATCTTTGTTTAGTTAACTAATTGTATGCTTTTGCTCTGAAAACTCAGTCCAAAATCTGCATTAAAGAAAAAAAAGAAACCTCAATGTTTTATGTTTATGGAATTCTTAATTAATATTCTTAAGAGACCTAGAAAAAAAAAGAAAGCAGTCAGTTTCTGTGGCTAAAGTAGTTCAGAGACTCTCAGCTTTATTCCATGTTTAATAATAAATGTCAAAAAACTTGAGTCCCCCTCAAGAGCATTATGGTAGAGCACACATGAATTTTGAGTGAGCAGGAATAAGTAACATTATCATCTGTTCCAGATGTTAAAATAACTGAAACTTAAGGTATGGATGATGCCCAGCTGTTGTCACTTGTCTCTCCTGGGACTGCATGGGCACCCTTTGGGAAGGCTCCTGGCCTTTTGTTTAGGTGTCTCATCTAGCTAGGCACTGTCCCACCAAAATTTTAGAAGGTTTTTCCAAGAGGGTGATCCTCTCCCATTGAGCCCAGCAGAACCACCTGCATTGCCCGGGCAGCTTTTGGAAACCTGCATCTCTGGAGATGTGGAATGGAAAATCCTGCCTGTTTGCCTTAGGTGTTTGCCTTGGTATGTCAGTTGTGTAAGGAGCACAAACACCTGAGGAGAGACCCAGACGTGAATGTCAGCCTGTTCATCTGGTGTGAGCATCTCAGCTGAGGGAGAGAGAAGGTGTAAGCAATGTCCACTTTCTGCGTTGGAGTCACCCTGCAGCAAAGAACTCAGCGCTCATGGAACAAATAAAGGTGGAGCCAGCCTTGAAGGTAGGGATTGGAGTGTTGATCTGCCCAGTCCCTGTTTCCCAGACAGTTCTTGCTTTTAAAAAATATTTTTTATCTAGTAGTTGAAAGTGTAAAATGCATACATGTGCTTCCACCATTTCTGCCATTACTGCAGTGTTGGCCACACCTTGGTTTTCAGCTTGTTTAACAGATCTAAGCTGTTTGCTGGAGCCCACCTGTCATGGAGCACAGCAGATCAGCAGATGCCTGTCTGCTGTAGGCATCTTTCTGGGTAATTAAGGTTAATGTACAGGGAACTTTTCCTGGAAACATTAAGTAGGGAGTCACCTATTGGGTTTTAGTACCTAGGAGATTAGGTAGTTCTGAATAATGAATGAATTAGTCTGTTGTACAGTTTGAGTAGGTTTTAAATTTCACCTTCATATTTTATATTTTTGGCACTTTTTTCTTTCTACTATGCCTGAGCTCTCAGGAGAGCTCTTGGCATGCGATGACTTTGTGGTTTTCCCTGTCTTATCAGCAAGTTATTGGTCATCACTCACACTCACACCTTATTGAAAGCTGAAATAACTGAGTGCTTTAAGTGGTTCTATCTAGAGGGTTTTTTTGGTTTTTTGTTTTTTCTTTTTTTTTTTTTTTTAACACAATCACAGAATCAATTAGGTTGGGAAAAATCCTTTGAGATCATTGAGTCCAGCCTATGACTGAACAGCATCATGGCAGCTAGACCATGGCATTAAGTGCCACCTCCAGTCTTTCCCTAAACTCCAGACTTTCATTAAACACTTCCTTTGTTAAGTCACTGGCTTAATCTACTAAATCTCACGTGGTGGTGCCAGCAACTCTCCCTTTTCAGGCTGCTGTCCCCTTCCCCTTGCTTTCCCCTCTGTGATCTCTTGTCTTCAGGGCCTGCAAGATCTTTCCAATTTCTTAATTTTTTATGTAGGAGATAGTCAAGTGAGGCACATCTTGGCTACATTTCTGAGTTGTTATTCCTGATTGCTCTGAGGTTTATCAAGGAAGTAGTTGGTTATGTCTTTTATCCTGGCCTTGGGAGCGTTATCATATGTATTTTGGGCAAGGAAGGAAGAGGGGAAAACGGCAGATGTGGGAAAGGGATTTTCGGTGGAGTGAATACCAGAACCGGTGCGTTGACATAAATTGAATTACACCCAGCCTGTTTTGGCTTGTGTCCTCCCTTCTTGCCAGTGTACACTGAGAGTGTACAAAAATGATTTGTACTTTCCAATTATTAACTATTTTGTTGCCATGGAATGTCAGCCTTACTCAGCCTTCCTTGCCCAGACCATGAGAAGTAAAGGAGTGAGTGGTGCTGGCACCTTTCTTTTAAACTGGAAGAAATCAAGAAGAAAAGCAGCAGTGCAGATCAGGCATTCCTACTCTCTGGATGCTTCTTTTTTTCTTGCACTGATGCTCACAGATATTAAAACTAACATCAAAGAGAGAACGAAATTAAATATGTGCCTCCATGCCTGTTCAACAGCCAGCAATGAGTGCAGTGGAATCAGTTATTTATTTTGTGATTCACTGAAATAATGTGTTAGTTGAAGGAAAGATTACTTGCCATAACATTTGTGTTTCAATTATGAAACCTTTCCAATGTAGGTAAATATATCTATCACCAAAAGAAATATTTTGAGGCATCAAATTTTGAAATTCTACTTGGATATATTGCCCATCTGAACTGATAATTTATTAGTTGAAATAGTTGACCCTGATGTGTGAATCACACTCATGTATTTTTCCCTTGGGGGTCTGTGAACAATATGATGATTTTACTGATTTCCTAAAGTCTCAGCAATAAAATTTAATCATCTTTAAGCAAGAATTGCAAAAGTTTTTTTCCTGGTAAGATTGATGCTTTACCAGTTGTACGTGCTTACTTCTTATGAATAATATTAAGTTTAAAAAAGCTATCATGTAAATTTTATTGGTAGGTAATGTATGAGCAAAAATAGAATCTCTTTCTCAGATAGTTTTTTAGCTAGATAATATGTCGTAATATCACTCTAACAGAATTATAAGTAAGAAAAATTAGATTTGGTTTGTAGAGATGTGGTTTGCAAGATTTTTGCCCATCTCCGAACAAAGAGAGACCAGATCAGAGATAGGTGATCAAGTTTTGTTCAATTGATTTGTTATCTTTTTCTTCTTTTTCATAGTAACCTGGGTCTAAAAGGCTTAGAAGAGGAATGTGTTTTTAAGAAACAATTTAATTTCAGTTGAAGCAAGAAATTAGCACCCAAGAATTGTGATAGACAGGGAAAAAGCAAAAAAATTATTAAAAGTGGCAGAGGAAGAATAGCGGAGTGGTTTCAAATAATACTAATAAAGGAATAATAAAATTAGGCTCACAAAAAATAGGCAATTTGAAGCACAATTATAACTAAATTGCTATAGAAGGTGACTGTGAAGAAGGAGTTACCTTGTCTTGTTTTTAATACCTTAGTTAAAGAAAATAAAAATCACAAGTGTCCAGTAGCATTATTGCCTCTTTAAAACTCACTTAATATGTGCAATAAAAACCAAAATTATAGATGGATTTCCTCACACTGGCCTACCAGGTAAAATTTATGATATAAACACAATTGGATGCTAGAGAAAACCAGGTTTACCTTATGCAATCTTATGAGTGAGTATCTGGAGTCTGCAATGGTGTTAAAGCTGTGATTTCTGAGGTGTTATCCTATCTTTCTTTGGATATTGTTGGACTAGTATTCAGCGATATGTGTCAGAAGAACCTTTCAAGGATTATGTAAGTAGAATAAATTACTGGTAGAAGAGGGTACAAATGAATTGTGTTTAACAAATATTTTAGTATGTCAAAATATAGAAAAATAGTAAACCAGAGAATAAAAAAAAGTCCACTCCACAATTTGTATACTAGAGTTTAGTAAACAAGAATATTTTGTTAGTATTCTGAGTTCTATCTTGATACTTTCAAAAATAGCATCTATTGAGTCACTCTCTGGACAGATGCTTGTAGTACTGAAGTTTGCTCATTAAGAGTAAATCTCCTGCTTCTGCATTTCAGAAAGTCAAAGAATAAAGTTATTTGTTTTAGGACAGGAATATTTTTAACTTCAAAGGCCAGGAGCTCCTAGCTTTGTTAAGAGGCTACAAAAGATGCATCAGCAGTATCAGAGCATCATAATTGTGGATGGAGGTATGGTTCCATGCTCCCAGCATGGGAGCATCCTGCTTTGCTGGTCCTGATGCAGACTTTTTTCTTTGGGTACCCTAAATTATATCCATTATATCCATTATTTATTCTTCAGATCTATTGGATTATTTAAATTCAAATTATGAAGGGAATTCCTCAGCAAATAATGTCCTCCAGTTCAGAACTACACTGAAAATAATAAAATGCCTATGTAAAAACAACCTCGAAAAAATACCAGCTGTATGGGAATAGAGAATCAGTTGAATTTATTTCCCCAAACACAGTATACTTTGTGGATATTTCTTCCAAGTACAACCAACTTGAAAGGAAGAGAAACTTTATTCATAGGAATGTAGGTCAGTTAGCAGTACAAAGTAATTTTTTTCCCTCTTCAAAGGCCCCATATTTGACAGTCTATATATAATAAATAATTTATGATTGCAAGTGGACAAAACAGACTAAAGTTATGAAAGTTGGAGGAAAATCATCTAGATATTGAAGATCCAGTTGGTGCTTCTGATCCACTTTGAGGTGGCCTCCAGAGCCTCTGCTGCAAAAAAAACACCAACCGGTCAGCACACCTAGAGCATCTTCCCTCCCCTCCCCTCCCAGGCCTGCAGCCAGCCGTGTCCCATCCCCCAGATTTGGCTCAGGGTAGGAGCATTTTCCCCCAAGTTGGCTGCTGGGATGAGAGCCCAGGGAGAGCCACCTACCTGGGCTGGGAGATAGGGCTGGTGTGGGAAGTAACAACTTTGTCTTAATGAGCATAATGAGGCAAGTCAAAGTATTTGAAGATGGCAGTGGTGTGACCCAAGAAATGGGAGAAGATGTCCTGCTGCACATTTCTTGATGAGGTGTTTCCATAATGAGGGAGTGAGGAGGGTTGGGATGATGAAGGCTGCTATAACATGGAGCAAGGTGTGAATGAAGTGTGCATGAAAAAGGACTCTTAGCTTGCGCGAGTATCATAAGACATATGGCTAAACTAATTAGTGCTTCTTACAAAGTGTTTCTTCTTTGCCACATTGTGCTTTTTTTGTGCTCTCCGTGATAGGTAACTCCATCCCATTAAATCTCATTCAAGTGAGCTCTTCCAAAGAGTCTCCGTTTTCTGTTTATGAAAAATGTTACACCTAAAGGGGCAATGTTTCCAAAAGGACATATTTTTCCTTATAAAAATATCATTCTCTTGTCCTGTTTGCATGTCATTGCATTCAAATCCAATGATTTATGGCAATTAATAGATATTACTACTCTGTGAAGTGTGTTTTGAAAAACACACCTCATAAACTGACATATATATTTATACATAAACACACACACATCCTGTACTGTAAACTTGAACTTACTCTGGAGTAACTTCTGTACTTAATTCTGTACTTAATCTAGGTGGACAAAAGCTACTATTCATGGTCCTGTGTAGCATGCTATGCCTTTTTTGACAGGATATGTACGTGATGAACTAAGGTATGCCCCTGGAACTGCTCTGCTTCCTTGTAGCAGGTTATGGCAATGTCTGTGAGCTGGTGGACAGCAAGCAAATGAGAAAATGTATTAAAGTCTCATGGAACTGTAGAGTGACAACTATGTCCTTGCCACCACGTCTCCTAAAAAATTGCCTCTTTCTTCTGATGAATAATGACAATGTATAAGGCAGATTTTTAGATTAGAAGCATGTTGATGTGTTGATATCTTCCACTGAGAGCTTTGGTGATAAAATTTTAACTTGTTTTTACCCAGTACTCTCCCAGTTGCAGGTTTGTCAGGGTTAGGTTGTTCCCCACTCTTTAATTCTTTCTTTTTTACCCTGAAAATTATGTATAAACATAAAAAACCCCTACTTGTTTTATGGCCCTAGTCTTGATTCATGCATATAGTACTGGATTTGTTCTATTCAAGATGAGAGAGGTAAGTTTCCAAATAAGAATAAGAAGATGAAGAAGAAAAGATCTTTATTTACTTACATTTCAGTACAGCTTCTAAAAAAACCCTACATTTGTACATTTGTAAATACAAGTTTGTGACACCCAGGTGTTATTTTTTGCAATGTTTACATTGAAGGAAACATCTATTAGAAATTCACTTTTTTTTACTATGTGCAACTGTAGTCATAGATAACAATCTATGATCATAAGTATGATACAACCCTTTAAAATCAATTATGTTAATTATAACAACTCTAGTCTCAGCCCATCTGAAATGTTTGGTGCACGTTGTGTATCAGACTAATGAAATTAAAGAAATGTGTTAGTTCTTTTTAGCACTGAATGTACGTGAAACAATTCCTGTGTTCCCTTACATGCCAGGCAAGGCCTTACAAGTTCTTGTAGACCATAAGTAAATGGATACATGGCTGAGATGGTGCCTTGGGGTTAAATGCTCATGAAATGATAAATCTGAATAAGTAACAAAGCAGCCTTTCAAATATGGGGCACATTGTTAGATGTTGATGCTTGAAGGCTGGGAGGGATGGGTTGCCTGAAGAATGATAAAAATTATGATGTTTACCAGAAGACAAGTTAATTTGTGTAAAATGACTACATGTTTCAAAGCAGGAAATTGTACTAATGCAAGTTTAAGGTTGTACTGTTAAAAATCATAACAATTCAAGGAATATTGAAGTTAAGTGTCCCATGGCAAAATTGGTTCAGGTTCCCTGTGTGCCTGTTTTATGGTCCTGTGTTGCATTCAGCAGTACAAACACCAGCCTAACCTACCCTGCAGCAGGCAATGTGTAAGAGGCAAAGCAGAGGTGTAAAATTACCCAGGAGCTCAGCAGAGATAATGCTGTTTTAGCAACCTTCTTTTATGTTTTTGGCATAGCAATAAAACCATAAATGTTCTGCAACTACATTAGCTTAACTTTAACTTGTCTAATACCCTATTATGCCTGTTCTAAAGCAAAAGAAAGCAATTGCTTCTTTTGGAGGGAAGAAAATATTTTTTTCTGATTAACAAGTGCTGAACCATTGCAGTTCCACAGTTCTGCCCATTACATTGGAGGGGTTCCACTCCAGGTTCATCTGATGATCAGTTCCCTTGGCACGTGTGCTGTAACTATGGATTACTTCCTCACTTTAGGGTTCTAGACTTGTATCATTTTGCAATTGACTTCCTTTTTGTGATGACAGAGGTTGAAGGAGAACTTGTGTCTGCCTCTGGCTTTGCTTTCCAGGCTGGAACAGTGCAGGCTGAGCCCTGGGCTTCCCTTGCAGCTCGCCAGCCTTGTGGCATGGCTGTGTTCGACTTCTATCGCTGAAGCTTTCATGGGGTAGAAGGCAAGCTTTAACTGAGTCGTATATTCAAGAGCTTCCAAACTGGAGCAGAATCTGTTCTGGTCTTTGAAGTGTCTGGAAAAATCACTCTCCTACTGACTCTGTGTAGAATTCCCTACCGTATCTTATACCTCAGTCTCCCTCTGTTGCTTGTGTAAACCTACCAGCTGCTGAACCTTCATTTCTTTTGTGGCCCAAAGCCACCATTTCTCCCTCTGAAATGTTTCTGTCCATTTGTTATTTATTTGGAAATAATTTTACCATTTAAATCAGATATTTCAAATCCTATTAGGACCTCTAGAAAACGTTATTTGTGTTTTTGCATTTTAGATGATGGAGTAAAAAGCCTCTGGGAAGCCTGTGCTCCATAGATAAAATGCAGGTTGTAGGTGATGTGCAAGTTATTTTCTCTGTACTTTCCACATCAACCAACACTTCCAGCTTCTATGAAGCTTCCCTCAGAATTCTGTGTATTGCTAAGACATCTGTCTTTCTTGAGTTGTAGAAGCTGTATTTGAACTATGTATTAAAAAACCAAAACCAGTTTGGTTCTAATTCTTGGAACAGGTGTTAGTGGTTGTTTGCTATGCTGAGAGGTGGAGGTATTTTTGTTTCTATCTGAAGTTTTTCAGAAGTAGTCTATAAATGTTTCATTTTCTACTCAGGTGTTCTTACCTCTAACATAAATCATGAGTGTCTGTAAATGTAAGTGTTCAGGGTGGGGTTGGGCAGTGGGGGTGTGTAAGGATTGCTTTTGGCAAGAGAGGAATGAGGGTTACATGCCGGGAAGATGTCTGCTGAGATGAAACATTGGGTGGGAAGGTATGTTGGAACTGGTTATGCATCTTTGATTAAAGAATAGCTGTTTTGGACCAGACAACTGTAAATAAACACTCTTGGATGATAAGAGAGACAATCCTGCACTGACCCCCCTTTTTTTCCCTGCAAGGTTACTTTGAATCTGGACAATGACCAAATCCCCAACCAGCCACACAGGCAAGGACAACAGCATGGGGGCAAGTGGATGGTAGCAAAGGATAATTGGGCAGCTTCTTTCTTGGGACAAACATGTTGTGTCTTTATTTAGTTTTGATGATTGCTTTTACCTGCACGGTGCAAAATTGTAGATATACTAATTCAGATACCTAGGTAAAATTGAAGGTTTAATTTTCATCTAGTGGAGCAAAAAGAAGGTAATGTTTCATTTCTCTAGAGACTCAATTTCTAGAAAATTGCATACAATATTATGTAGTGAGAAGAAATTTTTTCTACACTATACTCATTTTCTGAATATGTGCACAGGTCTATAGCATGCCATAGAATTAAGTACTAATTTAACCAGTCATTCTTTATGATATGTGGCTGAGATATAGTTTGATATGACAAAATTCAAACCTCTGTTTAAAGTGGAGCATTCAGCAAATATAAAGAGAAGAAACATGGGGCTTGTCTTCATCATTGGTTAATAGGTTACTCTGGAATGTTGATGGATAGAAGATGACTTTTCCCTGGGCTCTGTTTGGAAAGAGATAAAGTACTGTAGTTGATGACAGAAAGTTCTGCTGATTATCATACCTCTCTGTTACATATCTTGATTCAGATTTTTATGCCTGATTGCTCACGTGTTAGATTTTGTCTCACATTAAAAATATATATTTCCCCTCTTAAGACAGTTCTGGCCTTTAATATCAAAACATCTCCTAAGATTTATTTAGTGTCATTTCTTTTTCCTGGTCTTTGTCTTGTGAATCTGGGTTCTGCTTGACCATGTACGTGACACAGTCTCATGAAAAGTAGGAGGGTAAGATTTGGAATTTGCTCTGATTTCTTATGTTTTGACACAATGCACAGTTAGGTTTTTTTTGCACTAAGTCCAAACACAGTGTTTTGCCAAAATCAGTGAGCATTGTTGACCTGTGATTGCTGTGGAGAAACACTTCTGTGGAGGTTTTCTCCCTGCTATGGTTCCAGCCAAAAGTGGAGTTTGTACCTGAGGAACTGTGAGTGATGAGAGCTCCCTGGTCTTCTCAAAGACTGCAGTTTCCCTCCTACTTGTGGTCCTGCTGACACTGGGATGGTAGGAAAGCTACCACTTTTCAGTGAGTAGCACACTGCTCTTCATCCAGTGAACTCACTGACTGCTCTGTCTTGCTGGATGCTCTTGGGAGAAGCATTAAGTGACTCTAATTAAATTATAGCAGCAGGAGGTGATAACATCTTTCTTGTTATGTTTGATTTCACAGAGCTCTGGAGAGTGCTGCTGCTTAGTGCCGCACAATGACCAGAGGTGTTCTGAAGGTCTGGCAAGAAGTAGCTGGTAGTTGTGGGGTTGTCTTAACTAAGAAAGTACTGCTCAGCCTTGAAGGGATCCCTGCACCCAGCATTAGACCTTATGAGATGACAAGCTGCAGGGGAAGCTCATTAATAAACCTGATGAGATGAAAAGTGAGTGCAAGTTTTCTGGAAGCTCTCTCTCTCTCTGTGCAGTTGTCTTCCTAGCTAATAGTTAGAACAAACACAACATGGAGGTGTCATCAGTATTGGCCACCCATCCCACTTATCTCCCCTGAATGTCCAGACAGATTAATAATCACAACAGAAATCATCTCAAATTGGTATACAGATGTTCTGGGTAAAAATGGCAGATGCAGCTGTTGAAATGCAGGGAAGCCTGCATGGGTGAAGCCAGGTATTAAGATAGCTGATGATGAGGTGATCATCTGCCATTTATGTCTAGGTTTTGCTATCTAACAGGGGAATGCAGAGGAGGGTGGTTTATCTTAAATGTCACTTCATGAACACAGTGATTAAAGTGCTTACATTGGAAGTGAGACTCTGGTAAAATGGTTTTCTTTTCCAGAGAGAGTTTCAGACCTTCTCTACACTAAGTGCTTTAGGAATTAAACTATTAAAGTGTTTAGAAATCAGTGGAAGAGTCTTACTATGCCATTCTCTGTTACCAGGACTGCTTGTATATTTAAAATTTAAATAATAATCAGAGTACAAGTCCATGCCTTTATCTCACTTCAGATTCTCACTCCAGCCTATACAATCCAGACAAGACAAGATGTGAGAAGCTTTTAAAATAACCTAGAAATGTTCATGTACATTATCCATCTAGACATTAATGCTATTCATATTCCTATTGTATTGGTGGTTCTGACACATATGAGTGTTTCTCACAGCTGTGCTGCTCCATTTCATTTTGCCTCAGAAATAATGAAGGTAAGCACAAGAGTGATGCTGTCCTTAGTGGGCAGGCTTGGAACCCTTGGAAATGATGAGTTGTCCTTGGGGCTAGTGTGAACACGTTTGATTGCTTGCAGGAAGAGGCCTCCCAGCCTGGGCAGCACTTTCAGGATTTATCTTTATAAACTGGATGAGCTCGGATAGAAGAAGCACTAAGTTTTGAGGGACCTTGCAGATGAGTATAAAAGCATTTTGATATTTTATGTGCCTAGGTTAGCAGATGGCAGATGCAATGCAGTACATTAATGTAGAATAAATAATGAATCTTAGAGAAAAAAATAAGAGGAAACATCTGCTGAATTGAAACAGGATGTATCATAGTGACCGAGAAAAGAAGAGCAAGTTACCATGGAGAAATTCTCAAAATGGGCAATATAAAGAACAAAAAATGCCGTTGCTACAAAATTTTTTAATCTATTTTTTTTTTGTTAGAACACAGTGTGCTTATTTAAGAGTGTATGATTGCTGTGCAGGAATATATATTTGTTTACTGGTTTAAAGAACTTCCCCCCACTTGAACACTGAATTGTAGGGCACTTAGAGCCATACCATGACCCATTGCCCACCAAGGGCGCTTTTTTTCTGAGAAATGTGCTGTAATTCAAGAGAGTGAAGCAATGTTTCCCATCTGCATTAATATACCAAAAGTGTGATGGTGCAGAGTCTTAAGAAATACAAATCTTCGTGTTTAGGAGCAGGTCTAATTGCTCGTTCTGTTGAATTCTTGTGGCTGAACCCAGAAATGAGCCAATTTGTGGCAATGCAGCCTCAAAATAACCAGTGAGGGGTTTACTATAAGCAACCAAATTACTTGAGCTTTTGGTTTGGTGAAAATTACTTTCTAGGGAAACAATCTTCTGGTTCATTCCAGCATCGTTGTTGTGTATGTGCTAGTGAATTAAATGATTTCTTGGTGTTTCCATTTATGAAATGTGAAATAAGGTGGCACAGATATTGTTGACAGGTTCAATCTCTGTCTCCTTCTAGTACTGAATTTAAATGTTAGTGCTGCAACTGACGTTATGTAAAATAGGTGAAAAAGGGTCAATTCTCATCTTTCAAATCCTATGAACTAATAGTAGAAATACTGGTAAAACCTTTTTTATTTTTGACTTTTAATTTGTCTTGGCTTTGTTTTATGAGTGTTAAATCAAAGAACCTTTATATAATGTTAGCATTAAGATTGCACATTAGCCAGGAAAAGAGCCATATAAAATCATAAATGTTACACAACTGTATATTGCTATACAAATTTTAGTGGTCATGTAATATTTAAAGAATGTTATGCTGTTTTCTTTCTATTTTAATATTTGTCAGAAAAACAGAGTCAATACTTTTGTTCCTTGTATCCAGATACTGTGCTTATTCATATTCTCAGAATAAATGATCCTGCAATCAGTTAGACTGCAATATACTTATTGCAATAAACTCATGTTATAAAAATAGATTGACAGGGATTCTGAGATTCCTAGCTTGGTTTTCCTATAACCAAAAAGAAAAAAATTAAGAGCATGGCCTTTACATTAGAATACCACTAATTATCGCATTTGAAATACTTGGATGCTGATGGACAAGTATCAGAGGATGAAGTGGAGATTTCCTGGACTATTTGGTACAAGGTGTTGCAGTGCAAGAGAGCAACAATCCTGTGGAAGGGTCTGCACAGATTTCATTTTGTGATACATTGTCTTGATGACAGGATCAAGTACCTACAAAACTGAGTGGTGTTAAGATGACCTCAATAAGTCAAATGAAAATGTGAAGCAGTCTGGAGAACTAAAGGTGCCAAATTCTTCTTAAGACAGAGCTGCTGTCAGCAGCAGCCTTTAAAAGTGCTTGGTTTAGTGGTTCTTTCCCATCTGTGGCTTAAAATAAAATCAGAAGTTTTTCTTCAAAGAAATAAAAAGTATCTCAACACCACTACAACAGTAAGAGACATTTGTACCTCTCTAGTTTGTTACCCTGGGAGAGGACAAATGAGCATACATAATTGTTGTGTGTATATATTCTTATCCCTTTTTACCTGTGTTTTTTCCCTATCAGGTTTGTTTCTCCCTGGTTGAATTCTGCTGAGACAGAAGGTGGATGTTGCAATACCCATCTCTCTTCTTTCTTGAAAGCTTAATGTGAATTAATTTCTTCATTTGGTCTCCTAATGAAAGAAGTAACTCTAGCTGCAAAACTGTTCACTCTTATCTTGATAATTTTATGGGCCACTTGCAATTGTTATATCTAATTCAACACATTTCAAAAATAGGAACATGATACAAAAAAAGAAAAAAAAGAAAAAAGCAATATTATTTTAAAAATTAAAAAAATAAAACAAATTAAAATTACTGGAAAGTTAGCTGAATTGGCATGTCATGTTTGCTTGTCTGCAAAGTGTCCACTTAAATAAAGACCAGCAAGCAGGGAAACAAATGTCTGATATGTCTTTCATAATAAACATAGAAAAGCATTTGATTTAACATTCAAGGAAAGGAGGCACTTTATCATGTTGGGATGAGAAAAAAATTACTAGAACTGGAGAAACATAGTTCATGGACAAAGCCAAACTACATGGATAGGATTATTGAGAGTAAAGATTAGTAAGCCTCTGTGTATTATGAATATTATAATGATTAATAAATATTCTGACAAAAATACTAGAAGGCAGTAAAGACTCTGCTAAGAGTTATGAAATTTTTCTTGGAGAACAGGATTTGAAACTCTTTGCAATATTTTAAAATGGGTCACGATAGGCCAAAAAAATTCGTTTCTACCAAATGTTATTCTATTGAAGTATTAAGTTTTATGAATGATTGGCAACTGTGATCTAACAATTATGCCATCTTTCCTAATTTACATTTCCTGTCTGATGTAAAATCTCAGCAGTTATTGTATATAATTTCACCTTCTTCAGTGTTTTATATTTTTCCATATTAATCCAAGTCAATGAGAAAAATATTTAAATTGGCATTACAGAACATTCTTGTAAAACAAAAATATTTGCGAATTGAATGTAGAGAAGAGTGACCAAGACAAAACAGTTGTGTTAAAATATCCCTCCTAATGTGCAAAACGCGCACATTACATTTTTAAACAGGATTTTACTAGGGTAGTTCTGTTTGAGATGTGGCTGTAAATAAGTTAGTTGAAGACTGAGTTGCCTTTGACAAGATCTGCATGGGTATGTGTACAAAGTGTACTTTGTAAATGTACATGTGCATGGCAGCAAATGAGGTAAATAGTACAAGATATACATGTGTGTTTAAATGGTTTTGGCAACTTAAGTTGCAAGGCTTAGGCCACTGGTGTCATTTGCCACATTCCAGATCTCAGAAAGGCTTCAAAGTGCTGCTAATAATAAAACAAGCCAAACCTCTGCTTGCTTTGATAGGTATTTGAGAAATGTCTACGCACTCCTATTCCAGTGGAGAAAGCCTCCAAGTCCCGGCGCCTGAGCTGACACAGCAGCTTGGCAGCAGACCCAGGAGTGGGGTTTGGGCTGCCCCAGCTCTGCTGCCTGGGGCTGTGCTCCCACGCTGGCCCTGGGCTGCCAGCACAGCCCTACACAGGCATCAGGTGCACTGCAGCCAGGATTATTTGTTCTGGCAGCAGCTGTTTACTCCCAGTCACTGTCTTTTTCCAGGGATTCTCTCTTGTCCCATCATCTGTAGTAAATTCGAAAATGACCAAAAAGGCCATGGCTGCCTCAATAAGTTGTGCTGTCCCTGTTATGGAAAAAAAAACAAACAACCCAGGTTGAATTCAATAAATCATATAAAAGTATTTCCATATAGGCACTTTTATCATCTTTGTTTAGAGGCTCCAAACCATTTGTTAAAATGCAGATAGTCTAATTGGATGTGAATAAGGAGCTGGAGAGTTGCTATCAGAGCACATGCTTCAGTCATAAGGTTCCTACCTTGTTTTATTGATACTTTGCTTAAATCTACTGGATTAATATTTATTTTAAGTTAGAAAAGCTAAATATTTGGCTATAGGTGAAAAATATGTAGGGTTTTTTACTCTCCTATTACTTTCATTTCCGTGATGAGCTTAAACAAGCGTACATTGGTAGGTTTTATGTTGTGCTGTGAAGCTCCGTGTCTCACAAGATCAGGTAGTTATTACGCAAATTTTTACTGGTTTTGCTCCCAGGAATTTGAAAAGGGAAGAAAATTGGAGTACCATTAGGTAGGACCAGGAAGACTATTTTTAGTGGCTGAAAAACATTACACATAAGTGATTTTATTATTTTTATGTACAACATGACATCTTGCCTACTCATCCGTTGAAACACATATTAAATGAAAACTCAGTGAATTTGTGCAGAAACATTTGCAGTTATAGGGTACTCATAACAAGCACGTATTTAAAAAGTAGGTGTTTTAATGGACCAAGCTTTGGGCAGGGGCTAAGGATCTGTTTTCATGCAGCTACTGACCTTCTGTAAATCTTGACAATTCCATTCCCCTCTTCCTTTTCCCATAATTTACAGTCAAATACAAAGGATAACATCACTAGAACAAATAGTCAATCTTCAGCATTCAGAGCATGTCCAATATAAAACCCACCTTAGTCTTGACTGGAACTTCACCACCATGTGAAAACTCATATCTTTACTGACCCTATAGTAGGTCCTGAAGCTGGTTTCAGGTTCAAGAGGGGGAATGCCTGCGTAAAACTTGCTCTAGGAAGTTAAAAGATTGCTGTAGGAAAGTTTTAAAGCCTGCAGTGCCTAGCAGCACAATCACTCATGTGTCAAATAGTTAATTAATGTTCCTCTTTATTGCATTCTGTGCCCATATATAGAAACAACCCATACCACAGCCTAGGGTCTTTAATGGTGTTACAATAGAAGTGTCCTTGACTGTTTTATTCAGAGGTCCTTTCTAGAAGCTTGCCAGGGCTGGTAGAGCCTCCTGCTGCTTCAGTGCAAGGCCACAAGAGCTCTTTGGAAATTGAGGAATTTCCCTCCCTTTGCTTGTTCCCTACCTTTGTTTTCCTAGCACGGAGCATAAACCAAACCTTACTGCTTGAGTCTGCCTTGTGCTGGAGCCTGGGGTGTGACCAACCTAGGAGCCAGGCACTGCCTGTGCAGGCATGTGGTAAGTGACAGTCCCACCTTCTGGAGCTCATGACCAGAAAATAATCACTGCCTATTTAGGTTATTGGTGTCTTCAGACTGGTGCCTGAAATTTCTCCGTATAAAGCAAAATTGAATGACAGAGTATTAACATTATGTTGCTATGAACCCAGCAGTCTATGCACTATTGCATATGGTGGTACCTAAACAGGCATTTTATAGTCATGTGGATGCAACCTGGACTTCAGATTTTAATGGTGCTGCAGTAAAGGAAGTCCATCATTTAAAAGATGCTTAAGATATATTTGGAGAGGATAAAATGTGGCTTACTGTGTTATCAGTCAAATGAGAAATGGTCTTCAAATTAGCCAGGCCATGTTTGGAGATTTTTTCTGCGTGGATAATCAAAATGTGGGATTCTCATCGCAATAATAAGCTAATAGTGGAGCACATTTGATCTTCTGTGTTTTGATTTTACATTCTCTGCAGAGCAGCAGCCGATGCATCTGGCACCCAGTTCAGCAGGGCCAGCTCCTGCTTAAGCCACAGAGGTGAATCACTGTAGTTGTGTCTTCCTGTTAAAACACACAGTAGGTAATCTTGTCCTTTCAAATCCACTGTTTTTCTCTCATTTACTCTGCAAGATGGCAGGAGTGTTTACTTTCTTGTTAGAGCTGTAGTAATTTTCACTGACTCCAAGATATTACTGAATTGCTGAATTGTTTTGAAAGACCAAATATTTACTCTGATAACTGCTTCTTTCACTATATTAGTTTTGGAGGTGTTTGAAAGTATCTTCATTTTTGACTGCGGAAGATGGTGATCACAGTTGTGTCCCTGTGTTACCTATTTAATTTCAGAACCCCCAGTGGGTTTCTGTCCTGCAGGATGCCAGGATATTTATTCCTTCAGTTGCCCTCTAAAAAATTCCTCTTTGACATTGCTGGAAAGGCTTTGGGTTAATTTCCATCAGGATTTGAGGTAACACACATTCAGCGTTCTTTTCAGTGCTGCTGATAGAAATATTCACCTGGTCGAGGTTAGAAACCTATTTTTAGAGACACAGGCCTGACCTAAAGGCAAAATATAGAAATCAGCAGAGCTCAAAATTGACTTTGCTGCTTTTGTGAGTTGTCTGCATGTGCCACAACCCCTGCATTACATTGGTCTTCAGGCGGCCAGAGCATGAGGTCTGACTGGTGGGCTCATCACTTGTGGGGACAGGACAGGGCAGTGTCACCGGGGAGCAGCGCACAAGGACAGCACGGAGCAAAATCTGCGCCAGAGCACGGAGCCCACGCCTTCAGTCTGTGAGTTGGCTGCTTGCCTGTCTGATAACTTAGGCCAGGATGGGCTGACCTTTGGAGGCGTGTGGACTGCCTTCAGATTTTGGGGGTGCCCAGTTTGCCTGCTGGCGCCTTCCCAGCACCAGCAGCTGCCTCCTTCTGCTGATGCTCCCAGGGAGAGGTGGCAGGACAGACTGACGTGAGTCCTGAGCTGCCCGATGCTGATGTAAGCTTTTAGCAGCACTGCACTCTCTGGCCTGAAGGTGATTACATTTCTGGCAGAAACAGGATATTTAGGATTAATTCAGAACTCAAATGGTTATTAGTAGTGTTGCAGTGAGATAGTGTTTGTGGGGAAAAGCAATACTTTTCAAAGTTATCACAGCACTAAATGGAGGAGGAATTGCTGGATTTACTGAGGAGCTCCTAGACTTGAAGCTTTTTTTCTTTTCTTTATTTTTTTTTTAGATTGATTGTGACCATCCTAAGTAGGTCAGTGTATATTTCAAACGTTTCACAAAACACAAAATGCTCGAGCTCTTAAAGCCTGATTAGGAGAGGTTATTAAATGCTTGCTTTCAGTGCTTGCTCCTTTGTTCAGTGCATCAGGTTTTAGTTCATGTTCTTTGTATCTTAATATTGTTTTGTTGCTTGTGAAACAGAATGCAAATTATTTTTGCAAATGTTTTTTTAAAAGTCTAAATAGCTTGGAATTTTTTTCCCTTTGGTTTTTTGATGCAACGGCTTTTACTACACGGCAACATTATATACAGAGTGAAGCTTTCTGTTGTTTCTCATTTCTGTTTCATAATACTTCAACACTTTTTAAAATGTCCATTAAGTATAATGATTTTTCTTTACTTACTCCTTATATTGGACTGCTGAGACTCATATAATCTTTCTTCTTTCCCACTCAGGAGTTCTGTTTTCCTTTTAGGGCATGGTTTGTCTTTAGAAGAATATTTTTCATGGCTGGTAGCCTTCTTTGCTCTCTTCCTCACACTGCCTTTTGGAGATGGATGCTTTTAATCATGCTTTTCATATATGATATCTTCATGAAGTAGCCTGGCATAAGCACATGCTTTAGTGTTTTACCACTCAGGCTTTCTTTTAGCTAACTTCCATGTTCTTATGTAATTCCTCTCTTTAATAAGTAAAATGGGGATGGACTCTGTACACGGGGCCAGGCATTTTCTTCAGTATCGAAGAATAGCAACTACTACAGGTGGAGAGGAAGACCTGGGTTTAACAAGGGTAGAGGGAATGCACGGTTCAGAGGAGAGTGGGATCAGAGGGAGAAACAAGTGGCAATAGAAAATACCAGGTTCAGGTTATTTTGAAAAATACAGGATAATTTAGTCATCGTAGGAAAGGACAGAGAGACAGAAAGAAGAGAAACCAAAGGGGATGAGAAGAAGAGAAGTTGATAAAAACACTATATCCACTCCAAAGTGGATGGACACTATATGGGAGCAATAGGAATAATATTCAGCTGTCCCTATTAACACCGAAGTGCTCATAAGACTTTGATGCAAAGAGTAGGGATTCCCCATAGGGGTAATTCCTAATCTAAGCTTTACATAATTTGTCTACATACAACCTAATTTATATTTGTCATGAATGGAGGTGCAAATACTATGGAGTAGTAGAACCCTTAGTAAAGAATTACTTACACTTGAATTTCCATCCCTGGGTGAAACTGGAAGGAACTCAGAGTCCTCTGGTGGTATGAAAGTCTGTATAAGAATAATAATAAAAAAAAAAGTAACATATATACTTTCATAATATTTATACAGCTGTAATAGTTTAACTTTACTTAAAAATTTCAGCAATTGCATGTTATCCAGAAATATTTCCATCAGCCTTTTGAAAAATGAACTTAAGATCCTGTGAATCTTAGCCCAAAGCCCATGCATATAACACATGTTGTATTGTGAGTTGATAGATCTGAACACCCGTTCCTTATTATTACCTTTATTTTTTCTTTCTGAAGAATATTTTCTTTCCTGCCTTAAAAATGATATGATAAGCAGATCAATTGCATCAATCTGTATTCCTGAAAGACAGGACAGACATATATTGTAGATGCAGATGTTATGAAAGTTTGACAAAAAATGTCTCATAACTTCTGTAGGGCTCAAGGTCAGAAAAAATTTCTCACATACGGCAGGAACTTGGTTTTAACCTGTGAGATGTAAAATAGAAGCTGTAAAATAAGTCTGTGAAATGTAGTAGAAGAATATTATTTGTTTTCAACTGACAATTCATTTTGTAGGTACTGAAGTAGACACAACTCAGTTTCACCATTCATTCCTTCAGAGAGAGAAAGTGTATGGTCAGCATAGACTAATATCTTTTTATGTGGAAAAGTTTTTATTCCATTAGTAGAGTAGCTTGTTGAAATAATAAAATATGTACTCTTCACCTCTTATTTTCATTTTGTGATGTATGATAGCTCGAACTGCTGTTGAGTAAAATTTGCAGCAAACGTTCTTCCTTGTTCTCATTTGATATAGTTCACACTCCATTAATATCCTGATAGAGAGAAGGACGTTACTGCCTAACTTTTTATTTTCTTGTCCCTCTGAGATGACTTTGGGATACCATACTGCGACTGCAGAACATCACACAGATTTTAGGTAATGTCAGTGCAGTGGGGTGAATCCTGCAGTGATACTCAAACTTGAAATAAATTTAATAATCATATTCTGAACTGGTTTGTTTAGTTTTTTTCATTAGATTACAGCTGAATTTATCCTATTGTGCACACATCTACTGAAGCACTCACTGTGAATGCCACTCTCATTCTTGCAAATACTTTGTTTAAATATATCTGCAGCCCCTTGTTTGGAGAAAATTATCTCATTTTGAAAAAAAAATCATTTGTTCATGACATTGAAATAGAAAGGTGGTTTTTGTAAAAACAGAATTTACATTTTCTATTTCAGGTTGATTAATGCACTTAAATATTATTTATTTTGCAGATGAAACATTCTTTTCCATGTGTTTGTAGTCATTTCTTCATCGCAGATTGTATAAAAGTGGTGCTTGTATTTGAAAAATTGTCTCTAATATAGGGAGGACAAAACTGGAATCTCTAAGTCATCTGATGGGGGAGAGATACTGAATACAAGATTAGCTTGAATACAAACAATTGTTAAAGAGGTAAAGATCTAAAGACAGATAGATACCAAAGGACCTATCTGGGTGGAAAAGATAAGGTGGCATAGAGCACTTTAATGAGTATTCAGCTGAAATTCAGAACTAAAGTGCCTAAAATTGGCACCAAGAAATGCTGAATGCTTTTCATTCTTTTTAGCTGAAATGAAAATAGAGCTTCTGTCATCTGACAGGGTTGTGTTTATAAATCTGAATACATGGCCTGTCAGAAACAATAAGTATTTGCAGATTCCTTTGAGGTCACTGGGAGTTGAGGGATAAGCAACCTTTTAAATCTACCAGGGGTGTTTGTGACAGAGTGCATGAGCCTTGGGGCAGGTGGCACAAGGAAAGGGTTAATTAAACAAACCTCTACGGAGGGGCCGAAGCTTGTTCTTATCTGAGGATCTGCAGGGGTATTGGGTTGGAACTCTGAGTGTCTGTGACTCTCTCCAGTCTCTGTCAAGAGAAACAGAGGAAAGGGATTAGAATGAGGCTAGAAGAAGCCTGGCTATTAATGAGAAGACTGAGATGAATCAAACTCAGGGACAGTGGTGCCCACGTTTGGAAGATCTGATTTAACTTAGTCTTTCAGTTGGCATCACTCTGTGACAATAAGAAGGTATCTGCAGAAGGTGTTCCACAGCATCACACTGGCCATCAGACTATACTTTATTGCTTTGATTCCTTTGTGATTTGGGCACTCTAAAACCAGCTGCTTGTGCTCAGAGGAGACTTGAAGAGATGCTGCTCTGACCTACTACCCTTGTCCTGCTTTTTTAACTGACTTTGTCACAGAGGCTGCAGACCAGAACCAAATTTTCTCCTTATCACCAGTTTGATTCCAAAGCATCATGTAAAAAGTGTTTTTTATCTGCAAAACAAACCACAGAATAAGGCAAGTCCCTTGGTGATGTACATGTGCTGCTACAATGTTTGAGTGTGGGTAATGTAAGCAGGTTTTGCCCCATGGTGTGACTTCTGCAGTACCTCAGCAATAAACAGTACTGGTAAGAACAGCTGACTTCCAAGAAAATTAAGAGAGGGGAAAGTAAGAAGGCTGTAAGTTATATTTTGCTTTGTTAATAAATGTTTTCCATTTTTCTTAAAACAGTTCTTTCTAGGATTTTTATTTTGGATTCTTAATGTCATTTTACAACAAAAAATTCTTAATCAGAATTCTTAATTCTTAATTAATTTGTGAGTCTTTAAAATCAGATAGCCAGTCTTTTTGGTGGAGAGAAACATGAGGTATTTTTTGCCTGTGATTTAAGATGGATTTGAAAATGATATATTTGAAGACTGACCTGAGTCAACCCTAGTGGGAATAAATCAGAAGGTTCTGATGTGGGCTCTGTGTCAGGTGGTGCTCAATATCTCCTAACTGTGTAAATCAGAAGCCTTAGAAGTGTCAGTTCATGCTAGCAGCCAAGTGAAGAATTGCTGAGACTGTCTCAGCACCTCATGGGGCACTGCAGCCTTTGACTGTTCTCTTGGCACTTTTCTAAATCTGCCCAGCATGAAGCACTGTGTAGGGAGGAGAATTCCTGCATCTGTCTTCTTGATTATGTTTTGGTTCCTCCTTGGTTAGTTCAGAAAACCAAGATGTTGCAAATTTACGGTGTCTTGACTTGTATCAGTTTTTCATCCTAATTTCTTAGAAAACAGCCAAACATGCTGCAGAAGTATGGCAGCCCCTCACTCAAGTGATAGGAAAGCAAAGATTTGTCACTGCACACAGGAGTGTGTCCCAAGCTGTGTGCCATGAGCACACGACTCTCAGGGGAACCACTCACAACATACCCAGTCAGTTCTTTGAAAGGCTGTGGAGATTGGGAAGAAAGCCTTCATTTGACTTCAGGGTTGTGACTGAGCTCTTAGATGAGAACTTGGTTTCATCCTGGACTACAGGTAAGCTGCAATTTCTGTTAATATACCGACATTGTGTGAAACTTCTGAAGAAGATAATGGGTCATCCAGGCACCTTTAAGTGATTTAGGGCTTCTTTGTCATTATCTTAGATTTCTGTGCACTTCAAAGGATTTCATAAGATGATGTCCTGATTTTTTAAAAGAAACTTTGTGAAAGATCAGGAGATGTGGCTGACCACCAATTTTAGCTGATTGCATCAAGCAAAACTTCAGTACTTGTTACAGCAAATTTCATTCAATATACACCTGCTTTCATATGTCTGGAAATTTTACTTTTTCATATGTTCCCATGAGGGAAAATAAGTTGTCTGTGCTCTTTGACAATCTCCTGTGGTTTTAATATTTGCAGCTAACTTACAGTTCATGTTTTCTTCATGATTTGAAATGTTTCATACTACTTCTGCTTCCTTGCTCTCCTTTGTGTTTGGCTTGTATACTCTTCCAATTTTATCTGGTGTGATCTTTTAGGAAGCTTCAGTCTCTTAGTAATCAAAAAACATTGAATTTTATTTGGATGCAAATTCTTTTTACTCTAATTTTTGGATAATGCATTGCATCCTGGAATTTCTGAAATATGACAAATATTATACTGTCTAGAAATTATAGGTATCACGCAAGCAGCCTCAAAGTGACCAGAACTCAAAACTCTTAAGTTTTATGTCCCTGCTAATGAAATAATCCTGGGGAGGCATTTGTTTCCTTGAGATCCTCTACTTCTGTATTTCAGAACACCTCAAAATGTTTGCTGTTCTTGCTGTACTAGCTCAAGTAATGTTCACTTGCTTGCAAATCCTTGCCTGGAAGTTAACAAACCCTTACTTGCTTCTACCTGACTGTGTATTTTCAGGAGTGACACTGTGTTTTGAGTCACCCATTCTGCACCAGACCCCCATGTGCGAAGTGTCATCAATTTTCCTCAGAGCACTGGAGTCAGACTAGGACTAGTTTGGCTCAAACTTGGCATCACCTGTTTTCCCAAACTTCCCATATGGTATTTATTGTGAAAAAGGGTTTAAATGACCATCTATGTAAGATGTTGCTGAGCAGCCACGTGGATTATGTCAAGCCACTAGGAAAACAACAATTTTTCATAAGATTAATAATGCTGAAAAAGGAAGTGCAGGCTTTGTGATTGAAGACAGCTGTTTAGTGGGGGAACATAATCCTGGGGACAGCTCATAGGGGCTTTTTTACACTTATCAGCACAGCCTCTATGCCAGTTCACCGTGGAACGATGGAAATGCATGGTGCTAAGCTTGCAGAGTGCTTCTATTACCAGTGTTTTCCTAATGACCTGGTAAAGGAGGAAATAGTGCACGTGAAGTAACAAGTGATTATCCCACAGGCACATAGGTTTTTGTGCAGCATTCTGCCTATAATGCTACAAACTATATCTAAATTATGTTTCACCGTATTTTTGTGCAAACGTGCATGTTTCATAAGAATAAATGTGTGTCAGTGTTCATAATAATAGTTTTCTATTACCTTTTAAAATACCTTACATATAGTCTTGGATGATTTTCAATTTACTGCAAAATTTAACATTCTGGAGGAAAAGTGGTGTCTTTGTAGAATAGAGTGGACTATTTTCACTTGGGATGGACCTACATTGATCATCCAGTCTCAACGGCCTGACCAATTCAGGGCTCACCAAAACATTTTCCAAATGCCTCCTAAACACTGACAGGCTTGAGCCATCTAAGATCTTGTGTCTTGCTTTGAAGGTCAGGTGTGAGGTCTGACTTGGAGGAAGGAAAAAAGCAGATCTTGCTTTTTAAGCAGTCAGCAATTACCCTGTGAAGTATGGGTAATGTAAAACTTGACACAAAAGCAACAAGATACTCACTTATATATTGATTTGTTGGTCAAATGTTGCCCTCTGAATGAGAGGACTATAATGCTCCTCCTTTGTGCCCTAATCAACCTTGGATGTTGCATGCAGTTTTTAAGTCACATCTGGTTGTTGTGGCTGATTCCAATGACAATGTATGACAATGTAGGTCATGTTTACAGTTTAATTTGAGAAATAAGTAAATAATTTCCATTTGTTCTTGATTATTTTCCTTTTTTCTATTTGTTTATTTCTTTTTTGTTGGTTTGCTTTTTGTTTAACTTTAAAGTTTTAAATTTTTAACCTTATGATATGGTAATCATATTCACCACATTTTCACTAATGTCAGATATA
This sequence comes from Cinclus cinclus, assembly GCF_963662255.1. NCBI lineage: Eukaryota > Metazoa > Chordata > Aves > Passeriformes > Cinclidae > Cinclus > Cinclus cinclus. Next base: position 17,193,838 of record NC_085046.1, on the reverse strand, counting down.
TACACATATGTGTGTATATATATATGTATGTATGCTTTGAAACCTTTTTATATTACATAGTTCAACATGACATTTGTAAAACTTGTACAGTCCAACCACTGAACATACAAAGGTTCAAAGCACTTGTGCTTCCATGCTGCTGGCAAAATAAGAAAAGCTCTTGAATAAATTCTATAGAGAACTACTGTTTTAAGAAAGATTCTCTTGTGGTTCTATGAAAAAAAAAATTCAACATAGTACAGAAGCTGTAGCTAAGTTAACATGCTTGAGTTCCATTTTAACCTTTTCAAAAGTCTACACATTTTGAGAGTTCTGGGTACTAGCTATTTCCTTCTCAGTAACAATTTTTGTCTCACAGTGAAAAACAAGCACATGAAACAAGAAAGTTGGAACAGTCCAAATCACATCCTCAGCTTAAAAGCCTGTCCCATCACTGAAAAGCTAAAGCCACAAACACACAAAACTGTTTGTCACCTTGTATCTAAACCCAGGATAAGCTGTATAGTAGAAGACTAATAGTGAAGGTCTTATTAAAAATCTTTTTGAAATTACCCTAATGTGTAATGGATAATCTGGTTTTAGAAAAAATAGAAATATTATCATGTAAATTATTTTAAGTACAGTTTTATTTTATACATAGATTATAAAATATTGAAGTTCTTTTTTTAAACTGTGATTCACTCAATTAGACTGTGCATAAGACTCACATCTAACATTATATCAAGTGCCAGACCAAAGAAGGAAAGCAGCAACCTCAAATCAGTGTACCCAAAATGGACACCAAATAGTTTGTTTTCTTAATGAGAGGATTTATGCTTTTTCCTTAGTGCATAAAATTCATTTCCTCTTTGACTGTTTGCATGTTTAAATTTAAAGTCTAGCCTTGAAATACCTCTGAAAACACTGTGTAAAGAACTTTTTCTGGGCAGTGCTCAGTTGCTCATCCTCTCTCTACATCTTCTCTTACATCTTTCATTCTGATTATTGCACTAGCTCCATTAAATGCTTATTTCTTGGGTCACCTTTAGTTGAAATGAAAAAATCGTAATCATACCCGAGTCAAATGTCCAAATGTAAAAGTGGTGTGTCTGTATGCAGGGACAGCAGTGTCATAGATCCCATGAACAGGGACACAGCCAAGAGGTTGAGAGGAGGAATCACTGCCCCCTGCTCAGCACTCACTAAATCTCACCTAGACATTGCCCAGCTCGGTGCCCTCCAGCACAGGCACACACCATGAGCCAGGGGGCCCCGAAGGCACTGGGGCTGGAGAGGCTGAAGGGGCAGGGCTGGCTCACATGGGGTCAGAGGCACCTTGGGGCACCCCTTGCATCCCTTCGGGTCACAGCGAGGAGGTGACTGCTGCTTGTGTGTGGTCAGGGGCCAGAGACAGCAGATGGAAATTTGAATGAGGGAGATTCAGAGCGGATATCAGAAAAAAATTTTTCCATCCAAGGAGGATGAAGCAGCAGCACAGGTTGGCCTTGGAGGTTGTGCAGCCTTCATCTATGGAGGCTTTCAAAATCTGAGCAGTTTAGTCTGACTTTGCATGTTCCCCAGTGTCACCAGGGCGTTTTCCTAGGGGCAGGATTTCCTACAGCTGCCATCTTGGTGCTCTGCTCTTTGGTGGGGATTCAAGCTAATTTCTGCTCCTCTGTGCTTTTAGCATCCCAGTTTCTTGCAAGGTCTCCTGCACCACTACTACCCTGGTCCCAAAGCCCTTTGGAGCTGTGATGGTGAGAGGCAGGCTGCACTTTCGCAGTGCAGGCATTCCTAAATAATCTCCAATATCTTTTGCTATACACTGTCCCTCTCTTTAAGAGTCCAAGTTATGCATTGTCTTAAAAGTTCCTTCAAAGCTTTAAAGTGTCCTTAGAGTCAACTTAAATGCAGAGACATGGAATATTTCCTTATCTTTTCCTGATGTGTTGCTGTGATAGAGCAATGGCATGACTGGCTAAACACAAGTAACTTCCACAAAACGAAGAACATCTCTGGCATCTAACATGGTCCTGCCAACACTGGTACCATCAAAGATTTCTACTGCTTTTAAATGAGCTTGAACTTAATGAAAATTTAACGAGTTGTAGTTAAGGACTGAAGGAATTGAAGATGCTTTATCAAAGTTTCCAAATTCTGCTTGGTGAATAACAGTAATTGACAAACGCAAACATATTGATTTATCCTTTATCCTAATTGCTGTTCTGTAAATGGAATGGGCCTTTCTGCCCCAAATTAATAAAAGATTATTTTTGAGGTTTTAATTAACTGTTCTTTAAATTCTTCATTCATGTAAAATTAACTTTCTGTGACAATTATGCACCGTTAAAAATTCCTTCCATGTAACATAATCTATAGAGGTACACACTGACTTGGCAACCTGCTATTAGCTTGTGAAAGGGAAGATTTATGGCTGGAAAATGCCAGCTGCACCTGTTGTTTTTGCTGAACAAATCACCCTGAAGTACACCATCACTCCAGCCTGCCACTACATCATTTGTATTGCTAAGAAAGTGCTTTTTTCCTGCATCAGTAGTATATATTTTTCAGAAATGAGTAAAAAACCACAATGTCTAACTGGTATGTTTATGACTTTACTAGAGTCTTATGAATTCATTGGAAAAAAACACACTTTGATTAATGAATAATGTTAGCTATAAAGAAAAGTGTCTTAAATAAGATCTCAGGATGTGGTGTTTTTAACCTCTCATAGAGCAAATCTGAGATTTGTACTTTGCAGATTGCATGTCTCCATTGTTGAAATTTGACTTTGCATTCTTCATAATAACTAAAATAAAAAGATTATTGGGTTATAAACTTTCTGGAAATAATGGATAGTAATCACAGCTGTGGTCCGAGAGGCTCCAGGGGATCACATTTGTGTGTCACGTGAGCATAGATTTAAGTGAATTTTGTGCTGAATTCCTCTGGTCCCGAGGCTTGTTCAGGGCTGTGCTTCAGGGTGAAAGGAGGGATGAAGGGCTCCCTTCCCTAATGTTCTGTCAGGCATTTGGAAAGAGGAAACAAAGCTGGTCCACAAAGAAAATCCTCAGGGCAGCTCCTTGCAATCATGAGAGCAGGTAGCTGGACATATCCCTTGCATTCCACAGCCCATTTCTGTAACAACTTGTCATCATACAGTCTCACCTATTTGAACATATCCCTAATGTGCTACAGCCATGATAGCTGGCAGAATTTCCCCCCTTTTTTATCCTAATCTCTTTCCTCCTCTCTGACCCAAACTGCCTCTTTGTCTCCACCAGGTTCCCTCACCATCACGCGTCCAGTGCACCTTGTGGGTGATATTAGGCTGCAAACTGCAAGGCTTCCTTTTTTGACAAGCTTTGTAGTATATTTAGGACAGTAAAACTTGATGCTCTGTCAAATAAGTGGAGACAACCACCAAAGAAACAACTCTAACTGCAGAGGCTGGTGGCTGAGCTAGAGGTGGAACCAAGGCTGATATAGACTATAACAGCTGCTGTAAAATAACTCATAGTTCACTTAAAAACTATAGGATTAAATCCTGAATCTGGACCAGACTCTTGTTACATGGTTAGGTTCCACCAAATTAAAATTAACTGTGCAATTACATTAGAGTGTAGAACCCTAATTAGGTGGCTTTAATAGCTAGAATGAAATTGTTGTTATTAAGGAGTATGGGACTGTGATCTTATTAGCTACAAAATAGACCAAAATAGAGGTCGTCACTGCTAGTGGAAGAAGATGGTTAATTTATTTGTGCTGTAGAAAACTGTGGAGAGCTTTGAAGGAAAAGTTTAGGCTGAAAATGTCCAAAAAATTGTTAATCAAATAAATATTTTTTCTGGTTTTTTTTCCAGGTTTTATGTAATAGTGCTCTTCAGAAGTATTAAGGTGTGTGTCATACTTGGTGGGTGACTAGTAATGGCATTATTTTATTCAGTGGAAGACATTGTTTTATGCGAAATATACATTAAATTCTCATCTTTAGACCTGAAAGAGTTACTTGCTTAAAGCTACCTTTATGGTCACTGCCTCCATTTTCACCATTTATTATGGCTGTTAGCATTGCAAAGTTGTTACATTTAAAGGAGAATGCAGTAGTTTTCTTTAGTTTATACATTATCTGGGAGTTATTTGAATTCCCAATTGCAACACTTCATTATGACATGGGAGTAAATAATTTACAAACTTGTCTTTCAAGTCCAGCAAAGATTTAAAAGATCCATTTAATTCTAATGTTAAATATGGAAGTTGCTCCGTTGCATTTTTCCGTTGCATTTTTCCCCTTTAAGGAGTATTTACTGAGGTAAGAAACCTGATTTTTTTGATCCAAGTTATTCCAGTCTTTCCCCCTAAAGACTTTTTCATTGAAAAGCATTTTAAGGACTATTAAAATGAGGGGCATCATGAAGGCTTGCTCTCAGAATTTGTAACATTAATTTTTAATAGCTTCTGAATAATTCTGTTTATTTTATGATTCATATAATAACATGGTAGAGGTGGTGGTTGCCTATCAGTGGAAGGAATTCAGGTCAGACTTGCTGAAATCTCTCTGAAAGCAGACTGGTATCCATTAAAAGCACTGGAGGTCTTATCAGAGGGGATCAACTGTTCTTTTTCTCCTTCTTTTCACCTATTTTATTTCTTCTCCTCTTCGCATGTCTTTTTAAGTACATGACTGTTCTTTATGTAGCAATCCTTATAACATCAATTTTATTTTAATGGTTTGGGATCAAACAGGAACATATTGAAGTCAAAGTTTTACTTTATTTGACTAGTGCATTAGTACAAATGAAACAACTTTGAACTAAGACTGTTTTTTGCATCTTTTAGTCATTACAGCAAACCAATATAGTGTCAAGAACAGTCAGATCAGAGAACACTGTTTGGTAGAACATAGGAAAGAATATGGTCCTTGGGAAAGAGAATACACATTCAAAACATCATTTTACCAGTTTCCTTCATTGTTCTAGGCAGAAATGCTGGTCATGCAATGTCCTCTTTATTTTATCTTGTGCCAACCTACTTTAAAATGGCCATTGACATTTTAAAAAGGAAGATTTTACATTTATATATTGTACTTGACATGGTCATCAGTTTAGTTTTGCATTCAGAAAATAGTTTGGGGTCCTTAATAACATACTTAATAGGCCCTTATTTTTATTGATAGGGTTATTAGTTCTTTTCAAGATTTTTCTTGGTTGGAAAGACTAATATTTCAGATTTCTTAGCTTCATTGTCATCTGCTATTGTCTGCTCTTTGACCCCTGTATTAGATTTTCCCTTTGTGTTCCTGACAAACAATGTCTAATGGAGGTTGGAGGATCTGTCAGGGTAACTTTGATACCTCCCCAAATATCTACCAGAAATAAAGGAAAAAAATACTTGCTGCATTCCTAAAGCATGCTATGTGGTGCTATCTCCTCACTCTTAAGTGCGAGTAATTGGGACCATTTGTTGTCATTTATGTAAATAAGGTGATAAATCATCAAATACGAAAAGCAGGACATCAAGTCATCTGCATAAAATCTCCAGATTTCAGAACATTTAGTCTCTATGAGTATGGGCAGATTGTAACCAAGAAATATCTTTGCAGATGGCTTGAGCAGGTGAGGATGCAATGGCTGTGCTTTTCAGAGGAGTAGTGCTAAACTCGTACTACCTGAACCATTATCTATAGCTATAGAAACACAATAAATGGAGTTGCAGATTTTTATATTGTTGTTTAACAAACAACAGTATGAACAAACATGTTCATCTCTCCAGAGCTGCTCAGACAGCAAGGGATCAAGCAGCTCACTGCTTATAGACAGTCTACTCAAACCGTGCAGTCAGCATTATATGGCACTTGTTATCTTGCTGTAAGGACAGTGAAAGTGTCAGAAAGGATCAAATTCAACACCAGTCACTTGAAATTTTCACACAAAAAAGAACCTTGTGCTTCGTATATGTTGCATTGTGTAAGTAAAATTGTACAAAAATTAAAGCTTGCTGTACTCTGATGGTGCACATTTTAAACAAGACTTAGAAGAAAAAGTATTTTTTCCTTTTCTATGATGGTCAAAACCACACAAAAATCACATACAGCTGATCAGATTAGCTTATTGAAATATTCATTTATGGATGTCTGAAAAATATTGTGTCTCACAAGTAGAAAAATGCATTTTATATTCTGCAGTTCACTAACTCATCACTCCCAGGGCTACTCCTGAGGAAAGGACGCAGGATTGGTGGAACGGTCTCTGTGCATCTCTGCAGTCTAGATGGTTCATTATTTAATCTCTGATTAATTATTTTACTTTTAAAAAAAGTCCCCAAATAAATGTATTTGTAATACCTGACTATGAAGGGTTCTATATCCGCTTACTTGCCTTCAGCTTTCCATAGACCTGTGGAGATTTTTCTTTACATGCAGGGTCTGTGGTGGAAAAAGACTGTGGTAGTTCAGCCAAGAGTGCCAGAGCTACCAGTGCCCTACAGAGATATTCCTTGTCACCACTGTCTTTAGAAGATGACCATTGTCTTCCCATTGATCTTTTCTTGTAGTTTGCTCCTCCTTACAAAGACCAACCACTGCAGCACCCATACCCAGGTGCTATTGATGGAGCCTTGCTGGATGAGGAATAGGTAAAATGCTTCATGTGGGGTGTGAGTGAATTACCCTTATGCCTGAAATTTGTTCTCCTTTCATTCATTTTGTGCTTACTTTACTATTTTTCCACCCTGTGTGGGTGATGCAGAACTTTATGGTGAAAGTGGAGTATTGAAACAGTGAAAAAGACTTACCTGTGCCTTGACCATATGCCCAGGGTTCTGTCAGTCAAGAATTTTGTCTCCTGGCATTTCCAATCTGCTCTTTCTTCCTACCTATTTCCTCTTCTCTTCATTCCAAGATTTCATTCAATTGTCATAAGGGGCTGATTTTATTTAAGACATGTTTTATCTTTTGTACAGCTTTAAGCTCTCCATGTTGTATTTTTGATGTGTTAGAGCTCTTCTAAAGGTTATTCTTTTATTAAGAGCTGGTCATTTGAAAATGATGATTCAAAAACCTAGAGAATGCTGCAGTTACACTAAAACAAATTAGCACCTAACATTTGAAATTAATATTTTCTTCAGAGTAAAATGTCAGTGTAGTGTTACAAATAATTTCTCTCCCTCCCCTATTTATAATGTCAATAAAGACTAAGCCAGTCATAGTTTCACTTATATAATTTCAGAAGAGACTTTGAAAACTGGGCACTTTTTTATCAAAAAACTACTAATGCTATAAATTTGGTAAAAGATAATTTTGTGCACATTTTAAAATGCTTTAAGAATCTCATGGGAAATAACTGCAGCTGTGGAAAGGAGTATTCACATGCTATTTAACAATGAAGAAATACTAGTGCTTATCTAGTGATTTATAGCTAATGAGTATTCCTTTAAGAACATATTGAGCCTAAGATCTTATTTGATTTGATTAAAAGATCAGAACAAGTGAAAAAGCTTTGAACCAAGATTGCATAAATTTTAGCACTTTTTGTTATTACAGCCAAATAGTATAGCACCAAGAACAGACAAATCACAGAACACTTTGCTAGAGTTTAGCAATAATTTAAATATTGCATAGATATTTGGATTTTGTATTCTTTTGTGAGTGGCTGATATATAGAAAAAGGTAACATTCTCCAAAAAAAGGTATTTGTTATGCGTTGCATGAGCACTTGTTCACAGTTGATTGTTCTGTGGAATTACTTAGTGATTAACTCATCTCATCAGGATAAAGTACCCAGGCCTGCCATCACCGCTGGCATCAATGGAAATCTTAGCAACACTCTTGGCAAACATTTCAAACATGAAAGGCTGTGTTTTCACACACATGCTCCGCTGGTTTGTTTGTCTGATGGTGCATCCTTTGGTATGTGCAGTCACCTGTGTCTGAGTGTGCTTGGGCTCCTGTAACCCTTCAGGTGGGGAAGGGAACCAAGTGCTGTTGTCAAAAGGCATCCTGAGAACAACACCAGGTGAGGGACAGTAGCAGTGTAACTACAGTGGTTTAGAAAAACTGTAACCTGGATATAGTTCAATCTTTACAGACACTTTAATAGTAAGCCACAGACCTGTGTACTCAGGCAAACCAGGACTTTGAAGGTCTTGGAGCCAAAGCAAATTATAAGATGCTGAAGTGATAAAATAATAAGGAAAATTAACTTTGCCCTTACTGATGGTATTTCTTGGTTTGTGAGAGAATAAGGTATTTAGATTCTACAACTGTAAATGCTTTCTTTAATAAACTTTTTGCTATGGTTTAATTTTCTAAATTTTGAATAAAAGGAAATACAGTAGATGTGAAGGGATTTTTTCTGACTTAGGGGTTTTTTTAAGACTGGGAACTGAGATTGAATTTTTGTGGCTGAGTACTAAATCTCTGGAACAGAATTTCCTGATATAAATGACAACTCTGCTTTAATTATAGCATCTTCTTGGCAGCTATTATATTATAGCGGGACCCTTAACTGACTTTTCTTTTTAAGACCATATCCAAGAGTTACAGGACTTGCCATAATTACAGCTTGCTTTCTGTTGGAAGGGTTCACTTGTCTGTGAATGAATGACTAGTTTCCGTTTGCAGGGTTTATTTTCCCAGCAAGAAGGTCTTCAGATCTGTGCGAAACATTTTTAAATGGGTCTCACTATATTGAATGTGAAGCATCTTCTGCATTATGCAACTATTTCAAAAATCATATATGGAGAAATAAAGCACTGGTACATGGTTCTAAGAAAGCTTTAACATCTGCAAAATTAACTTGTCACTAATTTTGCATGCTTCAGTTAGTAGAAAATGAAGCTCTCTGAAGCACCAAGCATTTTTTTTATTATTATTACATTACATACCTATCTGTGACTTGCATCTGAAATTATTTTCATCACTGATCTTGTTCTTTTGGTGCCTATATATTTATTTCTCATTTCATGCTGAAAATGTTATGCCATCTGGTTACTTGCGTAATTTTGTAAAGAGAAGACTTCATTAATTTGCAGTTTTAACTTCTGCACCTGCAACTTCCATTTACTGGTGTAGCAGTTGTTGCCTGTCAATAGTTTAGAAAGAGTCTGCTGAAGCAGAAGTATTTCTGCATACATGCCTTTCTCTCTTTAGATACTTGCAGTCCAAAATTTGGGGGAGGATTCGGTAGGCTGAGAAAACACCACATCTAGAACTGTACAGCATCAGCTTCCAATTTATCCTGGTTCACGTGCAAGGGATCCTCTCCTCTTCCCAGCTCTTTATGTGCAAATGTAAACTAGAATTCCATAGCTGCCCAAAAAAGGAGATTTCAGGCTTTGCAAATGCTTTGTTTGGATTAATAACATCTATAGTCACATTTCTTTTATCCCAGAGGGCACAAACATTTCTTAAGTTAATAGCAGCATCATAACCTACCTAATATGCTATGGTAAAAATGCCTCCTATTAGCTAACTCTTAATAAATTCTTGTTGTCATATTTCAGCAGTAGTTTATTCTCTAGGCAGGAAAGAGGAGAGGTTAGTTTTAAAACTAAAAGGACAATGTTTTAAACAGTGTGTGGAATTGTATGGTTTTCTAAAAATATTACTTGTTTACTTATACATGATTACTCATAAGCAAAGACTGCACTGTTGGTCACTTAACATTAATTTCTGCTGTGTGAGGCTGTGACAGAGTTTATTCATTGACCCAAAGCACAGGAAAACTTCCTACAGCACTTCATAAAAACCTGACAAACTGAACTGCTTTTTGCTTAATGGCTTGTTACATCAATACGGTGTCTCTACCTAGCTGAAGATGGCTATCTGAAATCTAACGGGAAAGGGGATGGGTTTGTTTTGAGCTTTTTGTTTGGGTGGGGTTTTTTTGTTTTGTTTTGTTTCTTGTTGTTTGGTGGGTTTGTTTTGGTTTTTCTTTTTTAGTTCAAAAGAATAGCTTAGGGTTTCAAAAAGCCTGAGCGCTGATGAAAGCCTTGTTGCCTGGGAACTTCAATAAAAACCTGTGGTGAAGAGGGAGGGATTGCCAGGAAGGGATCTGTCCCACATTTGGGAGGAGCCCAGGCCTCCAGGGCAGCTGGGCTGGGGAGAGAGGACCTGTGCAGGTGGGTGATGGGGAGCTGGCAGCAACCCTGGGCTGCACTCTCATGCTGTTCCAGCCCAGAGTGCACTGATTTACTGTGTCTGCATCCAGCCTGAAACACAGTCAGCTAAGCTACCTCGGCTTGTGTTCTGGAATGGTGTGTTTCAGTGTATTTTGGGGGGATTCTGGGGAGGAGGTTTTTTTGGTGGTTTTTTTTGGGGGGGGATTTTTTTTTTTTTTAAGGGTTTGATGCTCATAGCTGGAATCACCAGCTTCACGTCTCAAAGCCTTTAAAATAAACAAACAGAGAGGACGTTTCTAGGGGAACACTGTGCCCATAGACTGCAGGAAGCTAAGAGGGATGAATGAGCAGAAAGGAAGCAAATCCTCTCAGAAATGGCAGTCAGGCATGGGACAGTTTCATTGCTGGGACTTTGGAGAAAGGTTGTACATCTACTGTTGGACAGATTTAAAGGTATTTAAGATTCCAGATTATTAAAAGCCTCTGGGTAAGTTTGATAATACAGGCTGACAAAACTCTGGGGGTTGGGAAGGCACATCTGGAGATTGCCTGGTCCAACCCCCATCTTAGGCAGCCTGCTATAGCAGGCAGGTCAGGGCTGTGCCTGGTGGGTGTTGCTTATCTCCAAAGATGGAGACTTCATGTCTCCCTGTTCAACTTGTGCCAGTGTCTGAGCACCTTCACTCTATAAAAAGCCATAAGTTCTTTCTTTCCCCCTGTGTTTCAGTTTGTGCTCATTGCCTCTTGTCCTGTTGCTGGGCACCACTGAGAGCAGCCCAGCTCCATCCCCGTTTATCCCCACATCAAATGTTTGTGCACATGGATAAGATACCTCCTCCAGGCTGAGCAGGCACAGCTCTCTCAGCCTCTCCTCACATGGCACAGTGCCATCAGACACTGAGATATTACTGAAAATGGTCACCTCTGACTGAGTATTCCAGGAATTTCCCACGTTTGAGAAAGGTGTTTAACTCACCCCATTTCTGCAGGGCTGTGTCTCTGCTGTGAGAAAAAGAGCTTCTCTCTTGTCAAAACCAAGATGTTGTTTCTCTCTTTCAGTGCAGAAATGTCACCTTAGTATCCAAATGAACAACTTAGGGCCTTTCCTATCAAAAGCTGATGGATGGAGTTCCCTTTCCTCATCTCTTTTGCTAGAGAGAGCCTTTGGAAAATCTTGAAATAATGATATCCTTGCTTTGCTTAGAAATTATTTTAAGTTATAGTTAACATGACCATCTCCTTCACACATGAGGCCATTCTTTCCACGCGCAACCTGTGATAAGGATGCTTAGTTTGGGTGAGTGTGTAATGTACAGCAATCTCAGTTGGATTTTGCTTTAGCAATAGTGATTTAAAAACTGAAATACTATTTTTATTGTCACTCAGGACTGGATTTTATTTCACAATTGTTTTGTGTATTGCAGAATTAAAATATGTCTTTGTAGTGTCAGAGGCATTTTTGTCATGGCTTAAAAGCGCTTCTTAAGCATACAGCATTTATGTCTGCTTACACAATGAGAAATCATAATGGAAAATATTAAAAATTACAGTTGGTCTAGCAGCCCAAGATCTTGAGAGGAAATGACAGTACTTCTTAGGCTCAGTACAACTGAGCTGTCACATACATACTGGGTTTCACATTTTCTCTTCCTTCTTTACTCAATTCTTTACCCCAGTTACATGATTAACTCTCCATTCATCATCCTATTTCACCCATGTTTCTGTTCTTCATTGTCTTCTGCCTGACCTGCTGTGCCTGAGCACTGCTAATGAGCCCAGTTACTCTCATGCCCCTCAGGTCCCTCCTTGTGTGTAGAAATCTTCCCACTCAGAATTTCTTCTGTGTTGATAATATAATATACAGATAATAATATCCTGGCAAGGCTTGCTGTACTGCACTTTATCTGGCCCATTCTTGATGGGGCAACAAAGCAATAAACACCATGCTATATAGAGGAGGCGTAAACAATTACTATTTAATGTAGGACTCTTGGAAAAAAATATGGAAATAACTTGCAAAAATATTTTAGTACATTGCACAATTGCCATCTCAGAAAAGGAGGAATGGCTGTAACAATTTAGTCAGGTTGTTCTTACTTTTTGCTTATTAAGCATTTCTCCTAAATATCTATTAGTACTTTAGTTTATGTAATATTGATTTGCTTATGTTTGTTCTAGTTTTGAAATAAAATGGACCCTCACATTCTATTAGAGATGCAGCATGCTGGTTGCCTGGGATATTGAGAAATATATTTTAAAATTCATCATGAAGATTTTACTGTAAATGTAGCTGTGATGTTTTCTTTTGTTTGCACGGTGTTGTTTTTCTTTAGAAGTTGTTTCCAAAATTATGGTGAATGGAATTTTCTTTTCATGCAACCAAATGCTCTTTGTCTTGGCAGCATTCACAAGCACAAAACTGGCAGAAAAACTGGGCAGGATTTGCCTGGGCATTTTCAAAGCAGAGCACCCAGGAACTGAGATTTGAAATAATGTAGCCTGAGGTCAGGAATTTTTTCTTTAGAGAGTCAGTAAGAACATGATTATCTGTAGAGTATAAGAAGCCAGGGGTTTTCTAGGTCTATATGTACCATAGAAAGAAAAATGTATAACAGGCAATATTCTGTGCAGTGTTGCTTCCTAAACAATGCCAGTTAATAACAAGGGATTTGGGCCATTTTTCAATGAGAGATGATATTTGCTGTCAATCCTTCCTTTCTTTTGGTGAGTTAGATAATACAGTGCTAAGAAAATATGCATCATTTAATCCAATTTGAGCTTGCACCGTGCTTAACTCAAAGATAAACATGTTCTTGACATCAGGCATTTACCATATAGCACTGAAGCAGTGTGGTTTTGGCGCACTGCGAGGAAATCTGCTGAAACAAGAAAATGTTTGAGAGAGAGAGGGTTGGGAGAGGAATGCGGGAGGGTCCCAGGTGTAGAGGTAACCCCGCGCCTGGGTGGTTTTTCACGTTGTACCTGCGTAGGTGGAGTGTTCATTCCCCTCATGCCAGGGTGCTCATCAGTGCACTCCAGGAGCTCCAGACAGTCCCTGGGAGAACTTCTGCTCCCCACGGCGTGGTTGGGACTCAGCACTGGGACGGAGTCATCTGTTTTACCCCAGAACACATTTGCATTCCACAGGTCTGGGAAACTGCGTGACCACCCAGTGCTGGGTGTTTAAAAGTGATCAGGCTGGCAGCGCAGCACTTCACATCCAGCTGCGCTGCACACACCAACTCCCCAGCCTCTGTGCTGGAAAGTGAGCTGCGAAGGATTTTTGTTTTTTAGAAATTGCTTTTGGAGCAGGTACATTCCTGCATAGGCAGGATGTCCAAACCTTCTCGCTTGGCTCGACCTCTGTCGGTTAATACAGCTCCTAAATCACCTTTGTCTAGGAAAGAAGACTTGAACAGCCGATCACGAAAAATTAGGCTAGGTGAAAAGATTTTGAGAGCTGGCAGTGAAGGAAACCTGGTAAAACAGCATCAGCAAGAGCAGGTGGAAATCACAGAAAGGCTTGTGCCACGGAAGGCTCCTTTCCTGAAAGGTAACTGGTTATTTCATGCTGCAAAAAAATAATCAAATGCATTTGCAATCATTGTGCTTCTAATAAACCCCAAACATCAGTTATAGTATAATAGGGAGTATATGTGTGTGTGTGTGTGTGTGTGTGTATTGTTTCTAAACGACAGATTCTTGTACAGAAAGCGTTTGTTTTGAAAATGAAAGGGCTCAAAATATTTTTGTTGCTCAATTTTGGCTGGGTGCTGTATACAAGCTAAAAATGTTGAGCTGTCAAAGTGGTAAATCACAATCTTTTACAGTCTAAATGTGCCACTGTATTGTGAAGCTTTATTTGAAATAATGTTTTAAATTATTAGCAGTGTGAGAAAGATTAAATAGAGAAGAATAAAGAGAAAACAGACAGTGCAGGCACAGAATTTTTCAACCCTGCAAGTAAAACTCTTCTTTGTGAGTCCTAACAAGGCATCTGCAACTATTTCTTGTATAAAAGCTAAACAGATCAAGTGTATTTGGAAAGGCTTATATGCTTTCAGAATGCAAACAAATGTGGAGGATAATATAAGATTATGATCTATTTTCACTGATCTGTTGAGCAATGGGCTGCAGGAGCACTGCCTCTTTTTAACTTAGTTTTTGTGACAGTACTCCTTAGAACTGCATTTAAAAGTTGCCATTTAATCTGCACGTTGTATAATGAGAGTAAATTGCCATTCTGTCAGGGAATAAAAGTAATAGTATTCTAATTGCAGTCTTCATAGAGTTTATATTTAAATATGAACAAGAAGTAGAATCCCTTCAGTACCAAATAGAACTTACTCTCCCTCCATCCTAAATCCATAGGAAAAAGAAGTGTTGATTATAGACCTTAGTAACTTGAAACTGTACTTTCATTTCACACACATGGCATCCAAGGTCATAGTTTTATTCCTGCCTGAATAAGGTTTAAAAGAATTTCCCCCCCCCCTGCAATATGACTTTTATTATTTCACAAAGAAGGGAAAAGTGATGACACTTAGTCATACCGAGGGAGATGGATGATCTGTTTGTTTCTACAAAGCAAACTGGGTTTAAAGCACCTTATTAATGGCAGAAGAAAGCAAATAGAAAAGCTGGAGGTGGGAGGGCTTAATTACTGGTCTCACTCACAGAATCTCTTGCTTATTTAGCTATGTAATGTAGAAACTCATTTTTGATCTTGTACAATTCTTCATGCCCTGGTAACCAATATTTATTGATTTTATAGTAAATTGTTTCCCAGTCAGGTTTTTAAAATTTGAAAACTTTCATAGAAAATTCTGTAACAGTATGTTTTTCACCAAGCTAAAGTTTTTTTAAACAGTTTTTTCCATTTGTGTTCTCTTATTTATTTGGTACATTGAGAAAAGGAAATCATGCAGAGTTAACAGAACAGAAAGTGTGTCCTTTTAAGGGATGTGACTTTTATGGCACTCTCAGTTCCTTTATCACTTTACTCACTTTATCAAAATGTTGTTGGGCTATATAATGCTTTACAATTTCAAGCAAGGGTTTCACTCACTGCTTAGAGTTGTAGGTGACATTTCTCTAAAGAGAAATCTAGCATATATCAGTAGTGCTGCAACGTGGCATGTGCTTTTAGTATTTGTAGCTTACACTTACTGTCTCCTTGAGCATGAATTAAACCCTGTTAAGTACTGGCTTTCTACATTGGGATGGTTGTTTTAGTTTAGGCAAGTTGTTACAATGGGTTGTTTTAATAAGACACATTGAAGAACAAATATTGATGCTTCTGACAGGAGCATACTATAAGGGTGATGGAAATGCAGAGTGTGTAGTTTTTTTCCTCTGGAAACAGGACTGGATGGATGAGCCCCAACAAAGTCCAAGCATTGGCCAAAGTGATTTGACAGATGTTTTGTGAGAAGTGGGTACAGACTTGAGTGGTGAAGGGACATCAGATATGGCAGAAGCCAAAAGAGACAGTGAAGGGTATAGAAACTACAAGGCAGGACCCTGGGGCAAGGCTGAGTAATACAAGAGATCATGAGCAGCAGCCAAGGGTGTTTATGTGGTCTGGAAGTGGTAAAGAGGAAAAGTGGAAGAGGTGGCAGAGACCAAGTATAGGCTGAATGTGATGGCTAAAGTAGGAGGCAGAGAGAGGGGAGGCAAAAAGCTCCTGTGGGAAAAAGACTGGGGCTTGGAGGAGAAAAAAAATGGTGAAGTAGGAATGGCTTTCAGGTGGGTCAAAGGGGCTGGAATGGAGAAGTGGGAGCAGGAGGCTCTGTTAGGTGGGGAGTGGGGTTGTAAGCAGCCTGACATGGAAGAGGAGTTTGACCAAATTTCATTTTTTGTTGTGTAATGTCAGTGAAACTCCATGGTTTGTGTGTGTGTGCTACTCCTTAAAATCCTGGTCTGTGCACAGGAGATCAAGCTGGGTTGTCTGGATCAGTTCCTACTGTTGAACTTTACATGGGCAACACGACACTATTTCTGGTTTCTTTGAAAGTTTTAAATTAATACCAAACAGATAACATACATGAGTTGTGCTAACAGACAGCACTCCAGCAAAGCTCAGTGCATAACAGATAGGAAATACAAAATTGTGGTTATAATTTTAACAGAACTATAAAGCATGATGACTCATTTTAACTACATTATATGTTGGGGGAGGGGGGTTTCTACAGAATTCTTGCCCTGTGTTGTGCAAGATGAGTTGTGTTTAACTGAGAAGTTTGGTTTTATTAGCAGGGGGACAGTTTGAGGCAGAGACAAAAGTAGTCCTTGTAGGTAAAGCCATTAAAGGTTAGAGTGGATCTCTCTGCCTCTGCCACTAAGGTCTGTGTGGCAGAGACATATATACTGATTAAACTTTCACAAGAGAATGCTGGCTGTATGGATTTGTTTGTTGGTTTAGTTGCTGGATGTGCAAATCTGAGGCCATGGGTTCTGATTTGCAGAGCTGAAACCACAATGGTAACTGAAGTCAGTGTCAGTTGCAATTTTATGGCATGAAGTACTGTCTAATGTAAAGGACTCAAGAAGGTCATCTTGTACTTAACTGCTGCTCTTCATCTGAATTTAATGGACAACTTTGACCATAATTGCCACGTTCATCTTGCTAAGAGAAAAAGGAATAGGATAAAATTCTTATTTTATAATGAGGAATACTTAGACCCAGGCTACAAAATTTGTTGCTTGGTCTTCAGACCAAGACCTGACAAGTGTGCAGTACATGAACACCAATCGCACAACCAGAACAGCTAAGATGAATCATTTGCCTCCGTGCTTATGAAATGAGTCCTGTTCATTTTGTGAGGAGAAAAAGGTGATGGCTGTATGAAGGATGGGATGGAGTTGAGGATAAGGAAAGTCTGTAATAAAATGCATGTGCATGTGGATTGGGAAACAGGGCTGCAGAGTCTGAGTTTTGGCATTTCCCACCTGGCGAGGGACTTTGCAAACTCAACATCATTCAAGGATTTGCTGGTTTAAATAACAAACGGAGATAGGTAAACCTTTCTTTTTTAATTTTCACTTTCCTGACTGAATCAATTAAAATAGAATTTTTTCACCTCTGGGATGTGTGACTGATTGGAGAACTTTATGAATTTCTGTTACCCATACTTCCCTCCAAGAAAAGCAGAGAATATACTAATATTTGTCTTTTCAATTTCCTTTCTCTGTGCCCTTTTATTGAGTTTTGATATTTGCTTTATTATTTGGCTTCACATTGCTTCACTTTGCTTTATTTTTCACTCTGTATTTCTCCATTAGAATTTCCTCCCTGGTTTCTCCTCTGCCCTTTACATTGCAGTTCATGGTGATGGGAATGCAAGACCAATAATTCTGGACTAAACCTTTTGGCATCTCATATTCAGTGGGATCCAAAACTATACAAAACCTGTTTGCTCCATCCCTAGTTATTAGAAGGGGACCAAAGGACTTTGGGGATATAGTGGGATTTATAACTATGGTCTCTTCATGTGAAGCAAGCAAAAATAGCACCATAGAAAGTGGAATTAATTACATTTTCCCTATTTTGTTTCTATGACAAACTCCACTATGTGTATGACTAATTATCTCCAAGAACATTATGGTTTTTAAATAGATATAGAATAATGGCCTAAGTTTGGGAGTTATTCTGTTTGACATTCAAGTAATATCTGTGGAATGTTTAAGGCCAAGAACTTTATTTGTCAGGAACTTCTTTTTCAGAGCATTTCCTGACAGGGATGTACCTACAAATGCAGAACACATGTAAGGCTAGGGGTTTGCCATCCAAGGAAGTTCATTATTAAAAGAATAGCAAAGCAAAGAATGTTAGTGTGTAGCCTACAGTATTTTTGTTTCCTCTGCAACTGTTTTAGATTCATGAGGGCAGAGAATACAGATCTTGCACATACAGTACTTGTATATACAGATGTTTGTTATCTCACAAATTTAATGCTAGCTTTCTTCTTTACTACCAGTACATTTGTTTTTTTCAATTTGAAGTGCAGCCTTTTTACTGTGATAAAAAAGGAAAAAATCAGAAAATTTACTGTCTTTTATAGTGAAACTAGAGTTGCTATCAGATGTGCAATGTAATACAGTTAATGGCTCAAAATTTTGAGCTTGAGACATAGCTTTGATAATGTATAGGGACTATTTTATTTCATCTTAGTATATTAGTATTAGAAATAGAGAAATAACATGAGCCATTAGATTAGAAAATAAATCTAGATTAAGAAATTCAAGATGGAAAAGAGCATTATTAAGATAACTCTTGGAATTTTTAGTTGCAATGTAGAAAGAGAGACAAGATATGAAACAGTAGACATTCTTTCAATTGCCTACAAGAGCATTTATTTCTATAGCTGCTGAAGGATTATTTCACCTGGAGGATGAATAGAGCAGTTGAACATGCCTCCTTCCAGTTAAGATTATGCAGGATATAAAATGGATTTATGGCTATTGAAAACTGAATGTCTGGACATTTGTTTAGGTGAAGAATAATTGGCCTGCCTCTGTTCTTATTTGCTGTGAGCTCATGACTCAGGCCCAAGCCTAAAGTATAATTTAGCTATTTTTTAAAGCATGATTTCCTCCAAGAATTGGTCATGTCAAAAATACCTGGCAGGCTTTCTTTCACTGGTAACCTTTTTACCCATTATCTGAATTTGTGCAATTATGATGGAGAGGTAAGTGTCCCAAAAATACCACATTTATATGATTTACTGTATACACTGAGCTGTGTGGGATACTCCTTTCTGTACCTGTCAAATAGTACATGTCTATATTTCTCTATAATATTGTGGAAAATTGCTGGCTGGGTGGAGAAGGAAGACCTGATTGATACTGTGTTCAGGGAAGAGCTGCAGAGTGTGCTCAACTTCTCTTGCACATCAGAGAGTTCACGTGTGGGTGACACCTCATAAAAGCCATACCCAAGGGACAAGCTTGGGCTGGTGCTCACAGCTCCCATAATTCACTACAAGAGAAAATTCAGGCTGTGGATGAGATTGCATGAATTCTGATGGAAATGTTTTGAAATTGAATGTATACTGCAGCCTAAGTATAATTCAGTTTATCAAGTCAGTAGTCAATCCCAAATAAAAAATAATAAAAGAAGAAGCTGCTTTAGAAACCAAGTTACTCTAGTTACTCTTGCTTTAAGAACAATTTTTCAGTTGCAGAAAGTACATGCACTTTAAAAGTTCTTCCTCTGGGATGTGACAGGAAAAGGAGAGCTCTATAAATCCCCTTGGGAAGCTCAGGATCTTATAGTTTGTTTTACTATAAGGGCATGAGGGATGAGCAAAAACTTCACCAATTCTCTCCACAGCTCTAAAAAAGCTTAAACCATATGGATGAGGGAATTTTGGAGAGGTTACAATTTTGGAGGAAATTAAGTATAATTTTTGAACATTATTTTTTCCTTAAATTGTCTTTCTAAAATCTGTCAGAGGTTTTGAAGTTTAGGTCAAATTAAGGGAATTAATAGATGGCACGGATTGTAGGTATTTAAATGTTTCTTGTTGGATTCCTGCTCCATAAAGCAACATATCAACATCACTTCCACATTTTTAGGATGTAAGTATCTATTTTATACAGAGTATATAACTTTTCATGTATATACAAAATTTGTAACAGTGTAAGAATGTCACCTAAGTGACGTGACTTAATTGGAGCCGTAGTATTTCAGTATTAGAGATTTCAGTAGGTGTCAGTCAAACAGTACCATGCAAATCTGGACTAATTTAGCAAAATTTGAATGAGAAGGCTCAGAGATATCAGTGAGAATCCTCTCAAGCCTGGCTGTTTCTGTGAAACAGTCTTTTTTTTCTATCTAGAATTTGCCCTATTAATATAGGATATATAATTTTTGAGTGTACCCTTTTACCCAAACAAGAGCTAGTGTTTTGAATTGAAAGCATAACTTTCATATTTCTCCATTTATTTAATGTTGTGGATATTCTAATAGGTTAAAAAGTTACTTGTGAGTTCTGTGTTAGTTTATTTGCATGATGTCAAGACAGGAGTTGTTCTACAGTTGAGAGGTTTTTGACTGAAAGTGGAAAGAACATCACTGAAATATGGTGAAAAGAAATAGCAATGCTCATGTATTTAACATGTATTTGATAAGCTTGTATCTTTTCTGTTTTGGTGGATGGACTGTAGTGTCCTTCTAGGCTGAAATTCAGCTCCTATCTCTATCTGTTATTCTTGTCTGTTAATTAAGTGATGGATTGAACTTCCTTTAATTTTCAGGTTAGCTCACATCATCCTCTGAAATGGGGTTTTCAAAGCTGGACATGGTGCTCCATCAGAGAGCACAGTAGAAGGATTATGTTACATTATTGTGGATAAATGTTTATAAATCCTAGTGCAAATACAGGGGACTTTTTGCACAATGGCATGGTAATGTTTTAAGCTTCTGATTAACTCCTAGAGCCATTTTTGCAGTTAATCATCTTTTAACTTTGGACATTGAGGGTTTCCCCATGACCCAGAAAGACAATTTTGATCTAAATTCCAGAATCCTTTCTAGTATTATAAGTGTACACACAATATCAGCTCTTTCCAAATCTTCTGGTAATTTGCTCATCCTGAGTCATTACAGGTTAATATTAAGAACACAGAATTTTTCATGTGTTAGTTCTTGTAGTGCCCTGGGATGAGATTCATAAGATCCCAGCACTGTCTGGTTTCATTCCTTTCCTTTTTAGATTTTCTTTCTGGTATTAATTATGGAAGAAACATGGTCACAGCTGACCCTTTTCTTGTAGTCTGATATGAGAAAGGCATTCAAAATCCTGTTTTTCCCACACCATTTGTTAAAAACTGTCTGTTCCCATTGAGTAATGGATCCATCTTTTCTTTGCACTTCCTCTGACTACTAAGGCATTTATACAATAAGTAGTCACCCAGGCCTGCTGTTAATTTTAAGGAAAGGGGAAATATTCAGGGCCAGTCATGAGCCAGTTATTCTGCTTAAAAAAAAAAACAAAAACAAGGCAATGTTGCAAATACATGAAAAATCAAAACATCTGGAATGCCTAGCTAGCTGGCTGAACATATTCAGGGTATTAGTATCCAGACATATAAGCACAGGCAAAGTAGTTCTGTTACTGGGAAGTAAATTTTATGATGGCCATCTTCTGCTGGCATAAGTTGAGGTTGTGTCCTGGCCTAGATAAAATTTATCTTGACCCTCCTGCTTTGAGTTTCTGAACATGCTAAGGCCCTTGCTGCAGCTTCAGCATATGAGTAACTTCCTGAGCAGTGAAAACTTTGGATATCTCTCCTCAGCCTTCTATCTTCCAATTTGCAGATTCATCTGCAGCACCTACATATGGCATAGATAGACTTCATTACTGCTTGAAATTAAACTTTCTAAGCATTTCTTGTTAGAAGACATGGGAAAAGAGGTTTAGGCAGAGAGGGTGTAAGAGCAGTCCTGCTGTGTGAGGTGCAGGCACTGCCTGGCTAACATGCAAGCTTCACAGACAGCTGTGCTGCCTGGATGCATCTTGGCTATCACCTGGAAGGTGCATCACATCCTTTTGAAACCACAGATTTATCTTCTGCCAAGGATGTTCTGCCTATCTGAAGATGGTCCCTCTCTCCCCATACTCGTATGGTTGCCAGAGCCAGGAGATTATGACCTCTTTCTCTCTCAAATATCAATTTCATTAGAACAGAGGCTAAATGCTAAACATATCTCTAGTGAGGGTGATCAAATAGCACCTAAAGGGGTTAAGATTAATCCAGAAGTTTGAGACCAAAGTCCAGCTTCCCTTAAACACATTTTATGCTGACCTGTGTTATTATTTTGTGGTACAGATTTCTCAATGAAACCCTGCATTCATGATAAATGACATCATTCACATACTGGACATCCCGGGCAATGTTCAAATTATGCACTCAGTTCATGCACTAGCCATACAAATTCACAGGTTACACTTGGCCATTTTCCAACCTGCACATCTCACTGTGCAGTTTGCTTTTCCTACTGATCTTGTGCACACTGTTTGTCATTACCTGAGGCTCATCCACAACCTTTCTGTGTTTCCCATTGTTATATAATATATGCACTTATGGGATTCAGTGTATCTTTGTGCTGAATTACCTCTTATATTACCATTTGAATGCAGTTCAGGTAATTATGCTTCCTATTCTTCATTCTTGAATAAGTGAAGTATCACTTTGAATGCCATCTTGACCTCTTGGAATTAACTAACCTCTTCCTTTGCAGGGCTCTGTAGCTCACAGGCCTGTGTTCTGCAATGGTTTGAATGTTCCATGACTGGGCAAGAGCCTTGGTGTGGGATAGAGCTGCAGATTTTGGGTAAATCAGACTAACAACATGAAAAGCTATCTCTACATAACATCAGAAGTCCTCCACGATCAAGCAATGATTTAAATTGTACTGCCTTTAGTGATGGTTTAAATAGGTTCTGGCATCAGAGCATCCTTTGTAATGCTTGTGCAAGTCCACCTGTGTGCCTCTGCACAAGTCCTCCCCCTGCAGCTTTTGTTTTTTTTTTTTTTTTTTAATATCATCAAGCTGATATTATTGCATGGAAATAGAGGTGCAAACAATACTCATGCCAAGTAATCTAATTCCATACTTTTAATGGAGTTAAGAGGCTGATCAACCATAGAGTATTTTCCTATGAAAGATACTTTTGTTCAGATGCCACTATGTCCTAATATATTGTTAATGAACATAACAAAGAGAAGCTTAATTTATGCAATACTTTGTTTGTTTTCCACAAACAAACTAGTCTTTGCTAGAAAATTATGATGGAATTCTAGAGACTCATTGTAATATATTATAGGTGTGATAACCCACTGCAATGCTTGTCTTCACAACTGGTGAAATTAGGGAGTAGTGATACACAACATCAGGGCAGCTGCTGTTGTTAGCTGGGTGGTTTGTGACAGACAAAACAATTCCTTCCTGCTTGACTGGCAAGTTATTTTAAAGGAGTGTAAATTAAAGATTTCAGTGGTGATCCAAGTTGCATGAAATCCCCTTGGGTGCCTTACTGACATGACCTCCTCTAATATTAATGCCGATGTTGTTGCTTATTCTGGAGGGGTTAGGAGATGCTGTCTCATCCTGGATGCCACAGATCTACTTCCTGAAATCCTCTAGGAGCTTCATTTAGCAATATCCTCCTGTTTCAAGGACTGAATACCAGTGGTAATAGCCTTGATCTCTCCTTTTACTCGTGCTAAATCTAAACTATGCTTCCAGAGATAAAAATGCTGGTCTGCAGTCATCTTCTGTATTTAGTAATTCCTGTTCAGCCTTGAATGAAAACTGTAATTTTTCAAGTCAAAAATGGACTGCCTTTTAATTTCTTTTTTAGTCAGCTAATCACTGAAAATGCAGAAAATCATGTTTTGTCAAAAGAAGGAAATTTCCACCAGTGCAAAGCCAAAAGCCTTAGGAGAAAAATGTGTGAGGCTCCAGGCTGCTTCCCTAGTGCATGGTACAGAACATTGCTCCATCACAGCTGACCCATAAAGATCCACAGAGGTGAACCACAGTCCCAGTTTAATACTGTTTTCTGTGTTTTCCTCTCAATAGTAACACAGGAGTTAAATTTTATATAACAAGTTACAGCTAAAAGCACTGATTTTTCTTTAGTCTCTGCTCTGTCCATAAGCACAAGCCTTATTTCAGATGACATGATAGAGATTTTTCAAGCCCTCTGTGAAAACACTGGTAGAAAATAGCAAGTGCAGACTTAATTTTCACTCTTCATCACAGCATGTTTACGATCACAGTCCTAAAACCAGTTTTATCTTCCTCAACAAGTTCTGTAATGCTTATCAGTACATTGACATTCCTGACAGTTGGAGCTGTTCTGTGCTGCTCAATGGCATGGAACTACTCATATCTTTATATCCTATAGAACACGTATCTACTTATTTCATATAATAATTCTGATAAAATGTCATCTCTCAAGCAGAAGTCTTGTCATGTTACATGTTTGAAAGCCAAATCCAATACTTACTGACCATTTAAAAATGATGCTGATAGGATGTGTGGCCGATGAGCCCTGGTATTCAGTAGTTTGTCAGACACTGTTCTGGAGAGATATGAGAGGAATTTACCCAAGTGTCCTTATCTCTCCAGGAGGCACATTGTATTCTTAGCAGTGAGGAAATACAGCCAGCTGATGGTACTAGATATTCTTGCATCATTAAAAAAGCTAACATATGAGATGAAAATCCTGTAGATTGTGACAGAACTATTTCTAACGAGAGTTTCTTAACCCTCTAAAAAGATTCTAAGTAAATTTGTTCTTTATTTTCATCTGTATGTTTGCTTAGAGGTCATTAAGAGCAGGTATAGGTCCACTTGGAGTTTGCACCATTTTCTAGGCATGTGTTTGCTGTAGCTTCCAGGGAGGACATGTGATGAAGTGACCAGTGCCTGACCTGTGGGCAGTGTTGGTGTGGAATGGCAATCTGCTCATTGCCAGGACTGAGGATCCCTGATCAAAAGACTTGGTAACTGGGAATATAGACACAACCTGTTTCTATGGATAGAACAGCCAGGACTCCCTTACCTCAGTCATGCCACGGCATCCCCCTTTTGGGGCAAGGGTTACTTGGTGGATTAAAGGTGCTGTAAAGGAAAGGGGGAGGTGTGTGTTAGGAGTTTCTTTAGAAGCTGAATTCTGAACAAGTAGAATTGGTGGCAAAATCTGTGTCTTCTTTTCACCATGATGATATATGGTTAAAATACTTGAAACCTTTGTAAAGGATTCTGAATTTTTTAAATGAAAGGTGATATACATGCAGACATTACTGATATTTTCAATGGAAAAACTGAATAAACATCTGATAACACTTGTGTTGAGGATGATAGAAATACTGTGTAAGATCTCTTTTAAACTGCCACAAAATTACTTGTACAGAAATTGGTATAAGTACCTTTTTAGTCATCAGTGATTTTCAAAAGAATACTTTCAGTAACTTTATAACAAGTTCCAAATACTTCAGCTTTAATTTTGTGATTAGATATTTCCTAGGATTGAAAGAAGTATGTGTGAGCTCTGAGCTTTTCTGTTTTACTTTGTTAGTTCCCTGAAACAGGTCTCATATAGACTTGAGGAAAAGAAAGCAAGCACCCTTACCACTTATGTTATGTGATCTTTGCACAGGCTAGCCTTGTAAAATCAGCAGCATTTTTAGGTCCCTTAATAGCTACACAAGATATTTATATACTTTTTCAGAAGGGAAATGCTGTGAAACTGTCAGAGCTTTTCTGAATTTCCAACAGAGCAAAAAACTCCAAAGAACCAAAGAAGATAGTGATTTGGATGATGCAATCAATATGAATTGCACCCTATCAGCACTGGTAGTAAATGTTGTCATAAATACTTTTAATTATCACATGGTTTTGCTAAACTAAAGTGATGTGTATGCAGCAGTTCTATTGAGCAGATCAGTTTTTTGATGTGTCTTGATATGTGAGACAACCAGCTGTAAGGAGGGGAAGAAGAGTGACTTGCACTAGTAGATTTAACTGGTCACTCATCTATTCACTCAATATACAACCTACAGAGTGCCTGGGCTTTGGTTGATAGCAAGCAAGATTTATGGGTCCTCCTAGCCTTAAGAAAATTCTTGCACAGTAAGAGTAATGCAGTTCCTTATTTACCTGTCTGGTTTTGCTCTCACCTTCATCTATCTGTAAAAGCTGGGGCACCCTTCATCTGTCATTGGCAAGAAGCCTGAGCACCCTGTTGCTGTGTGCAGTTACCCCTGTTGCTGTGTGCAGTTACCCCTGTTGCTGTGTGCAGTTACCCCGTTGCTGTGTGCAGTTACTCCTGTTGCTGTGTGCAGTTACTCCTGTTGCTGTGTGCAGTTACCCTGTTGCTGTGTGCAGTTATTCCTGTTGCTGTGTGCAGTTACCTTGTTGCTGTGTGCAGTTACCCTGTTGCTGTGTGCAGTTACCCCTGTTGCTGTGTGCAGTTATTCCTGTTGCTGTGTGCAGTTACCTTGTTGCTGTGTGCAGTTACCTTGTTGCTGTGTGCAGTTACCCTGTTGCTGTGTGCAGTTACCCTGTTGCTGTGTGCAGTTACCCCTGTTGCTGTGTGCAGTTACTCCTGTTGCTGTGTGCAGTTATTCCTGTTGCTGTGTGCAGTTACCCTGTTGCTGTGTGTAGTTACCCCTGTTGCTGTGTGCAGTTACCCTGTTGCTGTGTGCAGTTACCCTGTTGCTGTGTGCAGTTACCCCTGTTGCTGTGTGCAGTTACTCCTGTTGCTGTGTGCAGTTATTCCTGTTGCTGTGTGCAGTTACCCTGTTGCTGTGTGTAGTTACCCCTGTTGCTGTGTGCAGTTACTCCTGTTGCTGTGTGTAGTTACCCTGTTGCTGTGTGCAGTTACTCCTGTTGCTGTGTGCAGTTACTCCTGTTGCTGTGTGCAGTTATTCCTGTTGCTGTGTGCAGTTACTCCTGTTGCTGTGTGCAGTTATTCCTGTTGCTGTGTGCAGTTACTCCTGTTGCTGTGTGCAGTTACTCCTGTTGCTGTGTGCAGTTATTCCTGTTGCTGTGTGCAGTTATTCCTGTTGCTGTGTGCAGTTACCCCTGTTGCTGTGTGCGGTTATTCCTGTTGCTGTGTGCGGTTACCCCTGTTGCTGTGTGCGGTTATTCCTGTTGCTGTGTGCGGTTACTCCTGTTGCTGTGTGCGGTTATTCCTGTTGCTGTGTGCAGTTATTCCTGTTGCTGTGTGCAGTTACCCCTGTTGCTGTGTGCGGTTATTCCTGTTGCTGTGTGCAGTTACCCCTGTTGCTGTGTGCGGTTATTCCTGTTGCTGTGTGCAGTTACCCCTGTTGCTGTGTGCGGTTATTCCTGTTGCTGTGTGCGGTTACTCCTGTTGCTGTGTGCGGTTATTCCTGTTGCTGTGTGCAGTTACCCCGTTGCTGTGTGCAGTTACCCCTGTTGCTGTGTGCAGTTACTCCTGTTGCTGTGTGCAGTTATTCCTGTTGCTGTGTGCAGTTACCCCTGTTGCTGTGTGTAGTTACCCCGTTGCTGTGTGTAGTTACCCCGTTGCTGTGTGCAGTTACTCCTGTTGCTGTGTGCAGTTACCCCTGTTGCTGTGTGCAGTTACCTTGTTGCTGTGTGCAGTTACTCCTGTTGCTGTGTGCAGTTATTCCTGTTACTGTGTGTAATTAGCCCTGTTGCAGCCCTTTGGACAGGTTAGGGTCTGGAGAGCACATTTCCTCAGCCAGGTACCTTCTGATGGCTGCACATTCCTGTTTCACCAGCCAAGGGATGCAAGGGCATGTCTCTGTCTGTGTCCTGTGGGCAGCAGGGAGTTCCATCTGCTGCCTGTCCAACTTGCCACAGCCTCATCGAGGACCTGATGAGCTGCAAGGCTGAGCTGTGATGAGGACACTAATACTTTATTGGAGGTGGCTGCTGTGCAGGTGTGTATGTAATGGTAGCAAATAACATTGACCAGCAACATACCAGCATGCTCAAAGTGTCACAATAATATAACACACGCTCTGGCTTAGTGGGTATTTGCTGTCTCTAACATCAGGTTTAAAATTTGTAGCTAGGTTAATCTAATAGTATGCTTGTATCTTATGAAAGGTTTCATCTTAACTTAGGAATGTAAGCATCATCTTTAAAAAGTTCTGTTATTTCTTTCACCTTCTTTCCAACATATTTGATTCCAAAGAAAGCCTTTTTAACTGTTTCTGCAGTTTATAAAGAAATGTGCCCACTTAGTTAATCCAGACGTGCCATTTGTTAGAGGAACTGCATCCTGCAAGACATCCTGGAGAATGTTTTTTTCATATTTTAAAAACTTCTTCAGATAAATAAATTGGGTACTCAATCTCCCTGAGTACACTTTAGTGAATGTTGTAATGCTGACTTAAATGGATATCTGGAAGGAGCATGTTCCTCTCTGCTATGGTGAAGTTCTGGTATTTTCAGTACGGTACAAGATATCTTATGAATGTTGTATCTGGGCAATTGAGCATAATGCATCTAAAGACAGCTCTTCTGGTTTCATGAAAGTCTTCTCATTATAAATTATTGGGGAAACAAGAGATAGGAGAAAGCTTTGGGGTCATACTGCTAATTCCATCTGGTAAAGTGTAGAATGCATTGAAGGGGTAGTTTGAGATCTGGGTTACTTTATGACAGTACTGATTACTAACTGTAATTGGACTCAAAGACACTAAAATGAGAAAGAGAAGTAAAGAGGTTAAGAATTTTTGGCTGGGCTGTGAATCTGTCTGATGGTATTATTGATACATTAAAATAGTATGTATTGTATATTAATAGATCATTGCTTTAATATTATTCAGTGTTGTTGTCTCCTGTTGTCAGCATTTTAAGTACATTAAACTACAAGAGGAAATTAAAAAACCCTGTGAGCAACCGCATCTGAGTTCCTGCATGTCAGATGGATATCTAATAAAAATTAAAGCATGTGTTGAGTTTAGATTGTGATCATTATTGATTACCTGCAGAGACAAGATGGGGACACAAAAGGGCATCAGGAGAGTAAAGGGTCTGCTGTTTGTAAGGGCATGAGATACATGAGCCTGAACAGAAATAGGAGAAGAATGGGAAAAGTTCTTACAAATGTTATTTTGGGTGAAGAATGACTGTGATACTCCTGTTGGAGTGGATCAACAAGGACCATAAAAAAAATGGAGAGTGACACAGGTGAGACCTAGATGATCTTCAATAGATCTATTTAGTAGATCATCCCTAGAGAAGATTTGAAAGCAAGAAAGTTTCAGGCAGTTTCATTATTATATGTCAGAAACAAAATAAGGTCTTTGTCAATTGGTGGACAATATGCAGCTTCCTCATTTTGTGGGATTGATGAGAATAGTTTTAAATTGATGAAATGGGACACAGGAGAAAGTGCAAGAGAGACCCATGTGATGTCTGTACAAGCCTTGAAGGCACAGAGAAATTAAAATTGGACAAATGAGCCTACAAAGTGGATAAAAGAACAGTATTATGAGGTGATAGCCAGCAAGGAAAAGCTAGTTCCATTGTTGGTAAAAAATTTGACATGAAGATTCAGTCATGAAAAGAATCCCATCTCATCTGGCAGAGAGATGGGTGAGGCCAGTGTGAATTGTGGAATTGTTGCATCAGGGTCCAGGATCCAGGCAGGTACATGGAAGCTATCTATACCAAAGGGAAATGAGGTGTTAGCCAAAAACTGGCAATGTGTTCAGGAAGGCTTGTATTGGCAAGTAGAATCAGTTGGGTGTCTGCACACATTAAGGACATAAAGTTTCGAGAAAGGGAAGATAGGATGAAAATAGAACCTCCATAAATAAATTAAAAAGGAAGAAAAACTAAGCTAAAAGCATTACTGAGGTAGTGTCATAGTCATCCAAAGGTGGATGGGAATAAGGACAGGGAGAGAATGACTCAGAAACCAACATAGGTCTGTAAGATTTCCAGTGGACAAATATTTGAGAAGTTGCAGGCAGCAGTTAAATAATCTGGAAAAAAAAGTGCAGGGACTACTATATAAGGCAGGCATGAATGTCATCCTTAGCCCAAGGTTCAAAAAAACCTGCTAGAAATAATAAAAATATATAATTGAGATACATTATAAAAAAGATCCCTGTGTTACATTGTATAATCATCCTAAAAATAGTATTAAGCATAAGCAAGGAGTGTGAAAGTAATACAAAGAGGATTGGCTTATACACAGAACTATACCACAAAAATCAGAAAACATGAAAATGAATAGTAAATGTCTAAAAAGCTATTTAACAATGATGTAACTATTTTTCTAAAAATAAAAATTGCACAAAGAAGAATGGAAATGCAGTCAGTGGGAAAAAAAAATTAGAATTTTGACATTAGTGTTGATATAGAGGGATGGGTTTTAGATGTAATAGGTAGCATTCCTCATATTTTAATAATTCTGTTGAACCTGGGACAAATGCAGGGCATCTAATAGGAATGATTATGCAGAAATGGAAATTTTTACCTCCAGGGGGAAGCAAAACTTAAATTATGTAATTGTTTCAATCAGAATAGACCATATCATCCACTTCCAAGAACTTGCATAATATTTTAATTCCAAAAGCAAGTACTTTTAATAAATATATCACATCAGTTGCTCTTACCTGGGGAAATAAAGGAAAAATAGTACTTAAATTGGAGAAAAAATTACTCCATTAAAGAGCATTACTGTACTCCAGTAGAATGTAAAATCTTCTACAAAAAAAATGAGAAAGATTTTAAGGAAAGAATAAACAAATGACACAAAACATGGTAAGTTAAGACACAATGTAGGACCTCCACAAGGAGGTCATGCCTGACTAAGCTGATACCTTTAGTTGAAAAAACAGCTAAGCTAATTCTCCAAACGAAAGAAGTAGTGATATATTGACATAAGCTTCAGTATTTGTCAGCTGCTGTGTAGAGATTTGTTAACACAGGAATTATGAATGAGTTGCAGGAGGTAAAAGAGAATGAAAAAATTAACTAGAAAGAAAATTGGAGCTGGAGGATGGGTTGTAGGTCACCAAAGGATTTCCCAAGGACTGACTATGGGATCAGCCTTAGGAAATGTTTCCTTTACTGTTTGCACCACAAAAGCAACTATATTGGGGAAAAAAAAGTCTTGATGACATGAGTTACCAGAAAGATTATGCTGAAGACTGGAGTTTCATTTAGAAGAAATGGGATGAGCACATGAGATGGAAAATAGTGCAAGGGGGGTGACCGAACGGCTGTCAGAAGTGAAGGGTCATGCACTTGGGAGCTGGTATCAGGGAGGGGCTGGACAGGCATGGGAGTGCTAATCACAAGATAATTGAGGCATCAAAATGAGACTTTTGTGGAAAGTGGGCAGATTTGATTTTAGCATGGATCATCTGGCAGTATGAGGAAGTATGTTTCCCATGAAAGGAAGCCTTAGTACTGCTTGATATAAGGTATGTGTGAAGTATGACACATGAAAATCTGTGCTAGTGTGATCATATATACTAAAGTAAATTCAAGCTGTTTTAGGAGCCTAGGCAGGTTTCTAAAGTGCCTTGGGGAAGAGAGAGGCTATGTTATGAGGGGAGATTTAAAATCCTTCATTTGTCTGACTCTGTAAAAAAGATAATTGAGAGGAAATACAGTTGCTGTCTTGCACATAGCAGGATTTGTACATAAACTATAGTTCTAGCACAAAAAGAAATAATTACACACTGATCTTGAGAATCTGTGGGGTGGAAATTTAGGCAGCTTGCAAATATGAAGCACAGAGGGACAAGGCACTTGACTAATTTTTAGAAGGAACTGTGTTGATTCATGAAAATAAAGTATATAATGCAGTGCCATGTAGTGCCTACAGGGAAGGGATTTGGTAATAAAATTGATTTCTCTTGCTAATGAAAGGAGGCACTGGAAAGATGGGGAGGGAAGACTTTAAAATAATACTGGTAAAGGTATCATGGTGGTATACTTGCAAATTACAAAACTCACATGGTTTTGATTCAGAAGGGAGGAAAGCCGCATATAATACTGATATTTCCAAAAACTACCCACCAAATAGTTTTTTTTAACAGAATTTTGCTTGTCTGGGGAGACTTAGACTAATTTGGCCCCCTTTTACTGTGTGGATAGTTTCATTAAATAAAAACCAACCTATATTTCTAAACATTTTTATTATAAACATTTTTTTCTGCTTTCTTTTAGTAAAAGTGATTTTTACACTGTACATCTGGGGGAAAAAAAAAGGAAAACCACGTTATAGCTGGCATTTTGTTAAGTTTTTCACATAAAACCTTGATATATGCAAAGTGTGACTGTATTTTGCTGTATATTTATAACAGTAATTATTTTTGATGTTACCTTTCTGCAGTAAAACACAATTTCTTGCAACTTATGGGAAGCATACATTTTATTGCTCTCATATTTAGTGTACAGAAGAAAATCTCATGGCATATCGGTAGTTAGTGCCTTGTATTAGTATTTCTATGATTAGTATGAGAAGTTGAGCTGATTATTTTTATAGCCCAATTGAAAAAGTAGAATTGTATAAATGGGCTTAGTGCAGTGCTGTGTAATGTAATCCTCCTCATGGCAGGAAAAAAGAAGGAAAGGTTTCTGCTGGAAATGGTGCTTGGTGAAGCTCAGTAATGCAGTGTTTCCTACAACAGCACAGAAAGATATTGGCAGCCTCAGGCTATATTTCCTATAATGTCACTTCAGTTATTCCGGTTTTTTGGGGCTTCCTTTTTCAGCTTGAAGGAATTAAGTCCCATTGAGATGGAAAAGATCCATATCTGAAACAGCATAAATTGTTTGTTGATTTTGTGAAATGTGTAAGTCATAATGTGAGCAAAAACAAATCTCTAACTTTGAAGGCGTGCTGTGAACTTTCTCCCTCCGCCAAAATGTTTGTCCTTGGAGGTGATACATGGTGGAAGCTTTCTGAGGGGAAAGATAACAATACAGTGATGTGTTCCTGGAACTAGAGCATTGGGTTAAGTGTTTTGCTTGTTTGTTTTGTTTTCCCAATTTGTTTCAAGTAAATTATGATTATTTACACAGACTTGGAGAGCCTGGTGAAGAAATGAATCCCAGGAAAATATTTGGTGATTGCCTGCAGTCTTGTTTAGAAGAGACAGTGTTTTCAGAGAGGCAGGAGGATTCCTGCTGGAGGCTGGCATTTGTGACAGCTGCCATAGGGCAGGAGTCAGCCGTGAACTGTGCTGGGCTGCTGTTATCCTGCCATTTCCTCTGCAAATGGGTAGTCCTGCTTCACACATAGTGCCTTTTGGAATTTTGGCTCCGTCAATGCAATCACATTGCTTCCAGCTCAGTTATGATGGCATAGCTAAGATGGGAATCTGGCGTAGGGTCCTGGTGGGGGAGGATGTCCTGTGCCTGCCAGCTTGGCCCTGCTGCCCATGAGCCGTGGCATCCCTGCTGAGCTGGGCACTGCCAGGCAGGGGAGGAGTGACCTGTGCAAGGCAAGTGCTTGAGCCCTGCAGAGATGCAGAAATGGATCTGGCATTGTCCTGGATGTACACTGTTCTATCTTTCAGCAAGGTCACCAGTGGGCGTGAGCATGCAGAGGGATTTCTCTGCCAGGCAGTGATGAGTCAGCAGTGGGACTCACTGCAGGTGGGACACTGCCTGTTTCAGGAATTACAAACGATACACTGCTTAAGGAATGTAGGTGGAATAGGGATGGGCCCATTATGAAGTGAGCCTAGTTGCCAGTTCGTGATTTCTCAGTGAATCTTCTCCCTCAATACTTTTGTTTTGAATGCTCAGAACAACTCTGCATTTCATAACTAAATATATTGGTATATTTTTGTGTTATTTCCTGCTTAGACGTAACTAGGGCATATGGAGGATCTTGGACGAGATCTAAGATAGCTATCATCTGAGATTTCTATCCTCAATTTGCAGACCATGCTGTGCAACAAAATCTGAATATTCATTTTGAACTTTTGGGGTTTGTTTATCCAAACTATTTGAAATTTGCCAATCATTATCAAAGCTAAAATCTTTTTCTCTTCACTTCAATTACTGAGAGAAATTGCAAATTCTTACTTGGGAGAGTAGTCAGTATGGGGAGATGGACCACAGAGCTCTAAACCAATGGAGAAAGGACATCTAAAAACTTACATTTCCTTTTTTGAAATTTATAAATAGAGGCGATTCTCCCTCAGCAAGCTGTAATAGCCAGCTTTGCTATTTGCTTGTTTATTTGAGCAATGATGAAGTTACATAACTTTTCTTTAGGTAATACACTCATCAACATTAGCGAAGTCAGTTCTTGTCTTTTATATCTGGATATACAGTTTTCCCACTTTGCCTTCTTCTTATATATGAATGACATAGTTTTAGCCCCTGAACAACTGAGCTTCAAGAGCAGAATACAGTCTCAGCAGTGTCCAGCTCACCATCCCCCAGTAAAATAGGTTTTATAATGCAATTTGTGGTTACACATGTGACACTGTCGAAGTTTGTCCTGTATTCAAGTTTAAAATGCTATTTCTATTCATTATGTTTTTCTTTTCCTTAGCTTCATTTCATCTTACTCCAACCTTTCCTTTGCCCTCCCTCAGCTTTCTCACCTCTTATTCTTCCCATTGTAACAAGTTTTTATTTCCTTTAACTGCCTCATTGTCTGGCTTTAGTTTATGCTGTTTCTCCTGTTCTCTCTGCATATTTTAATTTCTACTAATTTTGTGAAATGGACCGCTGTCTATGTTTGGATGAAGTGAGAGTGAATGAACATGGTCCTGAGGATGTAAATTTAAAGCTGCTTTGATGGCCAAGTCCATGGCTATAGAAATAACACAGTCTGGTTGAGTGCTATAAAGACCAGAAGACCCTATCTTTCTTTAAATAAGGGGTGGGAAAGTTAGCCCATTTTTTCCCTGCCATTGCATGATATAAAGTTAGTTGCTCTTCAAAGTTATCCAAGTGGCTGTTCATTTTGTTCATGCCCCTGGACTGCACCATCAAGAAGCAGAGGAATCCATGTGTGACACAGAAGGCTGATGGTAGGGAATAAACCCTTGACAAATTTAGAAGGGAAGGGATTTATCTGACTTGTCAAGGGGAAAATTACTGATTCTTGCACTCATAGGATGCTTCTATGGGATAGTGTGAAATGAGCACCTTCAGGACTCAGAGCCTCTTTGCAAAGGTTTTCACTGCACTGCACCATGAAATCAAAGGCAGGCAAGGAGAGGTTTTTCACCCTAGTTTGTTTAACTGCATTTGAAGGACAAGACTTTGCATGTAATTTCAACTCCATGCAAAATATGCTTTTCAAAATTAGTCAAAATGGGTGGTAGAATCTTCCTTTATTTTCAAATGGTCAGGCTGGTATTGCAAAAATGAGAATATGGAAAAAACCTCCCTAAACATATCATAATGCCTGCAGAAGGCATTATGCATCAATATGCATCAAGATCATGTTACTTTGGCGATTAGAATTATTCCTGCACTGAGCTATGTGCAGTTTTCCTTTTGTATGGAAAAGGAATGCTCTTCCCAGAGCAGGCAGCGCCCCTTCTGTCTGCAAAGCGGAACATGTTGTCTACAGAAGCAGAAACATATTTGTGATGAGAGGGAAAAAAATATTAATCCTTTCAAGAATTAATTTTCCAGACTATGCTTTTTCGAGGTACTGAGTGTGTAAACTGAAGCTGCTTATCTTAGATAAGGACAGAGGGGAAGGACAAATGTCTGTGGACAGGAAAGAAGAGAAACAGCTAAGCACAGACTCTAGATGCAGCACAGGTAATTTTATGTGTTTCTATAAACTGAAATGTGATTGGGAAAATGACAGATTTCTGAATTAGAAGGTAGAGAACGATCCTTTGGCATTGAGGACAAGCATTGCTTGGGACTGGGGATGGCCTGGCAGGGCAGCAAGCACATCCCTCGACTGCTGCATCCCTCCCTCGTGCTCTGGGTACCTGCAAACAGACACCCTGAGCAAGTCAGTTCCTCACCCCTGGAATCTGTGCCTCAGCAGGGAGCCTGGAGCAGGAAACCCTTTAGCACACACAAATTCAGAGCTCCTTTCCTTTTCCTTCAGGTGCCTCACACTGCTGTGACATGTGTGAGTGAAGTGGTGATAAATGTCACCAGGAGTACAAGGGATCTGTTCAAAGGCTTGGGGTGACTCTGCTGCCTTAAATGTTTATCCATTAGAAAGACATGTATTTTTAAGAAAAGCTTTTGGGTTTTTTTTAAGCTAGAATGGGGTATGATGAGAAACATAGAAGAATGGAAAAAGTTCAGATTTCACTAATACCCTAAGGAAAAGTATCTCACAAATGAACTCTCAGGTGTTTTGGATTTGCTTTTTAACTGGAAAATCTGGATTATTTTAACAAGAAAATTGGGAGTAAGTACTTTTTCTTTGGACTTCTGCTACTGTAAATAAAATACGAAATACTTTTCTGTACAGGGAACAATTATTTTACTGATTCATAGTTTTCTTTTGATTTTATATTGAAACTTATTTTCACCTTTCTCATTATGAAAATTGATAAATCACTTCAATCTGTCTATACTTGTATTTTGGGGGGTTTTTAGTAACTTATATTGTATGGGCTGTAAGCAGGTATCTGAACCAAAATATTTTATCCTATAGTTCTGTTTGACTCATTCATGAGTAATTTATTTCTACAATTTTTTAAAATAGGCACATACTGGTAGTTTTTCAATTATTTTCACTTACACTAAAATAAAATTCCTTTGAAAAAGTGAATATGTTTAATGTGTCATTGAAAGAGTATAACTCTCTTAAGATAATGGTCTTTTACTTGCAGCTGTACCCATCAAATACAAAGGTAACATGAAAAATTAGAATAATAAAAGAGTAGATACTTTGCTTTAGTGAGAGATTGTGAGCTGCCCTGGTGAACATTAAGAAAAAGTTACCTTTCTAAAACTATATAAGTTTAGGATGGTATGTTAGCAGACATCAGACTGATCTAGAAATAGAGATGGTTGGGGAAGGATTTTTTAAAAATTACTTTCTTATTATTTATTTAGTATGACTGTGAACCCAAAAAGTTCAAGTAATTTGAAGTAAGCAGCCTTTGACATTGATATTAAAAAAAACGTCTCATGTCTTTTTCCAGTTTTAGATTTTCTTGGTGTTCCAGCTCCTGGAATCCTAAATATAAATTTAAACTTCTGATTCCAGGAAAAGAAAAAAGGCTCTCAGCATTAGAGTTACAAAATTAAAATTGTGGAACTATTACCTGCCTATAACTTAAATGCTCAAAATCCAAAAGGCAAGCGAAGAGTCAAAATTTATTTTGGATTTTCGGGGCTATGTGGATGCAGTGCTCTGCTAAACCAAAGGACATCTTAGCTCTTTAGGTTCAAAATACCATAGAGCTTCTCCTCTGTTTCCTTTTCACATGTTCCAAGCAGGATATAGATTTTTAATAAAAGCTCTGTGAAAATTGAAAGAAGAAATAGGTGTTCTGAGCAGCTTTACTCCTGTTCTTTAAACTCATAAAAAGAAGCCAGCTATTTGCAATTTGTTCTTTAAGGACACCATTAAGCAGCTTCACACCAGATCTAAATGTGAGGAACACCACAGCTTCTCTAAGAGAACGTCTCAGTTGTGGCTGGGAGGGTCTGGGGAAGGAGAGGGATCCATTCTGTTAACTTAGTTTGCCTTAGTAGCTCCTCTTTGAGTCATTGCTGGCTTTGCTCCCACCTTTCCTCTGATACCTGGGGAGGAAGGAGATGCTGTTCCCTTCTCAAGTCACCATGAGATTCTCCTGGGTCCCTGCCAGGTGCAACACAATAAAGGTGAGAGAGCCTGTAGTGCAGTGAGGCTGTGCTCTGCAGTGATGGATGCAATTTCAGCCCAACCCCAAGGAGTGTCCCGACCCCAGACAAGCTCATTCCTTCAGTGAGGCAGCACAGTGCCACCACTCCTGACAGTGGGGAGTAAATTGTGTGTGGTAGGGGGGTTTGCCAAAGTGGGCATTTTCGTCATAGAATATGAACAATTATTTAGTTTAAGTGCTCCCAAATTTAGACATGATTATTTATAGGTAAAAAGAAATTATACTGAGTTAAGATTTCTGTAAGAATGAGCTTTTCAGAGTGAAGTTTGGCTTCTTGCTATGCTTTGTAGGACCAATGACCATAGCCAACAATTTTTGGTGATGCTCAGGTGAAAAAGAACAAGATTATTTCTTGCTTCTTTTCCCCTAGCCACCTCCTTGCATTGTGCTGGTCAGATGGAGCAAGAGCTGTCCCTGTCCCTTGCCAGGACCCCCAGGGCAGAGTGGGAGCTGCAGAGGTGCTGGCAGTCTGGTCACTACCTTGGCTTTTGGCCACATCTGGTGAGTTGCCATCACCAAAGATAAAAGATATAAGGATGTGCTGGTAAGAAGAAGGGCAGGAAAAAAGCAATGTTCCCAGTGTGTTGGAGGAAGAATAAACTCTAATATGATCATCCCTGTCACAGATGGAATATTTTACAAAGTATTCTGTCTATAATATAAGAAATATGCTAAGCATCTCTATTATGCTGCATTTGAAATGTAGAAATAAAAATAGAATTTGAAAGGTAGAGCTATTGCCTCTGCTGGGTTTATAGCATGCTGTCAGTGGAAGATGTTAACCCTAAAACCTCCTGAGAGCAGCTCGTTCACTGTGGGGAAAATGCTGGAATAGCCTTAAGGATTAAAAAAATGTAGCAAATTGGAGTTTTTACCACTATAGCTGACCATTATTTTTAAAATTCTGTTATAAATGATTAAGCATGGAATGGTAACACAAATTGTTGCAAAAATCAATCTGCAGGTTAAATCCCACTTTTGTTTTGATTGAGGAGGAGTCAGTTATTAACTGCATGATCAGAGCACAGACGCTGAGTCCTATTCTTTCCTTAATTGAGAATTGCTGCTACAGATACTTGACAGCGGTTCATAGTGGCAATAATCCCTTTTGAAAATGGTTGTTATTCTAGTCATAAGTAGCTTGCCAGGGCACTAACCCCAGCTTCACCTCTGATGGTTAGGAAAAGTATCTGGTTGGTACTGATGATGTTTAGTTATTTCCTGCTAGATAATTGCCAAACTAGAAAAGTAAAAAAACCATAACTTTTAAAATATTTTACCTTAAGTTAGAAAGAAGGTGTGGACTGTTAAAAATACTGTAAGTCTCGTTCAAAATGAAAATTCATTGCTTACTGAGAGTGCTGACTTAAAAATTTTTGCATGTCTTTTGTTGATCTTGCAGGCTGATGCACACGACCTGCTAATGCGATGCTTGGCTTTCCATACAGAGCCATTCATCCATGTTATGTGTGAATGAAGCTTCCTGGTTTGTACATGTGCTGTGTCACATTCCTCTGGTTTTCTAACAAAGCTTTTAATTGGTATGCTGTGACTAATGAGCATGAAGTCCCAGAGGAAATGGAGCAGAATTTTCCATTATCCACCAAGAAGCTTCAAGCACATAGATTATCAGGGCTTGAACTCCAGGATAAACCAGGGTCAAAGGCTCCAAGTATAATGGAACCTCATAGCTTAATATTTTGCTTCCACAACATTAAATTAATAGGTTCTCAGCAAAACTGTATTGTCTGTCTCATGGCACTGTGCAAACTATAACAGGAATTTCACTTGGACATCACATCAAATCCCTGACCCTTCACTGTTAAAGGTCCCATAACACTTGAATACTGATGGCCTGCCTTTGTTCCGGTTTTGGTAATTATGTGCTGCATACTTTTGTGGGATAAATCTCTCGTCAATTTCAAGCAGAGATCTTGCTCTTCATTCTTCCTCTGAAAAACTATTGTACAGTGTTGCTGACACAGGATTGCTGCCATATGGTGCACCAGAAGTGGTTGCATTTTGGGAGGGGTTTAGAGCTCTCACTCCAACTTGAAGATGTTCAGGACATCGTTGCTTTCAAGGCTAGATGAGATTGGATGTAGTGAGACCAGCATACCTATAGGCTACCTTGCCAAGTAGAGGAAAGTAATTATCTTCTGTGCTTTATGTTCAGCACACCTACCAAGTGTCTCCAACAGGCGTGGCATCAAAGAAAATTTAAATAAACTTAAAAGCAGAAAAAGGTATCCAGATTGTTACTAGAATTGGTGGGGGAAATTGTGGTTAGCTTTCCAATAAAGTATATGAAATAATATTTTTACCAATTCACTATTTTAGCAATTAACCCAATGTACAATTTCCTCCTTTCTAACAGTCTCAGTGTGAGTTATGCTTTGCAGAGAAACCACTAAACCACTACCAGAGAAAGAAAAAAAAAAAGAGATTTTTTTTTTTTTCTTTAAGGTTAATTTCAGCAGGGTCGCTTCCTTGAGCTGTCATGGTTCAGTGAGTGGCTGTGCAGAGGTTTGTGGGGACAGGGACTGGAAGTGAGCAGCTGAGGGAAGAAAGGATGTATTCTTGCAGCAACATTACCAACTCATAACAGGTTAAATAAAGCTCATGAAGCTATGGCTTATTTCTTGGGAGCCTGGAATTAAAATCAAACAGGTTTTATTTCTTTTACATGTTGAAACTCCTCCATTGCAGAAAAACATCATGGTACTGCTGGGAGCTCTGTGGGGTAGGTTGGTTCTCCTTGTCCAGGTGGCTCCTTGTTTTCCCAGCAGCTGTGGCTGCAAGAAAGTTGCCTTTCATTTGCTCCTCTCTTACACATTTGTTTGCTGAATTTCCTGGCTGGTGATTTCCTGGCTGGTGGGCTCTTGTAGACCCTCTCTGTTCTCATTCTGGGAGGGAGTTTCCAGAGGTGCTGTCACCTCTCATGCTTAGTGTATGAGTGCCCAGTGTCTCTGGGCAGTGAGTGTGAGAGAGAGAGAGAGAGAGAGAGAGTGTGTATGTGCGTGTGTGTGTGTGCGTGTGTATGTGCGTGTGTGTGTGTGTATGTGCGTGTGTATGTGCGTGTGTGTGTGTGTGTACCAAGAACATGAGGAGCTCTGTCGTTCTGTGCATCTTTTTGAGAAACAATAAGGAAATTGATGCTCCAGAAGCATCGAAATATCTTCAACAGTTGTTTCACATGACAGAATTGGTTTCTTTTGTTTGCATATTAAATAAATTCTACGTTAGCATTGTATTATATGATATTAAGGTTGTATTATTAGATTCAAAAGTTACCAGGTGCAAATACTAAGAGCAGTAAGTACACTGTGTAATCGGATTACTTGTCTTTTTATCCTGTGAGGAAGGGGCTTATGCTTCCTCTGCAATCAAGAGGTCTGTGTGCACTGTTAACAGCGGATAGCCGTAAATAATTGCCTGTCCTTTTCTTACCATCACAGATACCAAGGGGACAAAGTAACAGTGGTACCAAAACATGGTACCTATTACTGCTTTAAAGCCCACAGAGAAGGGAAAGGGGAGTGGAGTTTAAAGGCTTTGGTTACTTCTAGATGCAGGTAAGAGAGCACAGC
Organism: Cinclus cinclus; assembly: GCF_963662255.1. Lineage (NCBI taxonomy): Eukaryota > Metazoa > Chordata > Aves > Passeriformes > Cinclidae > Cinclus > Cinclus cinclus. The sequence goes on along the minus strand of NC_085046.1, from coordinate 17,152,793 downwards.
TGATGTACTCCAGGGTGGCATGGAGTGTATCCATTTACTCATCCAGGTTGCTGTACTTGAAGTACAAAATAACAAGGGAATTGAGGTGAAGGTCAGTACTGCTTTCATTTTCATTTGACAGATCCTGTAAAGTCCAGAACATGGATGTCTGCTAACCACAATTACACTGCAGGTTTTGTTTGGTGACCCATCAGTATTGCAAAATATGTCAGAGCTTCATGTGTGGAATACCTCCTGGCTTTCTGGAGAGCAGAGTGCCTCACAGCCCCTGGGCTGGGGCACAGGTGCTGCCCTTCTGGGCTAACAGGGATGGAGGGTGCCAGGGGCTGCTGGAGCTCCCCAGCCCACAAGCCTGGACTCAGTGCTGCTCTGACCTTCTGGCATCTTGTTTTTGTTTGGGAGCCCACAAGTGGAAGGAGAATTCCTCTGTCCAGTCCAACTCCCTTGTTGTCCCAAAGGGCAGTGGTTTTAAATCACACTCACAGATTTGCTGGTTTCCAACTCAAAAATTGCCTTAATTTTCATACTTTCTATGAGTATTGGAAAGTTGTTTGGTCCCTCATCCCTTTCCCTAGCCAACAGGTACCCAAAGGTACAAAAACTCTAAAGAATTGTCAGGCAACAGCAAGAACCTCAAAAATTGCTCTTCCCAGATCCCACTGCTGTATTCCCCAAAATAATTACACTTTTTGACAAATGAGATTTTGGCAGCTGTATAGAAATTACCTCTTTTTAGTCAGTAGTTCAACTGTTCAGAGAAGTGTGTATGGACTACTTCTTAATAAAATAAATGCTAATATATGCTAATGTCTAATAATTTCCCATTTTTATTTTAAGTTTTATTCTCTTCATTAAAAGCCTTAAAATGTTCCTCTGAATTTTCTACTTGCATTTAAAGGAACAATAAAGCTATAACCTTTAAGGTCATTACTGCTCTATAAAATGAAGGTAAAGGTGTTTGCTTTTTTACTGCTTTGGGAGATATTCATATTCCAGTAAAATATACCACACTAGTTAATCTGGATCTTCAGTAAGCAAATGTAAAAGTCAAACTTTTTAGAAGAGTGAGAAATACTTGAATTTTTAACATCTCTCTGAAATAAGATGCAGTGTCCTACTCTTTAGTTCTTGGTTTGTTGGAAAGATCAGAAGTACAGCCCTTATTGACTTAGTCCTGTGCTGAGTGTAAATTCACACAAAGAAGAGCAATTTAACATGTGAATGACCTTTTTCAGTGCAAGATGAAGAAATGTGCTGTTAAGGTTACTGGAGTGTGGCAGGATGTTTAATCAGCTTCTTTGCTTTAAAGAACAGTAGGAAGGAGATGATGTATTAAAGATGATAGCTTCTTGTAGATTTAAACTCAGAATGCCAGGATCTGAGTACAATAGCAGATGCAGATTAAATCTTTGTAGGGGAACTTCCTACTGGACTTTCTATTTTTAGATGTTTGTGGCTGCTTCTTCCTTCTCACTAGTTTGCTTTTGCTCCCTTCAAGAGGTGAGTTGCTTTCTCTGAGATTTACTTCCAAACTCTGACAAAGTATTTCTATTAAGAGCAATTTTTTCCCTTGGTTTTGTAGGAAAGGCAAAAGAACAGCAAAAATGGAGCCATGCACTTTCCCGTTGTATTTCAGTGCATGAGGTAAATTCATGGCTTTGAGCATTAAATGTTTGCAACACTCTTAGCATGTGTGTAACAGCACAGCAAACTTTCATGTAATAATAACAAATCAACCCAGATTTGCTTGTGCAGCTGGGTAAGTAGGATAGTCTGGTGTTCTGTGCATTCAATTTGTCCCTCATGTTTGAAAACTCCCCAGAGCTGTATGTGTCTCCTCTGAGTCATGCCCATATCCATCCAAATCAGATGGCTTCACCTGGCAGTTTTTCTCTCTGAACGACACGGATTGATTCCAGAATAGCTCTTTATTTTAGGAACAGCACCTTTTTCCTCTACTGCCCACGTACCCTCTCTTGAGAGATTAATTTACAATAGGAATCCTGATTCTAATCTATCTCAGATGTAGCACAGCTGAGGTTATTAATTTAATTACAGTGAGACCTTCTTCCTCCTCTCCACTGTTCATCCTCAGGATGTTGCAGTTCTGTGCATCAAAATCCACCACTCTCTGCCCCTACTATGATCTTTTCAGAGGTTCACTTATCTTGCATTTCACTGTTTTCCAATGGTCCATTTTTGTGGCCATTCTGCTCTTGGGGTTGGACTAGATGATCTTTAAACGCCCGTTCCAAACAAAACCATTCTATGATTCTATAATTTCTATTCCAATCCAGGCAATGCATATATATATATATATATTTGGAAGTTTCAGTAACCACTTCTTTATTTATAATTTGCATTTTTGGGTCATATGTTTACTACTAATTTTCACTTTTTGCCAGTCAATGATCCTTATTTTTAAAAAGGCATGTTAACACAGTAAAACTATTATAATATTATATAAATATTCTCCTATTAGTCTTATATATTTAGACAAATGCTTTTCTTTTTCACTATAAAGAATTTTCATTTTATTTATTTTTTTTTTTTAATGAAGCAGTGTGGCGGGTCAAACCCTGGCTAAATACCAGGAGCCCACCAAAGCTGCTCTATCATTTACCTCCTCAGCTGGGCAGGGGAGAGAAAATGTAATGAAATGCTTGTGGGTTGAGACAGGGACTAGGGGATATCACTCACCAGGTACCATCCCAGACAAAACAGACAGCGCTTGGGGAAATGAGTCTAATTTATTACCAGTCAAATCAGAGTAGGATAATGATAAGTTCAATCTTCAAGCACAACCCTCCCTTCTTCCCAGGCTTATCTTTGTTCCTGGTTCTCTTACCGCCCACTGCCAGCAGTGCAGGGAGATTTGGAATGAGGGTAACAGTCAGTCCATCACACATTGCTTCTGCTGCTGCTTCCTCCACAGGGGGAGGACTCTTCACACTCTGCTGCAGCATGGGCTCCCTCCCAGGGGAGACAGTTTTTCACCAAGTTGACATGAATCCTTGCCCTAGGCTGCAGTTCTTCACCAGCTGCTCCAGTGTGGGCTCCTCCCTCCATGGGTCCACAGGTCCTGCCAGGAGCCTGCTCCAGTGCAGGTACACCTGCCTTTGGGCACCCACCTGCTCCACTGTGGGGTTCTCCATGAGCTGCAGGTGGATCTCTGCTCCCCCGCTGACCCCTACAGGTTGTAGGGACATGACCTGCCTCACCACATTCTTCACCGTGGGCTGCAGGGGAATCTCTGTTCTGGCTCTTGGAGGACCTCCTTCCTCTTCTTCTTTACTGGTGTTTCAGAGTTGATTGTCTCACATACTCTCACTCCTCTCTTCTCTGGCCACAATTAATTCTGTGCAATAACTTCCTTCCCCTTCATTATCCCAGAGGCACAGCCACCATGGGTGATGTGCTCAGCTTTGGCCAGGAGTGGGTCCATCCTGGAGCCAACTGGAATTGGCTCTATCAGACATGGGGAAAGCTTCCTACAGAAGACATCCCTATAGCCTCCTGTTCCCCCACTACCAAAACCTTCCCTAGCAAAATCAGTACAAGCAGCTTCCCAGCCTTCTGTCTCTGATGTTTTGTTTTTCTTTGGCTGTTTGGCTTTTTCTTGCTTTTGAACCCATGGTGGAATTCTCTTTATTCTATTCTAGTGGGCTCTTAAATTACAAGTTTTTTACTTGGTTCGTTTGACAAAAATACTCCAAGTGCTGTGTAGCTTTTGTGTCATTTAATAATTGGTGTAATTTGTCTTTGTGGGTATGCAGAAAGATCAGAGCAAGAATTTAAGTTAAATGACTCTAAAAAGCTTGAAATCTCAGAAACCTCTTTTTAAGGCCTTTTTAGAGAATGTTTTTTACTAACATGCAGAGCTCTTTGTTCAGCTGAGTCTCAAGTGATACCTATGTCTTCAGCATCAGACCTACTCCCAGCCTCTTGGATGCCAAACACTCCAGCACAGAGTGTTGTGATAGCTGACAGCACTTACTGAGAATGTGTTTTAAATGTCATAAATACAAGAGAACTATCTGAGCACTGCCTGGGTTCTTGTCCTGTGGTCTTAATCTACTCTTGAGCTTGAGATGCTCCAGGTACTGTGCTGTCACCACAGAACTAGCATAAGTTCATGTGTATTTATCACCAGGATCTCCTTGGATTGTGCTGTTTTGTCCCTGGCTTCCTCTTTGTCAGGGTGGTGCCTTGGATGCTGAGTATCAGGCTGATAGACATGGGAAAACCTCAGCTGTGAGAGCAGAGGACAGAGCTCCAAGAAGCAAAGAGGAGTGAGATGTGGTAGGATTGCTGCATGTTGGATATGGAAAAACCTCTTCCCTCCTCCAACTTCTAGGTGTCTCTTGACTCCCCCTTGGATCTGGCTCAGGTTGTCTGGAGGATGGGATTAAATCTGTATGCAATTTTTACTCTCTGTGTCATGGCGATTGTCAAAACTAGAATTACAAGAATTAGTTTATTAGTTTTAAGAATGGTGTAGCTGAGAAAAAAGCATAATCTGTATCATTTAAACAAATCTCCCCAATGTTACTGACACATTACTACTGCAGAGGACACTTAGGAAAAGTGTTACAGTAGTTTATTTAAGGGACTGCTCCTGAGGAGTGCAAAGATAAACCTTCAAAGGATATTTCTGTAGCAGCAAAGCACTCATGCACAGCAACAGTGAGTTGTCACAGGTTACACCCCTACTTCCTGGAAGGGAATTAAGGCAAAACAGGAACACACCAAGATTTTGGAAGAACTGGTATGAAAGTTCTGAGTCTCTATTTAAGCTGTGGTGTATGATCCTGGCAGTGGTTCCCCACCTACGCCTTGGCTGTATCCAGGGTGATTCTGACAGAGGAGGCTACAGTCAGTACGGGTTCTCAATTTTAAAAAAAGAAAAGTATTAAGAGAAAAGTAGTACCTTCTGTAATGTCATAATCAGAGATAACATGATAAGTAAAATGAGGACATGGTAAAAACCATTTACAAAATCTCATTCACTGCTAAATGGCAATTTTATGCAAAATAGCTGCAGCCTCTTGCTGGGTCCTGCTACTATTTTCCTCCCATTTCTCTTCCAAGAAGAGGCAAAGTTCATGGATGTAAGAAGGTAGCTGCAATTTATTCTCTTCATTCCCCAAATATGCTTTTTGGGCACTGTAAAATGAGATTTCAATTTTGCAGAGCCCTGCAACAGGCCATACATAGTTTGGGACCCTGCTTTGGGAACCATTGTCTTGGACTTTAAATGTGAAATCAAGACAGCATCTGTTTGCATTTAGTCTGCTATTTAAATGAACATGGATTTTGGTATGGCAACCTAATTACTCTGAGACAGCACTCCTTTTTCTCATATGAAACAAAAGTCATCAATTGAATAAATCTGTAACAAATTTTATTGACATTTTGGGAGGTGCAAGTATTGCCAGTGTCAGTTAAGAGTATTGTCACATGTTTTACCAGGACAGAATTTCAGTATATCAGTGCATTTTCGTACCTGCTGCCTCTATGGTAGGAGGATTCACTACTAATCAGATGGCAGGTAGCCATGAGCCACCAAACACCTCCCTCTGAGTTTATCCCAGGAGAATTTTTATTTCCATGCTTCCTAATGAAAGATTTCTTTGCCAGAAAACTAGTGGAGATATTTTTCTTGTATTTGTTCAGACTTTTCCCAGTAGAGAGTATCTTTCAATTTCAGTTCTTTTCCTCTGTCACGTTGACCCCAGCTCCGTTCTTTCTGGATTTCCTGTATGCTTTGTTTTTCCAAGTTTCTGTTTTCAGTTTGTGATGATTCTTTTGCACTGATGGAGCATCTGCCCACAATTTGTGATTTTCTATTGTGAAAAGCCATTTTGTTACAGTGAGGCTTTGATTCAGCGATGATTTCTAATTCAGTCTGTTATTCTCAAAGATGACTGACTTCTAGTCATGGAATTTCAAACTCTAAATTAGCAACCTGGGCTCCTGATACAGCAAATAAAACCTCCACAGAGGAGTCCAGAGCACTGTCATCTTCCTGATCATTGATCAGATTGTCTTAAATTGATCAGGGAAGGTATGTCCTTAGGAAGGACTTTCTTTGTCTCTTGCTTTTTATGGAAGGTGATGTTGTGCTGTTAAAGTTCTTCCACCTCACATATTATTAAAAAGGCTAGAACATGGTTTCTCTGTTTTCCAAGCCTGCAGCAAAGTCAGAAAAAGATATGAGCGAGGGATTGGTAAATCTAGGAGTGGCATGATGTATTGAAGAAGCCTGTGATTACCAATCCAGTGCTACATAAAAATCTTGTGGAGAATGTTTTTTGGCAACACATATTCCACAGAAGAATCCTGAGAAGGTTGTGAAGGCTGAAGTGCTCATATCACAGCTGAGTTTTCAAGGTTTTATATCAGGTCCCAGGGTGAAGGCATGGACTAGACAGGGACAACTCTGGCTTTCCACCTTTCTTAAGATGCTGAGGCTGCAGCATCAATCTCTCTTCCAAAATCCCTCAATGATACAGAGGGATCTCTGAGAGGGAGTTTTGCAAGCTGTTGTGCAAAGCCCTTTTCTTTGGCCTGTAAGAGAGGAGGGGAGGTGTTCCAGGCTGAAGAAGTGAAGAACAGACAGAGAACACTATCTTTAAGAAAATTCAGTGAACCCAAACACACCCTGAAACCAAAGGACCCTCTGTTTTCTCAGGTGCTGAATTTAGCTAATGCCCACCTTTCATCATTGCTGTACCAAGGCTGAACTCAGGGTCTAGCATACAGTTTAACTATTGATTCGGCTTCCATATGATTGAGATCTTTGAAATGAGATTGTTCCATGCTGTGCAGTGCACATTTGCACAGCCACTTGCTACATATTTTGCCTTTTCCTTGCCTATTAATGACAATAAAGTTGTCAGGAGGCTGTTGCCACCTGAACTTTTTTGTCATTGTCCATCTTCTGACTGTTGACCCTGCCACATGGAGTGAATTCCCAAATCTTGCAAGGCTGTGTGGGGATGATGTAGAAATTTTCATTTAACATTCATGGCAAAGGCAGTCTGTCCTCTATTGGCATCCATAAGCCATCACTGGTTTGTTTACTAAACTGGCTTACAAAAATACACACAGAAAGTGAGTGAAGGCTTGTTTCCTCACTAAAAGTGATCTTAACAAAGAGCTTTCCGGACTTGAAAGGCAAGACAAGCAAGCATTATGCTATGATTTAGGTTTCTGTTGTAGGAAGTCTTTTAAAACAGCTCATAGAGATCTTCTTTCTGAAATGTCTGTGTTGACATTTAATAAAGTGATTGTCAAAATTTTGCGATGGGGATTGTTTTGTTGGGTTTTTTTTTTAGTTCATGAGGTTGTTCCTGCCTGTAGATTGAGAGTTGCTTCCTTTTGCTGTTGAAGGCTGGGGTTGGAAAGGAAGACTTACTGCAATCTATTTCAAGAATAGTCTGAGGAGGAGGAAATTCCCTTCTTGTTCCTAATAACTGGTGCAGAACGCTCTGCTGGAGGAGGATAATAGTTCAGTAAGTTAAAACATTTAAATGAAGTCTTCATTTTATAAATATTGTTATTATCTAAAATTTAATTTTATTTTAAACATAGTATGTTTTATCTTCTTTGTTAAGGGGGAGGGACTGTGGGTATTGTGTAATAGCTTTGAACTCAGTAGATACTAATTTGCTGATACAGCAAGGGTGAAATACTCAGTAAGAAAAGAAAACAATAGCAGATCTGCTACTGCTTGTATGGTAAAGCACCAGTCTAAGCTGCTGGAGTACCTCTGAGAGACATTAGCAATGTATTTCATTAACCAGGATTAAGAGACAGAGGTAATTTTGCCCAGCCACAAATGTGTAATGTTGTTATCTTTTCAGATAGCTTTAGGGTACTTCCACGAACAATTTGGAATCAAGGGTTCTGTTTGTTCTGTTCAAATCCCAATGGTAGAGCAATGCAAACCTCCTTCAAGGTAGAGGTAGATACCCTAGGTGAGCAGAGTAGAATGAGAGTGTTTGTCTAGATGCATTTCTCTTTTATTTTAATCAAATAGTGCAGTGTTCAAGGCATACCTAATTCTGTACTTCACCCAGAAGTTTGTGCTGCTATGCTGGGAGCAGTGGCCATGTGGACCTGGGTGTAGAGGCACGATGTGTTCCTTGTGCTCCTCCATTTCACAAGGAAGGTGCTCTTGATGTAGTGGTGTGTGTGCTGAAGCACAGTGGGGCACCCCCCTACAAAGTCCCCTTGCCCTCTGCTTTTTCCTCACAGAGCTGACTCAGGGTGCAGTAAAATAAAAGCTTGGGTGAAATACAGCCCAGGATCTGTCTGTGCCTCCCTGCTGCTCCTTGGCTGGCAGGAGGAAATCTGTCTTCCCACTGCTGTTTATGGGCTCTGTGTAGCAGCCATTATACAAACACCAAAGAGGTTCTGCACCCCAAAAGTCTTGAACTGCTGAAAATTCACATTTGTTCTCCTTTTGCCGCCCATGGGAACTGATGTTTGGTAAGCAAATTCTTGAATTTTTATACAGCAAAACTCAAAAAAAAAATTAATTTTTTAAAAATGAGAATAAGCCAGAGATGGTAGAAATATCTTCTGCCAGGTAATTTCTCAAGTGTTCTCTGCAACCCCTTCCAAGCCAAGAATGTTGCTGCAGGTGTGACTTTGCTCATGAAGCTGCATGTATACCCAAGTGAGCCATCCTCACACGCTGTCCCTTCCTTTCAGAAGAGACACGTTCCAGCACTGAGTGTCTCATCCTATCCCTTGATCTGTTTTGGGACTTGGCCAGGTGGGGCTTTTATCTTCTGCAGACAGTATAACCTGCTTTGAATTTCTTAAAGATCTCTGTCAGATATGTGCCAGTATGTGAAACTATTAATGTTCATTTTAGTCGTGCATCTGTTTAAGAAGATTATTGCTACATTTAAGTGAAAGTCAAGTATTTAACTGTGAGGGAATTTCTACAATGCATTTTGAAGTATCCTTTATTATAATTATGAGGAATAGTCTGAAAATCACAGCAGAATTCACTGGACCATTATATCACATGCTGTGCAGGAAATTCTTGTGCGTCTTGATAGAGTTTATAATTTAATTGATAATAAGCAATTTAGAGAAGGAGACATATGCTGTGAAACATAGAGGTGTGACTCTATGTGACTTATTATGTGACTGTGAATACAGGTGTATATATGGGATAATTAAAAGTTTAATAATTAAGAACTTAAGAATGTCTGTCTTCCAGTCTATATAAATGTACAAAATTTTGAATTGTATTGAATAACTAAAGGTTACGGCCTTCTCATATTTAATTTTCCTTAAATAACTTTATTTTCCTGTAACTTTGTGCCTTGTACTTCTTGCAAGGAAAAAGCCCAGATTTAAATTTTTAAACTAAATGTTAGAAAAATTTCAGGGATTCATGTGCTCAAATTTCATTTTTATTCTGCCACTGAAAATACAAAGAAAAATACTAATTTCCTGAAAAACATGTTAGGTGCTTTTAGTGTGTTTCAGGTACTCAGAAATTTTGAACTCACTCTTCCTTTAAATAGAACTGAATTCATTGTCGTGTTCAGTGCTGAGAAGTAGCACTGTAAGGCAACTCTTTCTATACTTGTAAACAAAGTTCCATATGCAAGTACTTTGAAAGTGTTTTTAAACTTGTGCTACATCTGTGTCTGATATTAAAAGCATGAAAAACAGCCAAAAAACCAAGTCTTCCTAATGGCCTCAAAATGCAGAATATGTGTACATATTCAAAACTACCTACTTTTAATTTTAAAAAAAAGCAAACATAAAACATAAATGCCTTCCTAAGCTTTCTCCATGAGCTTTACTGTTTTATAGACCTTCTCTGCCAAACTTTCTGTTCTTGCTCACAGATTTCCTGTCTGGGCAGAGACAGAAGCTCCCTTCCATGCTCTGACCTGAGCTGTTTTGATGCCACCTCATCTGCAGGGTGACATAGCAAAATACAAAATACTCTGCCTCTTGCTGCAGAACCTGGAGCACACAGTGCCCCATGCCTTGGCACCTTTGCCAATGTCCCTGGCCAGGGGTGGCTGCAGGGGAGCCCTGACACAGCAGAGAGAACCAGAGCAGCCAAAGCCTCCTGACTGCGAGGCAAAAAACTTTCTGAATTGTAGAAGCAGCTGAGGTCAGGGAGCTGCTGCTCTGAGAGCAGGGTTGGAGAGCAGGCTGACCCCGTTTCCAACAGGAGGCTGAGCAGCAGAAACCACAGCCTGGCACTCAGATTGAGTGGTGGTGGGTTTGTTCAAGGTATGTGACATTATGAATGGACTGGCACTGAATTTGTCTCAGGGTGACAGAAACTGTTATGGCCCAGCAGCTGAGTATTGGTAAATTAAGCCAGTGACAGGCAGAGAGAAACTAGGTCAGCATAGGCACTATTAAATTTAAGTGAATAAGAGTCATTAAAAAATAAACCTAATAAGCTATTTTTTGAACTTTTTACCTAATAATATTTAGAAGTATTATATCCCATGTAAGGAAATTGTGGTGTCATTTTAGGAGACAGAGAGGCTTCTTATATGTTTAAAATAGAGGTTAAAACACATTAATGAAGTTATGTATATGTAGGAACCACCTTGTGTAGATGTTATGATGCTACACTAAATTTTGCCCTGGAAATTTAGCTTTGCCCTCAAAAAGTTAATGTAGTGGATTTTAAGGGGATTTAAGAATTTTTATGTCATAATTTTGCAGCAAGTTGTGATTTTTATAGATTGGTGAGATTCAGCATGGTAAATGGATATTTATCCATCACTGGAAACTATGTAAAAATTAGTTTTACTTATTGTTTGGATTAAAATTGATTATCTTCTTATTTCTGTACTTATTGACTTATTTAAAGTATAGGAATAAAAAAAATTATTAAGTTATATAACAATGGTTAAATCTTGAGAATAGTTTTGTAGGAAACCAACTATGTAAATGCAAAATCAGAATGGTGTGTTTTCCTAAAGCAGTATCATATGTTAGTTGATTAACAAATTGTAGGGTTATTAGAAGATTTTGGCTGCTGGTAAGAAGGAGCAGACTTTAATCTGCTATGTGTAAAGACTTTGCCAAGTCAAGTTTAAGTATTGGTTTGGGTTTTTTTGGTTGGTTGGGGTTTTTTGTTGTTGTTGGGTTTTTTGTTTTTGTTTGTTTGTTTGTTGTTTTTTGTTTGTTTGTTTTGTTTGTTTTGGGTTTTTTGTTTGTTTGTTTTGTTTTGTTTTGTTTTGTTTTGTTTTGCAGGGGTATATTGGCTATATATTCCTTGGGTATTTTTCTTTCTATAGGCAACCCTGATGCTTTGTTGGGATTTAAATTTAACACCATTCCTCTGAAGAACATTCAGTAACATCAAGAAGTAATGCTTGCTATCCCATGTGCAGGTATTTTATAAGATCAGTTCAAAATTCTGCCAGCACCACAGCTTTCATTTAGTCTAAAACTTTATACTTTGGTTTGTTTTTTTTAATCTTCAACCAGACATCAACTCCAATAACTAATGAGCAATTATAAAAGTTTAGTTTTCCTTCAGAATTCAGCAGTTTACACTGATGGCGTTGCACTGTGTGCAAAGTGCTAAGTGTGCGTGCCTGCATCATCTTGTAGCTACAAAAACAAGTGTCATGAGTTTTACAGAGTAAAAGGTCCCTCTTCTTACGACCTATTCTGAGATCTTACATAGAGTTTTGAGTGGTTAATCAATCTTATGACACTGGCTTGGAGCAGAATCTCTTGTGGTGTAGCCAGTTTTGAGGTCGTAGGTAGAGCCAATAGCTTGAGGCTGCACCCTCAAACAACAGCAAATGAGGTCTTAGAAAAAGACTGAAGATTTTAAGTTCTTTCAGGACTCTCAAAGAGAACTTCCACTCTTCTGTGTTCAAAATCAATGTTCTGTGGTTTCCAAAGCAGCATCTAAGAATAGATTTAACTTTTCTTATCCAGGCCTGATGAAGTTTCTGGACTTTTGTATAGGGATCTTGCCAGCCACAGGGACCCCGCAGTACACGCTTCTGCATGTTCTTTTGGGATTCATTGTGTTTCATTGAGGATGAAAGTTTTAAAAAGAACGTCTTTAAAAAAAAAAGTGTTTTGCATGTTGTTAGTGTCTCTATTGTCGAAATCTGATTTCTCTGTTCATCTATTTCCCCATCCTCTCATTAGAAGGCTGTAATTCGAAGCTGTGAAGGAAGTTTTGAAACAGACAATGGGTGGAGACCAACCTATTTTCTCTAAGCTCTGGGACTTTCCATGGTAGGAAACTCTTTAGTTTTGCAAAAATTGCATGTATTTCATTGGCAGGACATTGAACACAGTCAGGTCATGACCACAGAGTGAAAAGCCAGGACAAGTGTTGAGATGAAATGTCAAGACGGGAAGTGAATTCCCTCTGCTGCTGCTGGGCTGTGCATTTTAGGGGACAGCAGCTTCAACACCTGCAGGAGGTGGGTGCTCGCTTTCCCTCTCAGTGTGGCCGTGCTGGTGCCAAACAACTTTCAGGCCAGCTTTTCGCCTCTCACCAGCCCAACCAGCCACTCTATCCAGCTACCAACAGCTTCAAAAACACAGCCTTTTAACTATGCCTTTGTCTATAAATAGCTTTTCTTCCCGTGTTTCTTGGGGGGTGCCAGATGAGGCAAAGTAAGGTATGTTGTCAGCAACATATGCTGAAGAGGGTGAGCCAAGAGGTGAGAGAAGCAGCAGCTGAGCAGCCAGCAGTTGCAGGGTGCACACGTGTGTGTGAGAGGTGATACCTCTCCTGTGCTCTCTGTGCCATGTGCTGCACAGAGCTGAGATCCCCACACAGCTCAGCAGAGCTCGGGGGGATGCTGCAGTGTCTACATGGATTGGGGTCAAAGGGTAGAAGGAAGCACTGTTTGCAACCCTTCTGGCACAGCCACAGCGACCATTCATGAAGTGTTACTGACAGAAGTTTTAAGAGCAGGCTTTCGTGCTTCGCTTTTCAAAGTCTGGACAGGAATCATGCATCAGCTCCATCTGGTATGAGATTGCAAACAGAATTGTAGTGCAAGGGAAAGACAGACCATCCTCAGCCTTGTAAAACAGCATTTTATGGTAGTGAGAGTCTCCTCAGAATATGATCTGAGTTGGATTGTTTTGTTTCAAGAGAGGAGTGTTTAAGAAACTGATTGTCTAGTCTGCTGGCAGCAAAACAGTATGACAAAAAGAGCTGGGCAAAAATAGAAGTAGCGAAGTCTTCATACAGAGGATCTGGAACATGAGCCTAAAATTTGGAATTAAATGTGTGTTTGGCTCTTGAGGGAAACAGTCTACATGGGAATCACTCACTGTCTAAAACATTGTGGAAATGTTAGAAAGAGTATTAGGAGATATTTGAATGTATAGAGAGTACATGATTTTCCAAATAAAAAAATAATTTTATTTTATTCTCAGAAGTATTTCAGGAAGTGTTATCCAAAAAGCCATATGTGCAGACGTTTTCAAGAGATCACCTCTACCTCCACTGAAGAGCTGCCCACTGAACAATAAGTGCTCTCTGCATTCAAGAGTTAACTCTTGTAACATTGCTCCTTTATGTGCTGGGCATTTACTCTAATGTGTAAGCTGCTGTACAGTCATGGAGAGGTGTCTCAGGAGACTAATTCACCCCATCCTATAATAGGGGTCTAGATTTAGTGCAATGAATTACCTTCAGCAGCTCCTCTTTCACCTCTGTGGTTACTAGGTGGATATTAGGGGGATATTTGCTTGTATTTTGGATGGTTGAGAGTAAGTGAGGTGTGGCAGGTTGGCTTCCCTTCAAAAGAAGGAAAGAATGGGATTCTTTTGTGGTATCTCAGGAGAAGTCCCATCAGCTAGCAAAGAGCACTCTTATTTTCTGTCATTTGCAGTGCCAATATTGCAGATGGATGTGAAAAATCTCTAGAACAACCAGTGCATCTGCCAGCCTGCAGCCACCTGTGCAAGGCCATGTGTAGAGCCGTGGTCTCCAGCAGAGGACAGATTTGGCTTCTCTACACAAACCATAGTATTCAAAGGTTGTTAATGCAAGGTGTTACAAACTGTGTGTGTGCCACACCCATGAGGATTGTGGGGTTTTTTGTGGTTTTTGTTTTGTTTTGTTTTGTTTGTTTGGTTGGTATTTTTTAGTTAATTCAGATTTTCTGGGTCAGGAGTTACTGAGATACATGGCTATGTATCATATGTACATCACTTGAGAAACAGTATTTAATCATGCAAACAAAATGTTTATAAAGAGTCTGCTGCAACAATCCCCAGGACCTCCCTGTTACAACAGTAGCTCCAAGTACATGACACTCCTCACCTCTGATGTGTTTCTGCAGTTAACACACAAGTGCATAATCTCAGGTATGAAACTGCCATTGCTTTCCTGTGTGTCTGGTAATTCTGTAAGAACTGCTTTCTAAACTACTTGAAAAGCTAATGAGATTTTGGATAGGTGTCTTTCAAGTCAGCCAGTCATAACATTCCTTGAGAAATTGCTAGTAAAAAGTTTCTTACTGTGCATCACAGCTTAATAAAAGGTGTATTATTCATCTTTGTCCTTGAAAAATGTCTTCTGATTAAATAAAAAAAAAAAAAGAATCTCATAGGAAATTGTCAAAGCAAATGTAGCAAATGCAGCTCCAAGGATCTACAGGAACAAAAGCATATGATGCCTTCATGGCAAGGTTGTGTACAGCAGTGGGAGAAGACATTCAGATTTTTTGCTTCTAAACAAGCAAATTACCAGTGACCTACCAGATCCTAGTGCTGCCTTGTGGAGTACTGTGTGCTGATCTGCACAGCCTTCCCTGCCATACACTGGTTCTCACACCCCAGAGAAATGGGGAAGGGCATGGCAGGCTTGGTGCCACACTGTACTTCAATCTATGTCATGGCACCTAAAGTCCTCCAGAGTGGCTTCTCAGCAGCAGGGAATTGATATGGGAGAAAAGATGATCTCACCCCCCGGGAGCCATACAGATCCCTTGTTCAAAAGGTTTAACAGAGCTCTGACACTTGGTGGAATCCAGAGCCTTGGATGCTGATGCCATGTAAGATTTACCCTTCATTGTCTGTCACCTCTGTGGAATAGCTAAGGCACTGCAAATTCTCTAGCTTCCACTGCACTAACTTTCCGCTGTAGACAATTTTCTACAACAGATGAGACATGACTTAATGTATTGTATGCCATTCATTTTCTCCCATTTCCTCTCTTCAGGAGATTTCCATGTGATTCTCACCACAGAGCAGATTGTTTTGTTTACATCTAGGGTTGTTATTTTTCTCTTGTAATGTGCTTCTATTTCTTTATATCTAGCACATATTACAAAGTGTTGCTGTCAGCATTGGGGCTTTTTGTACCTTGTCAAGTGTTAAGAGCAGTTGTACCAGGCCCAACAACCTGCGTTGAATGGTGATTGTCACCTAAAGAAGGATGTGGGGTCAAGGAAAGTATGTAGTCATACTTCTGGAATACCCTCCCAGATCCAAGAAATATGCAATTAAAAGATTACTTGAGGGAAAACAAGAATTATATCCTATTTTTTGACAGTGCTCAATGGATATTTTCCCCCATTAACTTGTTTGTTTTTTGAAACTCCTCTTAACTAGGTAACTGCAATGTCCTACAGCAGGAAGTTCCCTAGCTTACCAGAACTTCCATAATGCTCTGTGAAATTAATATTCACATCTAAGTAGTTTTGAATCATTAGCTTAATTCTTTCATTTGATGACCCTACAGTCTGTATTGAGAGAGACAATGACCAGTCTTTTTCCATTCAACTTCTGTCACTCATATTAATAGACCTCAAACAGATGTTTGAGTCATCTTTTTTTGTAATAGAGAGTCCTACATAATTCGGTTGTTCCTTGTACAGAAACTCTTCTCTAACTTTGATCATCCATGCTGCCTTTTTCTTAACATTTCCATTGCATCTATGTTGACCTGGAGTAAATTAAAATTGCATGCAATATTAAGAATGTGTGTAACTATGGATTTGTACAGTAGCATAATGGTACTATCTGCCTTGTTTGCTATTCTTTTCCTAGAATTTTCTAACATCTGTTTGTTTTTTTAATCATTAATGAGCACTGAGCTGAAATTGTCAAAAAATGGTTCTAACCTCAAACCCTCTTTTTGAGCAATAATAGTTTGTTCAGTGTCAATGTTCTTTGCTTTACATTTGTCTACATGGGATTTCAGCTGTCAACTTACTGCCTAGTCAGTGAATCTTATGAAGTCTCTTCCTTTCCACCAGCCCTTCTCTTCCCTGACTATCAGAATGAACTCAGTAAGGTCTGCTACTTCATTTAAACTCTTTTTCAGCTCGCTAATGTGGAGAACTGCCTGAACCAGTCCACTCTGTGATTGGTAATCTACATCTCCAGGGAAATTTGGCTTTTGTTCCTGCAGTGTTTTTTCCTATCTTTATTCAGTGTTTTATCAAGGGGAAGATCTCCTCTCTGTTTCTTTATGGAGGGATGTTGCTACATGTCCTCTGGAAATCCAAGGGACCCACATCTGCTGGCTGTCACAGGTCTGTTTTCTCACTGGAAGTGGTTGGGAAATGGCCGCAGTTCTTGCTTCTGCTTTCCTTGACCATATGATCTTGTTTTTCAGGTTCTCACTGCAATATTAAATTGCTAATTTCACAGTACCACATTTGGGGGTTGCTACTTGCCTAACACATTGTCCACATGGAATCTGTCAAGAGCCCTACTGGAGAGTGACATATGCTGCTTTCTGAAGTTGGGGAAGTGTTAATGGTTCTTATTTTACCTCCATCAGCAAAAGAAAATTACAAGCGATAGTGCCTCTGTGGCTAAATTTGTGGTTTATTGAAACTGTGGCAGAGCCCACAAGATGAGGAGAGAAAATAATGTCTGAATTTAAATTTCAGCTGTTGGCTGCAGCTGCAGCTTTCAGAAAGCTTTTTCTGCCTGGTTCCTGTCCCATTTTCTCCTAGCTTCCTTTGAATGCAAAGGGAAGCTGAATTGCAACACTGAACACTCCATGACTTAGGTTTTTCAGAATGCAAACAACTTCATCTTTAACTGGCATGGTTTTTGCCATAGGTCTTGCCAGAAATACACTGTTTAAGAAGGGGATGGGGAAACAAAAAATTTTAATTCATTTTTTTAAAGTCTGAAGGTATAGCAATCCAAGAGATTTTTTTAAATAAATAGAATTGTTTGATTTTTCTGCAAGGTGCTTAGTTTTTATGTTAATGTTTAGTTGGGATGTCTCTCCCTCAATGAAATTTTAGCATCAGAATTCACACTTACTTACATATTGAATAAAGCTGCTGTATTCTTGCTGCTGTTGACAACTACTGCAAGATGGAGGGGAATTAGTCTTTAACCTGGTAAAAAAATCTCTGTGACATGGCAGGCCCATGCTGATGAAGAACTGGAAATATGCTACCTTTCCACAAGCAAGGCTTTATTCCTTTCTTGGAAACACTCCCGAGATTTATATGGCACTATGAAGAAAAGGTATTTAGTGATGATTTGCAGAACATTGCCACAGTCTTAATGTCTGTGACTAAAATCAAATACGGTGTAGGACCATGTTGAAAAAGGAGCTCATGCTGCCCAAGAGGCCTGGGATAGCCTTGTCCTTGAGAGGAATATTTCTCACACTCTTAAGTCAGAAGACCACCCAGTCTTTTCCTTGCTGGGTGGGGAAAACAAACAAATTACCTTCTTTGATGGTTGGGAAAAGAAAGTGATTGATATTTACGGCCTGCAGCATTTTACCCCTAACTGTGGTATTTGGCCTCTGTTTTCTGGCTCAGTTTAGGCACTTTAGGAGTCAGTGCAAAGAGCAGACTAAAAGCATTACTTCAATACTGCTCATGGTCTGTAAACTCATCCTTCACTTACTTTCTTCACCCTCTTCCAAGGGCAGTCCTTCGTTACTATCTGTTGTGAGAAAGGACTTACAGGAGCTTGTAAGACTGAAAAGCCGGCATGCAAGTAATAATGTATCTTGTCTCAAAGAGATCTTAGTGCTTCTTTCCTTCTAGTACTTTGCCCAGAATATCCTCCAGCTGGTGGAAGAATTTAATTATCACTCCAGCTGCAGTCTTGAAGTATTATCCTTTAATGGCAGTTCTAGAACAAAAAAGCAAAAGAGGGGTGAGAAAAAGAAGGACTGTATTACTGGACCTTATTATATTAATTATGAAAGATTAAAGCAATAGTATGAAAATCATAAGTAAAATTGAACAAATTAGAGTTACATTTTGCAAATCAGTCTTGTAAATCGGAGTATTGTAGTATTTACATATGCAGTAAAAGCTGTCTATGTTGCCAATTAATATTTAACAGCCTTTTCTTCTGGACCGAAGAAAACCTGTCATTGTCACTACTTACTGCCTATTCCTTACAGTGCTGCATGTGCTATGTTATGAGACATATTTGTGTATCTCAGTGCATACTTGCAGTTTGTAAAGGGACATAATAAAATGTCACTTTATATGGTCAGTGGAATGCTCACCTGTGAGTCACCCTATGATTTGAAAAGTTTTTGTAAGAAATACAGAACAGCTGGAATTAAATTGTCTTGGGTTATGTATTTATTCATGAGAGAGACAGAGACTCTACCACTGAAAAAGCTTAAACCTTGTATGACACCTTCCTATGCTGACACTGCTTATTCTTGTCTTCACCCCAGGCAGTTCTGTATGCTTCTTGTGGCCTGATGAGACAGAGCTTTGTTACTTTTTCTCCCTTTTTATCTTGCACAGGAGCAGCAGACTTCCCCTTGTAGGAGGAATAAGATATGGCGTGAGTCACGACACTGCATCTCACTTGGTGTTTGGACATTTTACCCTTGCAAAACCAGAAACATTATTTCCCTTTTTAGGAGGAGGTTGCTGCAGCCACAGGCTCCCGCCCTGGCTGGGCAGAGTGCCCCAGCCCCAGGTCCCCTTTACCTGGGGGCTCTGTGTTTTCATGCAGTACCCAGATGCACCAGTGTTTTCAGAGGTAAATTTAGGTCATGTACTCTTTTCTTACTTTTAGTTCAGAGGAATGGTCTCTGACAATCCCGCTAGCTGTAATGCGAGGAGAAGATGAGAATACTGGAAAGAAAATGAAAAGAGGCAAAGACTTTTTTTCTAAAAAGCAAACTGGGACAAAAAGATAGTGCAAGACTTATGGAGCTCAGCTGATGTGAGTGTGTGAGTGAGTGAGTGAGTGAGTGAGTGAGTGAGTGAGTGAGTGAGTGAGTGAGTGAGTAGGCTGTGAGATAGTTTTCCCACCTAGCACACATCCTACAGCACTTATAGGTCTGGCTGACAAAGGGGAATAAAACTGATCCTTGGAAACTGCAGTTATGGCAACTTTGCCATGAAGAGATAGGATGCAATATCTTAGCAGTGAGGGTAATTAAACATGAGTTAAATAACTGTAACAGTCTTTGAAATGAGAACAGGTATATTTGCAGAGCCATTTGAGCCCAGGCAGTAAGAAAGCCTGTATTTACTGGGTGGTTGCTGCAGGGTGGAGGACTGTGGCAGTCCTGCTGCTGCTGGACGTGGTATGCCCGAGTCAGCAGCTCCATCAGCCATGGCCTGCCTGCAGAACACCCTCAAATAACAGCAGTGGCAGCTCCGTATTAAAGGCAGTGATTATAATCAACTGTTGTGCTTGCACCTTTCAGCAGATAATGTACAGTGCTCAGTAGGATTTGTTCCCTTCCATGTACATCAGAATAGGTATGTTTTCAGGTGTTTCTCCTATCAGGTTTTTTTTTCTCATGCATAAAAGATGGACTGTGCTGGAGACAGTGACTGGGTGTGTGTATCACATCTTTGGTTAGGATGGTTTGGAGATTTTTCAAGGTGGATGTCTCATGTGGGAAATCAAAGGCAGAGGAGAGAACTTTGCTCAGGGTTAAGCAGCTTGACGTCCTTCACTTTCTTACGCTGATCATCTTGGTAGATTTCACTGCATATGTGGTGCATGAGGGGTTTTAAACAAATGGTGTCCTGAGATCAGTAATGTCTTCTTCATCTCCTGTAAGCTTCTGGCTTTTGTGTGAGGATCCCACATCAAATTTAATGGCTTGTGATAGCTGAGAAATCAGATAAGATAATCAAATAGTCCCTGTTGCCCTAAAGCTATGAAACCCTAAATATTGAAGAGTGAATTAGTAAGTGTGCATCCCAGCAGAATAGACTGGGTAGGCCTGAGAAAGAACAGCAGGGCCACTGCTGTCAACTCCAATTGCTTTCTTACTAATCAGTTGTCTTAATAGTAGCATGAGCATGGTCTGGGGAGATCAGAGAGGCATTTTGAAGGAGGGAGACATACATACTGTTGGAGAGGTCATTGATACATTTACAAGTTGAAAGGTCTACATCAGGCATCTGCTCTTGCATCTATCTTCAGAGGCTAGTGCCCTACAAAGGGTAGAAATAAAAGCTTTACATACTGCAACTTGTGACCATCCCTGCTGAGTTAAAAACCAGATCTGCACAGAAACAAAGCTGTAAGAATTTATTCTGCTTGTCTTTAACCCTTTCAAGATATTCAGATTGTCATTTGTTGTATAGTATTGCCTTTGTAGTGGGGACAGGGAAAAACTGTAGTGAAAACTATTTAAAATGTCCAATTCATTAAATCACAATGGTCCTGAGCTCTCTGACTTGTTTTTAGTTAGAGTATTATAAAAAAATCTAGTTCTTTCCAGTGACATTTTTGAGAAAAAATCAAATATATGATTTGGTACAGTCCAGAGATGAATAAAATGAATAGTGTTCCCAAAAGTGTTATTTTTCAAGAAAGACCATCATCATGAATTATGTGAATGCTCTGGGTTGGCAACACTGGTGCCATTTTGTTGTATAATTGTTAATTACTAATTTTTGTATTGATTTTTTTTGCAGTAGAATATTTATCATAAATGCTGGTTGATAAGTAGGTGGTTATGATAATCATAACATAACTTGAACTATTTCTTTATTTCTGAACCCAGTCTCCATTGAAGTATACTTTGTATTTCCTGTTAATTCAGGCAGTCACCTGACAATTTTATAAACTGGATGTGTATTGGTAAAAGCTGAAATAAAGGGTCTCTCATATTATTTCAAAGTATAATTGTACTCTGTGTACAGCAGCTCCAGGTACTTTTAATCACTAAAGCATGTTGTCTCCTAAGTTTACAACCAGATCCTGCAGATGTCCATGAAACCAACGATAATCAGTGTTTCAAGCAGTAAGTCTCTTCTTCTGGCACTGCTAAAAAGTTGGATCAATTTGAATCCAAACTCAACCAGAGCTCTCTCTGAGTCAATTAATCCAAAATGAACTTATCAAAAACTAATTTCTTTACACTGGGGAGAAATAGAGCAGATGGACTTTAAAGCAACCTTCCCCCTTCCCTTTTGTCCACCTCCTTCAGAATCAATCCCCTACACTCTTCTTTCCCACCCACATATTGCTTTTTATTCCATTAAACTGCAGTGATTAAAATTTCTGCAATGTAAGGCATATTTTGCTTTCACAGAGTAATTTGTTTGGTACCTTACAAAAACACGATCATATTTTCTGTTTTGGAATTTGCAGGCTGATTTCTTTCCTTTACCTTCCTCTAGGAAAATGTGGTGTGTGAAGGAAGGGCTGTCAAGGCTGGTGGGTGTGAGGAGGAGCTGAGGCATGTCAGGATCTGCAGCTCAGAGCAGCCTGTGCTGGTGGCAGTGGTCATATTAATGTTAGTTCAGTAGAGTGGGATGACAGCATGAGGGTACAAAGGCTGAAATAAGGTGTTCCATTGCACGAGTCAGAAACACTGATCCTGTAATTATGCTCATTTAGCTCTGTTCCATCTTCCCTTGGGCGATGGAAAGGGAAATCATGTTAAAATATATCTACTGTTAGCTTTGTTGGGATTGTCCCAAATTAGAGAGGGAGACAAAGTTATTGATGAAAGAATAGAATCACCTTTTTCTTTTTTGTTTTTTCTCCTCACTTGAATGTTAGCCCTTCTTTGTGATGACCACAGTTCTTTTTCTCAGCTTGATTTAAGGCATGCAAAAGTGTTTACTGCTTTCATGCCTTTTAATTAATTTAAAATATTGGAGGGAGAGGAAGGAAACAAAAAATAAACTTGGAAAACGGGAAATATAACCTATTAAACATGATCTAAGTCTGGGTGTGAGAGTTATGAACTTGAACAAAATTTCTTTTTGGAGTGTATGACGATTGATGTGTTACTGGGAGATACACATCTGACAGCTTGGCAATGCCAAGTGACAGGTGGTTACAGCCACTTCCCAGAGCTATATTTGAAAGGGAATTGGAAGGATGAATATATCTTCTGCCTGAATATTTCATGTTCAACTTCTTAGTCACTCCTTTGTGTAGTTCTTTTAGTGATTAAGCCTGGCTCTTGGCACCACTGTAAAGTCTCTGAACTTTTCTGAAGAGCTGAAACCTGTAGGTCTGACAAGACACAATGAAATTCTGTTGTGGAGATGAGCAGAAAAACTCACACTCAATTTACATTTTGCTTCAGCTGAGCGTTACTATTTCACTCCTTGGGCTAATTTTTTCTCGCAAGTATTCTTAACTGAATAGAGACTTCTTAATTGAACTGGAATGTACAGGGTATAAATAATGAAACTCTCCACACATTTTTAAACCGGGAAGGTAATTTTGTGATCAGTAAGCCCACAAGTTGTTTTAGATTGTCATTGTAATTTTTAAAATCAATTTCAGGTGTTTTCCTTTAATTTAAGCACTGAATATTTTAACCACAATGCTTGCATTAAAAATAGGACCCACTTCATTGAGATCTCTTACTAAAGTGGATGAGACCAAATTATCATAAGGCCCCCTTCCATGTCTTAATAATCTAGAATTCTTTGTACAATACTTAATCAATAGACAATTACTTTAAAAACTAAGCCTCTTTGCCTCCAGATGTATTTACAAGGATTCATATTGATAGACATCAGATTTTTTTTTTCATTTTGCTTTGACAAGCTAGTAGCTATTATTGTATCTTCTTTGATAATATGCTATCTGAACATATTCCTGTTCTTTCAGAAGTGAATTTATTTTCATTTTAAGCACTGAGAGACCACCACCCAGCCTGGCACTGAAGATGCTGAGGAAGGATGAGAACAGAGATGTGCTCAAACAAGCTGCAGCCCTGCTGTCCAAGGAGGAAATCAAAGCTTGGCCACAGTCAGTGCTCTTTCTCTGGAGTTAGTTCCTTTCTCCATTTCAAATCTGACTGGTTGGTAGAAAATAGCTACACATGATTCCCCAGAGAACAGAGGGGAGGTTTTCTGACATGCTGGAGCATCCTCATGATGTTCCCCTCCTGCAGGGCAATCCCAAGCCATCTCTTGCCATATAAAGGCTTGGGAAGGTGTTGCAGTGTGATCCACTTGAGTTCTTTTGATTCCTCTCAGGCTTCTGCCTCACCACTCCAATGAGGCACCACCACTCTAATATTTTTTTCTGGACTACAACAGGTTAAACAGTGTCAGGCTGATTCCTGCAGAGAACATTCATGATGTTTTTCACAGTGGCTACAGGATTTCACATGGACATTGAAACAATTCTTTAATTATGGGACACTTCTTATGATTCAGCTGCTAATAATTAGCTTCCCAGAATTTTAGTTCTGAATAATTGCTAGAGCCATGGAGTCAATGTTGTGTACTATAAGTTTGACTAATTGAGTGCAGCAGGTATTTGTTAATTGTTCCTCTTACGCACATGCTAAATCCAGAAGTGTTGAAGTTGCTCTGGGACATTAATTCTAAACACAATTAAAACATCATAACCTGTTGGCAATTATTCTCAGTGCATTGTTTTGATATTGATGGATCCACATCTGAGCACAGTAATTAAAAAGGAACCACTGTTATTGTTGATCCCACAGATAAACAAATGTTGATTGCATGCTATGAACTGGTTAATCAAGTTGATTTAACTGTTGTTAGTTATTCAACCCAGTGACTGTACTGGGGTGCTCTTTATTTGTGCCTAACAATATAATGGTTCTGGCTGTCTCCAGCTGCTAAAGGAGTTTCACTAATTCTCTAAATAGACTCTGGTAACATCTTAGGGAATGGCATTGTTAGATACGCAAATTAAATCCAGCTTGAGAACAATGAATTTTCCTTTAACATGAGACATGCCTTGAGACTTTCCTGTCCCAACTGCTCCCTGTCCTGAGCAGCAGCAGAGGTAATTATGTTTCCTAAGTGGTGATTATGTTCTATGGTCAGGCTCTTTGATTTGGTTTGATTCTGATGACACCAAAGTGTGCCATGTTTAGTCTCTTCCTTTGCCAACATTCTTCAATCCTATTTGAGAAACTACTTCTGCAGCTGCAGAAGTTTTCATAAGGTGACACCCAGTTTTCAAGTCACAGGTTCACAACCAAAAAACCAATCTCTCTTAAACCATCTCTACATTTTGAGTGTCCAGTTTGCTAAGGCCCCTTAGCAGCACTATCAATACCATGTACTGTCAGTCTCAGCAGTGGGAGCATGTTGCTGTGGCCATGAAAGCAGCAGTTCTGGACCAGTTTGGCACTGTCCCAAGGGGCACCTGGCTGCTCAATGGGACTGGGAAAGACAAGAGATCAACTCTGTCTTGTGCTCTTGGCTATGGAAACTAAAGGTGCTGGCTAAAAGTAGATAGCTAAGTTATTATTATTATTATTGCTGTTGCTGTTGCTGTTGTCACCATTATTTTAGTCTTAGACTAATTTTCTAGGTATTTTTCCCCACCATGCATGGAGGGAAAGCCTTCCAAGGAGCTAGAGTGCACTGATTCTGTTCTTATTAAGGTTCTTGGTACAAGCACTACTGACCTCCACAGCTAACCCTGGTTTTGTACAAGGCTGAAAAAGTTCCTTCCTTTCAGGCATTTAATGCTAGTCTGTTTTGTACTTTCTTTTGTGCTATTTTAGGATAAGGTCTTTTTAAACGCCCTTAGTTTTTGAACTCTCAGTTTCTGGGCCCTGTGTACAGATAATGTCTTGATATGGCTTTCATGGAGCTGCTCCAGGCAACTGCATTGGTTTCTTTTTCCATCAGAGGTTTCTGAGTTACTTTACATTTCTTGAAGTTGGTGCTGTTCAGTGTTCACTATTCCTGCAAGAGCTCTCTCATGCTTCCAGCTGGCTGTGAATGTAAATTGCAAGAGCCTCATTGCAATTGTCCAGACTTTGGAAAAACTTGGTGTTAAAGGTGCATTCCTTCATATCACAAAAGAAATATCAGATAAGTGGGATGGCTGGCCATCACTTCTCCTAAAATAGTCCATAATCAGAATGAGCAGGAGGAACCCAGGGCCAGTTAAAACACTATTCTAAATAAAATTACACTGTTTTCTTTATAATTGCAGGGCAACTATAGGAGTATTCTGTTGGGAGCATTGTACTGCAGACCTTAAATAGCAGTGCTAATGTTTAAATTGTATTTGCATCTTTTCTATGTTTTTCATGCCAGATTTCTGGGACTTTTGCCAGGTTCCAAGACCATATAGAATTAGTTGTTAAAAGGAAAATAAATATTTCTGAAGTGCTAGAGAATATGTATATCTGATCTAATGAACAATAGTTTTCATAGTGTTCATTTATCAATTGTTCATTATAATTTACTCAACTTTTTTTTTTTTTGACTGGAGGGGAGGATAGGTGCATGAGGAGAGTGATCCTCCTTGAGCTTCTGTACTGTTTTTATATATACACAAAACATTTCTGTGTTCAATAATCTAAGTAGATAGGATGACGTTTCTGCCAGATAGAGATGTAGAAGGAAATGTAGGGGAATTTTCCTAGCCTGTCTGCACTGGGTGGTTGAGAGGTCAGTGCAAACAATTTGGTGTTGCTATATTGAAGTCACAGTTGAAGAAAACTTAGAAGACCATATTATGCTAGGTCTGTTTAAAAAGACATCCAAGATACTGCTACCATGTGTTGGAGTATTAATTTAAGTGAGAAATTGCCTATTTTTATTAATATCTCAGTTATGCTTTGTTCTTAATCTAATTCTTAAGTTGTCTCTGGACAACTTTTTGGTCTTGATGCTGTAACTCAACACTAAGTTCCACCATCTCTGACTCAGTGTTATGATTTGGACAGACTAAATCAGTCTAATATTCTCTGCTAAATCAACACATGTGGCATCTGCTGGAATCTGAGGGATTTGATCTCATCCTTCTCAGCCAAACTATTTTTTGCCTTGCAGCCTGGTAGATCTATCGATTTTCATGCAGGCTGCTGGCTTCTGATCTGCCAAAAGAGAATTAGTGATGTGTTTCTATATGTTTTTCTACTGAAGCTTCTAAATCCCTCTTAACCCAAGTCCCTGCTTACATATTGCTACCATTCATTTTTATTGGCTTCGCTAAAGTTGAATTCCTGTATCTTGATTTTTCCCCAATTCATTCTCTGAGCAGCTTGAAAGAATCCAACTGAAAAAAAAACCCAAAAAACAAAACCTCAAGGAGTTTATATAATGAATTACTTTTGAACTAGACGCTAAAAAAGACAGAGGAGCATTTATCAGGAATGTTTGTGGGCTTGGTGGTTATGAGCTTAAAAAAAAAAAAAAAGAAAAAAAGAAAAAGAAAAACCAAAAAACCGTGTGGAAAGGCTTTTGTCCCATGACAGAGATTTAAGAGGCTGCGGGTTCGGATTCCAGCGGAGGCTCAGGCCTGTAATCGCGTTTGAAATGTTGCCTTTCACACGGCGGCGCGGCTGCCGCGGGGCGCGGGCCGGGTAGGGGCGGCGGCGGAGCCGTCACCTGTTGGGGCCGGGGCCGGGGCCGGGGCCGGGGCCGGGGCCGGGGGTGCGGGGGCTGCACCGCCAGCCCAGCGCTTCCCTCCTCCTCCTCCTCCTCCTCCTCCTTCTCCCGAGCTCGGCGCTGACCGTGCCGGCGCTGCCGCTCCGAGTTGGAGAGGGGAGCTTGTGTGGTAGGCAGGGACAATGGAGGAAAATGAAAGCCAGAAACTTGAGCTGTGCCTGGCTTGCCCAACAGACAGCAGGCAGACGAGGGGTAAGTAAGCGGCGATAGAAGTAAGGCAAAGATGGAGTTACGTTTAAGCATGTCCCTCGTTGCTGCTTTGTATAACTGGAGGCAGAATGCATGGAAAAAAAAAGAAAAGCGGTTGTTTTCTTGTACTAATGGTTCTGCTGTGCACATTTCCCTGATACTGGAAGTTAGTGAGTTTAACTTTCTCTTTGGAGAGATTTCCCCGTGCCCTCCGGAGCCGGGAGCACGCTGCATGGCTGTCACGGATGCGGGCTCCTGCCGGTGCGGAGGCTGGGGTGGGGAAAGCGTGTCCCCTTCCCTCTAAGTGCTCCGCCAGCCTCAGCTCTGGCAGGGAAATAGCTCTTCCTTCGTAGAGTGGGTTTGAGCTCATCTTTACCTCGGGGTGTCTGTTGAAAGAGGGAGATCCACGGCAGATTGTGACAGGGTTGGTTTACTTTGAGTGAAACCACTGGGGTTTGTTCTGGAGCGAAGCCAGGACTGTCTAAGCAGGGTTTCCACGGCGGCTCAGCCGCTGTGCATTCATACATTCGTTGCTCACTATCTATTTCCTATAAAGTGAACGAAAACTATTTCCTGGAGAATTCTACGTGAGCCATTCCACGTGAAACGTAACATTCAGGTAGCCTGACAAACACCTAATCTAATCTATATCTATTACAGTGTTTGTGGGGCACCTGTGAACTTTCCCATTTCCTGCATGTTTTATATACCTCAAAGGCATTTCAGGAAAAGTTGTGTTACTGTGCTTCTCTGAAGCAAACAGTGCATGGGGTTAAAAAAAAAGAATCGCACAATTTAATGCAAATTAGCAATTTGGGAGGGAAAAAAATGCTCTTCCTTTTTTATTTTTAATTGGGTGTTCATTAATTGATAGATGCTCTTTTGAATTACTTTTTAAGTAAAATTACTGAGCATTGTGAGTAACCTGTGTTTGTTTATGTTTAGTGGGATGGAAATCTTCAATAATGTGTCTGACTAGGGGAAAAAAAACCCTTCAGTAACACATGTCTTCTGTAGGGGTTGTGTGAAACTGCCTCAGATCCATGTGGAGCTAGGAAAACAGAGGGCTGACCAGACTGATTCTGTAGTTCCCAAAAATGTTGAGTGCTGAAAGCTCATAACCAAATGTAGTAGTTTTGGCCCCTATCCAAAATTTACGTTGGAAAGAGAGCTAATTGTAAAGACAGTGAAGTAAATTAGAACAATTCCAAATACTATCACATTTACTGCTAACATAAATGTAACAGAGGTTGGTTTGACTCATGCTGTTAAATCCATATTCTTTTCAAAAATTTTAGTATAGAATGGGGTTCGCTTCAAGGCTCAGTTTCACTATAGCAGTATGGATGAGGTCAACACTTGTTCCTTTCCAAAATTATTCTGAAAATGTTGTTTTCTTATGTCACCTGGGTTGCAAAACAGGACTATTAACATCTTCATAACATTTTAAGTAATGAAGCAAAGTGACTTTCCTGACCTTTGTAGACTTCATGGAGGCTGTGACTTGGAAGAATTACATACCAGGACATATCAAAGGACTTCTTCATTTTTCTATTTTGTTTTCTCCTAACTCACAGCCATTTTCTCATAGCTCACAGTCACTACAATCTTGTTGCTAATCCTAGACATACCACTTCTACACTGCAGACCTGGGCCTTTACTGTAGCAATGGGTGATGTTGCTGATGTCAAGAAATCTTGGAATTTGTTTTCAGATCAGAGAAGCAAATCAAGTGTAAGAGTTACTCAAGTCTTTGGGTAACCAAATTCCTCCCTGTCAATCAGCAGGTCTTGCTTTTAGTTGCCCTCTAGACTTGCTGCTTACTGAGCAGAAAAGCCTTCAGCTTTTAGCTTCTGAAAATGAGGGAGAGAGGGAGACAAGCTTATCTCACACCTCTGTGTTTTCTATTCTCTTCTCTTTGCTCCTTTCCCAAGGAGGGTGCTTGCATAATTTATCCTTTTCCTACTCTTAGCACTCATCTGGGAACCATCGCTTGATGTTTCACCCATTTCACAGTTATCTGTGGAGATTGATTTGCTAGGCCTATTATCTTCACTTGGAAGATATGGAAGGTTTATCCCACGATGTTATTGAGCACTCCAAAATCCAGAAAATCTCTCTCAGTTTTTCCTCCCTATAACATTGTGGCATACGCAGCATCTGTAGAACTGATGTGTCTCGAGATCCAGAGGAGAGTTTCTACAGCCCAGTGCTCAGCCCTACCATTGAAGTCACTTATCCCTGTCCAGGAAGTTGTCCAAAACATTTTTTTCAGAAGTTAGTAGAGAAAAGACCCATACTGAAACACAAGGGATTTTGGTTTGCAAAGAAAGTCATGTGCTGCTGTGTGCTGTAATGATGCAGGATCAGGATCTTGCTGGATGCCCAAGTCAGCTTTCTGGCAAGATGAGAAATTAGTTTGCATAGTTTACATTCCTTTCTTTTCACTGGTATTTATGCAGTATTTTATAAATACATGAACAAAAAATAAGAGAATTTGTTGATCTTTCTAATACAGTATAAGAAAGGTATGTTATTTTTGATTCCTTCTCAAGGTTTCACCTAATAACAAAGAGTGGTAAAACACTTTACTTGATATGTGCCAAATAATTAGCTCTTTCTTAAACTATTGAAATTACTGGAGTGCACGGTAGAGAAAGACTTTGCATGAGAGAGATTTAGGACCCAAAATGCACACTCATGAGTTCTGGGTTGTGCTTGTAGCATAGGTTTACCTGCCTTCTTGAGGAAGTGCCTGCCATCACTTCAGTGATTGAAACTGCTGCTGTGACCGTACTTTGAGGGCTTATACCAAATTGCTGCACTCAGTCACCTGCGCTCATGCTGACTCCCTCCAGCGCCAAGAAAATCCCTTATTTATGTCTGTGCCTTTGTTCCAGCAGCCTCAGGGATATAATCTCTAGGTTCTTGGCACAACAAATTAAAGATGGTAAATTCCATCCAGTCCCAGCCTACGTAGTTTCCCTCCCATGTAAAATCCACTGGAATGCCTGTGCAGCTTTCAGAAACTGTTTTCAGTGAGTGTATCTGGAGTAGCCAGGCTGGCTTCTTGCAAGCAAAACTTTACTGTTTGCCATTTTTCTCAAACAAGCTCAGTGTATCTGGTGGCTCATGCTCTGACTTTTCAATAAGGAGAGAGGATGGCTGTTTTCTTAATTAAGTTGTGCTTGAAAAAGCTGAGTGAATGCATGTTTGTACACAAAGGTAATGTTGCTGCTCTGAGGGTTTAACCAGGACTGTGCTGCTAAGAAGGTCTTAGAAGGTGCTGTGAAGATCACAGATGACATTTTGAATTTGTGTGAGAGTAAGACTACCCTGTGAACCAATCCTGCTCAAAAAGTTGATTCCATATCTGTGCTCATCAAACCATGGTGTCACCTGCAGTCTGGGCCCCTGTGCCTGCATCTGCTTTCAGGATAGGTTTCCATGAATACAAACAAGAGGGCATTGTTAAAAATTTTGGAGCCCTTGAACAGTATAGGGAGTTTACAGAAACATGTGAAGGCTTTGAGGACCATCCAAGTTCTGTTATAGAACCCAAGGAAGTTGATTCCCTGTGTGTATTGGTGGGACATCCAGCAGCAGCTCCACCAGTGGAGGATTGAAAATGCACACCAGAAAGCTGAGAAATCCTCAGCATAAAATCCTGAGGCAAGTGGTGTGCCCACCACACCCAGTGTCAGAATGACTGACTGAACCATGAAAAGAAGTGAGTAGGTGCCTGTTTCCAAACAGGGGTGCTGTATAATGGCAGCATGCGGGCAAAACGTCGGGGGGAGAATAAGGGGCTCTGAGGCAAAAAGTGTCTGACAAAGGGAAATAAAGACTTATTCAGAACAGGTAGAAGAAGGAGCTCCCTTGCTCCTGGGGAGGTGCTGGTAAGGGTTAATACTCAGGGGCATGAGCGTCTGAGTCTGGCTGGTAAGGATGAGGAAGGCCACATCAGACTTGGAGAGGCCTTTTCAGTACTTCAAGTTTTTGTTAGGTTTTTTTTTCCCCTTTGCTGACAAAGGAGTGAGGGAATTTTTCAAAGGTATTAGGTAGCAAGGCTCCAGCACCAGAGGGTTCATGTTACAGAGTTACCTGAAGATAAGCCAGCACTTACATACCCACAGTGTCTGCCTATCTCTTTACAAATGTCATTGTGGTCCTTGGTCTTAAAGTAGATTTTAAAATAGTAAAAATTATCTGAGTTGTTTTGGTTTTTTTTTTTTTTTCTTTTTTAGATCACACAGAGCTTGCTTTTATTCTATTTCTTAATAAATGGTTTATGGAAAAATGATGTGGAATTTTCCAGCTGTCCTGAGACATATAAAATCTGAGGGAGATCCATGAAATTTAAAACCAGGCCACAGTCACAAATCAAGAAAAAGAGAATCCCAAACCCTCTTATTATTTCCCCTCTTATTATTATTTTAGGTGTTTTCAAACATGTTGAAAACACACTGAAAAAAAAGATTAAGGATTACAAATCTGCTCTGTTAAAGGAATTTTATCAGTTTGTATCCTTAAGATACTAGTTATGGGGCCATTAAGTGTACTGGACCCTATTGAAGGAATCTGTTTCTTCTTGTAGAAAGCATTCTGTAGATCTTAAAGGTCAGGGAATAAGGGCCCTGTCAGATCTTCTTTTCAAGTCACATAG
The DNA here is from genome assembly GCF_963662255.1 of Cinclus cinclus. Taxonomy (NCBI): domain Eukaryota; kingdom Metazoa; phylum Chordata; class Aves; order Passeriformes; family Cinclidae; genus Cinclus; species Cinclus cinclus. The sequence continues at coordinate 17,121,095 of NC_085046.1, read as the reverse complement.
GTAAAGTTGATATAAAAGGAACATCTACTTTAATGATACTCACTTTTCTGTGAGGCAATACTGCAGTTGTGTGATAAAAGTAGGTAAGTATGTGCATAGCTTATATAAGGGATTATTTCTGGGCCACTTACTATGATGTGTATATGCCTAATGATGCAGAACATGCCACTGCACACTGCCAGACTTTTAAAAGTACCTGGCCTTGATATCAGTCTTTTTTCCCATTTTGCTACTTCTGTGAATGTTGGTATTAAGTTTTTATAATATAAACTGTTTGGTTTTGGTTTTTGTTTCTTTTCAGACCAGGCAAAACCCAGTTTGCATGTAACATCACTAGATGATGCAGAATGTCTCCGATCTAAAGAGCTCCTTTCGACCCCGAGCAGTCACACTTCTTCTAGCTCAAAATCCACCCGCAACATCCCTCGGAGACATACAGTAGGTGGCCCTCGCAGTTCCAAAGAAATACTGGGAATGCAAACCTCAGAAATGGACAGGAAGAGAGAGGCTTTTCTTGAGCATCTGAAACAGAAATATCCCCACCATGCCACAGCAATAATGGGACACCAGGAGAGACTGAGAGATCAGGTAAGGAAGTCAAATTTGTATTGTGTCTTTTGTTTAACAGTCCTTATAACTCCGACCAAATGGAGTGTTACCTCATTACAAAAGGTGAGAATGTAACAAAGTATGAAACAAATTTTTTGGATATGGCCTGAGATTCAGATGTTGCCTTGAAATTCAAAGAAACAAAATTAATCTGTTCAATATTACCTTAGAATTGTTTGTTGAAACTGACATTTCTGAAGAGCTTTTCCTTTTTTTTTAGAGCATACACAGAGAAAGGAGTGAAGGTGAGACTCTTGATCTTAGTGTATGAGTCTCAATCTACTTTTCACAGCTGAAGGGAAAATATGGAACAGCTGCTAACTTCTGTTACACTTTCAGTATTGGCACCGCTGCCTGGGAGAAAAGAAAATACCTGCAGAGTGTGTCTGTATGCTTTAGCTGGCTCTGTTACCCTTTCATTTGCTTTCTTTTCTATTTTTGAGTTTTGTAATGCAAACAGAACAGACTTACTCATAACTATCTGCCTCCTCCAGGGAGCTTTGACACCCACATTTGTCTGTCAGCAGCATACCTGAGGGTGGTGTGCCTCTGCCTGCAGCTGCTTTCCAGCAGCGAGCAGTAGATGTGGGGTCAGAGCAGAGGTGACATGCTGATGTATCTCTCAGAGCAGGTGGAGGCTGCCAACACGCCGACCTTCTGAATTCAGGGAATGCCATGCAAGGATCTCTTCCTAACTCTGGACTCTGGTTTTGGGTGCAATAACAGAGTCTAATCTGTTCAGGCAATCTACCATCTAGTCCTTAATTATTTCTTTTCCATCAAGCATCAGAATTTGGTGTTTGGTCTAAAAAATCTTGTGCCCATTATTCTCCCTTCAACAAATGGTTGACAGCAAGCCTTTCTGTAGAAGATCATTTTCCTCAGTGGTTTATAGGTGTTTAAGCACTAACAGCAAACTAATTGTAAATAAGGAATAAAAAAGAGTTGGAAAAATGTTGTACTCTGTTATGGAAGCTCTTAGTGAATTCCAAGCTTCTTTGAAGCTTTGCATTATTGAGAGGCTTTGAAGATCAGACTGTTACAGGTTTGGAAAGATTGTAATTTGTTAACTCACCCCTAGAACTTCTCTTTTACAGGGTCTCTAGGGATCCCAGGTGCTATCATTGTTAGAATCCATCTGTATCCACCTAAAATTGCTGCAAGACTTCAGCTCTAATGAGGATGATCTATTCCTTATTTTTAAACAGTCTTACTCCTTTTTTTTTTTAAAGTCTTGACTTTTTTTTCTCCCCACTTATCTCTTCCATGAACTTTAGTGACTGTGTGGAATGTGCTGGGTGGTAGATAAAGATAGCATACAAATTAAATAAAGGGGGTGGGAGGGGGGTGAAATCCAGAGATTAGATCTTTTGGAGTCATGTAAATATTTAGTTCCAGTGTTGCAGACACTGCAAACCTAGTTTGAACAGCCTACAGCATTACACCCTACACATTACACCCTACACATTTTGTAATTTGAGCCCTTTCTGAAGGCAGTAAATTACAGAAGGAATGCAGTAACTGCTCATGATATTTGTTTAAAATGTGTCTTCCTTGCTAATTTATTGAGGGTAAAATTCATTCTCCTGCTTCTATTTTTTGGCGATTAGACATATGTACTATATGTGTTGTGTGTAATGAGTCTTTTAACAACTTCAAAACAAAATATCTTTAAAAACTACTATTAGAGCATCAAAATGTATTTCTTGGAAGTGGGAAATACTGAAGACTCCAGCCACTCAGCCTTACTTTAAAAAGTATAAACTGAACCAAAACCACATGAAAGCATGCAGAAATAAGTAATACAAGTTGATTGTGAGGAAGTTGCTTAGTTGGCATGTGATGTATCAACTGTCTGGCTCATCAGATTCAGCAAGACTATGATGATCATAGCATTACAGTTCAGAGGGGGATTTTCTTACCAGTTGTCTCTGTGTGCACGCCCACATATCAGTATTTGGTGTGTGTGTGTTTGTGTGTGTGCTTTGTGTTTGTTTCTATGTAACTGCATATAGATACACACAGGTATGTGGGTATAAATATGTGTGTGTATATATATATATATGTATATATATATATATATATACAGCTCTGTGTGTGTACATATATGTGTATGTATAATGCATGATTTCTTAGCCACTCCATGAATAAGGCTATAGTATAATTTTGCCTTGAAGGGTGTACATGTGTGTTTAGCATCCATTATTCTTTTTTCCACCCTTATATATGTAAGTGTGTAGCAGTGGTATAGAAGACAAGCTACATACACATGTAGTAGGTATGTATATGTAACATATACATGTATCACAACAAAATTTCTAAGATGTATGGGAAGACATAATTTAAAATGTCACATTTTAAATTAAAATGTCACAATTTATTTTCCAGGTTCCTTTTCTCCCTTCTTACTTCTTCAGCTGCTCCAGTATCTGGAAAGTGGCAACACTGTCCATGGTGGGAATTTCCCCACTGTAGGACACCTATCAAGGATGGTAGTTAATGCAACATAATTTTCTAATCTCTCTGTCAAATGGTGCAGCTGAAACATAAAATACCCCAGTATTTACAGTCAGGAGGTAGCCCGTGGTATATCATATAATTTCTCTTCCAGGTTGCTCTAAACCCTATCAGCTCCACAACTAATAGAAAATCAAGATTGGTAATTGCCTAGTTTCTTCTATGTGGACATTCTTGTCTTGTCCATTTTAGCTATCATTATCTGAGTATGGCAAACCAACTCCTTGTTTGCGAGAAACAAACATCAGGGAAAACATACTTGATGCTGCCACATCCTACTGTATCATTTCCACCAGCAAGGGCAGCTGAATGTTGTCTGCATCTTCCACTGTGCACGAATAGTTTCCTCCAGGCTTCATTTATTCAGATAAATCCCTTCCTGGATGTGCCTCCTAAGGACCCATTTCTGCTCCTGATAATCTGCCACAAATCAGAAGTACAATCATGGCCAGATAAAATGCCAGCAGGGATTACTGATGGTTAGCTAATGTGATGACCTGAAACCTCCCAGCTGTGCACACAGATCATTTCTCCTCCGAAGGTTTGTTACCTTGTTTGTGATATCCTGCTCTGGAAAGAAAAGCTCACAGAGGCAGGGACCATCTTTATTTGCTCAAGGGGCTTGGGATATTGCAGCAAGGCAAATAGTCTGCAGCTAAACTGGTCTGTGGTAAACTGGAGCATAACTTTGCAGCAGCCTAGGGGGGTGCAGACACGCCTTGTGCACCCCAGCACAGGAGAATACTCCACCCCATGGCCACAGCTCTGTCACCCACAGCCCAGCAGCTCATCCTCGCATTGCAGCTTTTCCCCCTTCCAACATAAGTCCACAACTGGGCACCAGAGCTCCCTCCACCTGGAAGCCTGTAAAGCCGAGGAACAAAACCTTTTTTTTTTAGGTAATGCAAGTTTCTGCAGGAGCTTTAAATATCTTACCTCTGCCAAGGTTGTCTCATCTGTGGTAATGAAAGGAAGGTACTAATGTAATCCCCAGGAAAGTTAGAGAGCAAAGAAAGCAAGAAGGAAACAGTCTGGGATGTCTTCAGTTTCAGACAGTGTGAATCATCTTCTGTGGAGCTCATGGAAGGACACGGCCACCTGCTTAGGTGAGGTTTACTCTGGTCAGCAGAGAAGGAAAGAAGCAGGAACAAGTGTAAAAGCTGGGTCTGTAGCTGCAAGCATGAAAAGGAGTTAGCAATTAAGAGGTTAAAATGCTAACCTGGCAATGGGAGGGGGTAATCCCTGCTGTGAACCTGTTTTACAAGTCACCTCTAAAAAAGCCTTTCTGAGGGGCAGAGAACAAAAATGAATGTGTAGAAGTTTTTCTGAGCAGGAGCTTGTGAGCCTGGGGTAAGAACGAGAGCTGGAAGAAGTTTGCCACATCTTTCTTCAGTTGTTGTTTGACTAGGAAATAAACTGGGAGGTGTGGAAGGGTCAGGAGCAGCTCTAGTGCTTCAGGCAGTGCTCCGTGAAGAAGAAATTGTTTTGGCAAATGAAATCAGATTTCAATCAATTAAAAACAAAACCCAAATCCTTCCGGTGCCTTTGCAGGGCTGATTGCCTAGAAAATGGTGGTTGAGGGTTTTTTGTTATGTTCATTTAGATCTGAACATGACAGGTAACTCTGGCATCTGGGCAGGTGTGGCTAAGGTTACCATGGAGATCCATGATGTCATGCTTGATAGAGCATGTCAAGACAGCTAATCTAACATGTAGATGTTCCAAAAGTCCCATAGGCCAGGACTAAGCTTTATGCAAATAACAAAGTTACTCCGCAAAAGGGTGAAAGGAAACACGGCTGAGATATGGCGTGCTTTCTACCTGGCAGCTTGAAAGGATTATTACAGATTTCATCATAAATTAAAACTTTTGGAACTAAAAGAAGAGGATTTCAGACCGTCTCTGGCCTCACCTGTGGAATCTCACATTTCGGTAAATAAGCCTCTTTCTGTTTCTGCCCTTGCTGTGAAAAAATGCTTTTGAAATCGTGGAGTTTGCTTCACCACGTTCCTGCTGGCAGCAGGGCTGAGTCAATAAAGCAAGTTTTCTGGCAGGACATGTTCCCTTTTCTCTTTCAAAAATGAGTTCTTTATTGAATGAACTAAGAATTCGGAATTATTTGAAAGGCATTGTAATGTATCATGTTGATTATATGAATCATGCTGCAAAAATTTCCTAGGTAGTGTTTTGGAGGAGAAACTAAGAATGGAGACACTGTATTTATTTGTAGATTATTGCCAGATGTCTCTCCTGTAACTGTTAAAATAGAACCCTAAAATTACAACAGCATTTATTCCAGGATTTGATATCTCTTAAAATACTGAAACTTTTTGTTTTTTACATGAATCGAAGTATCAGTTGGTTAAACTGACTTTTGAGTGTATGTTTTGATATCATAGGTAACATTTGAGCACTTCTTAACAGAATTTTTCCTTGGGTAAAACTACATTAGTGGAGGGTAAACATATTTGGAGGTGAAAGTCGAGCAACAGAAAGGTTATTGGGACTTTGGGATTTGAGGTATAAACAAAAGGGGATAGTTTCAGTCCCTCTGGAGGGGCAGTAAACACCCTGTGTTCTTAGTTGCAAGCACTTTGGTGCTCGCATCAGTCAGGAGAGATGAAGTAAACAGCAGTAAAGGGATGGTCCCCCGCTGGCACGGCGGGATGCGATAACGGGAAGCAGCATTGGAGGTGCAGGGTTCAGATCCTCCGTGTGGAATGGAAATGGGTAGGTCTGGGTGGGAGAGCGTGGGGACGACACCCCAGCTGAAAAATGGGGGAAGAGAAAAACCATAATGTTCTGCCTAAGACTGCTGAGAGATGTAAACTTGAGAGGAACTTCTCTTCCATGTAGATCCTCAGTAGGATTTAGGGAATGAGGGGGTTGCAGAATATGGTAAGCACATTGTCTAATTCCAGGTGAAAAAACAGTGTATAAAGGTTTTCTGATATTCTGCATTGCTTGATTAGGCAAGGTTAAATAAACATTTTTTGGAATGTGTAGTGACTTTTAAAGTGAAAGAATTGAAAGCACTACAAGTTAAGAAATCACTTTAGAAACTGATTTTTTTTTTTCTTTTGGTCACAACTCTCTTGCTTTTACACCCAGTTATATCTTGAAACAGTTATAATGGGATTTTTTAGAATTAATTTCAATTTAACCTTTCTCCCAGAGTCTGAGTGTTATTTAGTAGTTGCTTGTATACAATTAACAATGTGTAAAATGAACTACTGTATTTTGCATTCTTTACACAGTTGCTGGTTGATGCCGTGGGATCGAGAGAAACTGATTTAGTGTTAATACTGCATGAAAACTTCTTTGGTTGGTGCAAGTTAAAAAACAGAGTTTAAAATTACATTCAGATTTAAAATGTGATGAATGTGATTTTAATCTGGATATGCTGATTTTTTTTCTAGTTGGGAAAATCCATTTAATTGAATTACCACTTGGTTCACATACTGCTATACTTAACATGTCACCAAAAAATGCCTCTTTGTATCTGAGAAAGTCAGCGTTGTACGACCAGAACTTGCTGATGTGTCGGCATAGGCTGTAGGTATTTCTGCGGGGGGAAAAGCGAAGTTTCAGAAGTTGTTTGAGGTGATTTCTGTGAGTTCCTGCCTCCTCTCCGCCAATGGGCACTGCTTCCCTGCCCGGTGAGAGAGCAGTTCCCCTGTCCCTGGGCAGACTGTGTGACCCAGCAGAGCACGCTGCATGCTTGGGAAGGGGGACCCTCCCCAGTGTCCACACGTGTCCCCTGTCTCACCTACATCTTGTCCAACGATTTATTGCTTTCCAGGGCTGCTCTAAGTTAAGCGCAACTGCTCCTCTTTTACACTGTTACAAGCGCCTAAAAGAGGCTATGGAAATGAATATATGCAACATGATTACGAGGTTGAATCTCTGCTGGATTCCAAGCCCTTAGCTTTTGTTTATGGAAGGACATGAGATGACATGACCATTTGTTTTGAGCTGAAACATGCTCTTTAGCCCCCAGATAATGCTGTGATTGCAAGATGTTTATAAATAGCTTGATAGATAAATGAACAAAGAGCTGGTTCATTAGCAAACTAAAGTGGATTTACTGTGTTTTCACTCGCAGTGAAAATGCTGAGGAAGAAGAATATTCCTAATAGAGTGTCTCAGTGGAAAGTCTTTCAATTTTACCCTCTAGTTTAGAAAGGCAACCTATTAAGGTATATATTAAATTGCTAGCCCTAGGTATCTCTGAGAGTAAATGTAGTTTAACTAGATTGTTAATACTTGCTTTGATAAATATAAGTTTCTTCATTTATATCTATCAGTTAGAAGTAATTTGAAAAGTTGGGGTTTTCTTGAAAAAGCAAACAAAGCTGCATAAAGGCTAATAAAGCCATTCCTTTTCTTTTTCCTTCCCTCCCCCATCCAAACCACACACTAGTGCAGTTACTTTGCCCCAACAGGATTAGTAACTTTTTTTCTTGTGGCAACGCCTCTGCATTTTAAATAGTGTGTATTGTTTGTAACTCAGAAGTCCCAGGTAGTTGTTCATACTTACCTTTGTTCATGTGAATTTTATACATGTATTTTTCTAATCTAATTTTATGACAAGCAAAAGTATTTTTAGAATGCTTTGTATTCAGTTGACTGAGTAAATGCCTGCAGTAATCTTGTTCAAGTACCTGTTGTTAAATCCAGTAAAGAATCTAGGTTTTTGGTATCCCTTAAAGCATATTTCAGGCAGCTGCCTTCAAAAGTGTTGCCCATGGAAACCTCTCCCAGTTACTGTAGACACCTGAGATTCCTTAGGTTTCAGAAACTTAAGCTTTTCTGGCCCAAAATGTTCTGAGGCATTTATAGGTGTGTTTTTGCACATACTCGGTTTAGCCCTTGTTCTTTCTGGGTTGCCTCTGTCGATAGCTCCCAAAAGCTGCACCAAAACAGCCAGCAGTGCCCTGCCTGGAGGATGGGTTCAGTGCAGCACTGGTTCCTTCAGCTGTGGTGGAGAGGAGTGTCTGCACAAAGGGTGCTTTGCCACTGCCTCCTCTTCCAACTCTGCTTTTAAACCAAAGCACCTCCAGTTGCTTCCTGCCAAGCTCAGGGCGTCCTCAGGACAGCATCCTCAGGACACCATTCTAGATGGGGCTTGTCAGTGATCCCTAAATACCAAAGTTAATTTCAAGCCCCTTATTTACTTATGAGAGCACAGTAAGTTTGTGACAGAAGTGATAATGAAGGCCTGCAAGCCCTGGTCTACAGACAATTTTGGCCATGCTGGTTTTTAGCAGGCCTTCTCGCTTGGCCGTAGCTCTGAAGGTGTGAGGAGCACTTGTCTGCCAGATGATCGCAGCCAGGCAGAGGTGTTGGGTGAGGGCAACAGGTTGTGCTGGTGGTAGTGCTGAGGTGACAGTGTAACTTCCCTGGCCATTGGTCAAGGCTCCCTCTGTAACCTCTGATTAGCCTCAGACCTGATGAATTTGCTGTGTCCAGAAACCATTTCCCTGTAAATGGTTGTGAATATGCTTGGATTGCTCTTGTTGCAGCTGAGTAATCCTGTTAGATTCTCACTGGGAAGCATTTTTGTGCTGTTTGCACACTGTCAGTTGGGATGGGAACACATATTTATGTCAGTCATTAGCAAAGTAAATGCACCTCTGGACTATTGCTGCTGCTTTACAGCATTTTTCAGTTGATTTTCTAACAGGCAGATTGCACTGAAATCACCTGATTAACTGGTTTGGTTTAACCATAATCACTGGGATTTAAATGTCTTTTCTGGGCTCAAATAGGAGAACAAGAGTAAATAAGACAAGCCAGTTGCTTATGTACATATATTCCAATTTCCTTTCTCTTCAAATGAGTTGAGTACACCAGGAAAAACAGTGCTATTGTTAAAATCGTGGCCAACACCTGTGACTCTAACAGCTGCCCCTGAGATGTGTGTTTTTAACATTCACCCAGTCAAGGTAATTGTGCCAGTTCAGTAAATTCAGAATCTGTGGTTTCAAGTTTTGCATCTTGACATAGCAAGTCAATGCAGGGACTTTTGGTTAATCAAGAGTCTTTTGAAGGGTCCTCTTTTGGTCTTGTGGATTTTTTGTCCCAGTTAATACCTTTTATGCTAGTGCATTTTGTGCGGCCTCTTGTGCAGAGGAGTGCAGTGATTCCAGTTACTCACTAGGAGATTGCTGCCTTAGTAAGCAGTGAGCTTTAGTTTAGGAAAAATTTTCATTGGCTGATCAATGCACTGCCATAGATGTTCTTCACTTAAAATAAAAAAAAAAAGTCTAACATTCAAAATTAGTTATTAAGGAAAGGAAGAGAGACACTATTTTCTTAGGTTATCTTTGATTACCCTTGGATTATGAAATCCAAAAGACCAATAATATGTTTTTCACCATGAGTTCTACCTCTTAAGGGCAATTTCTTAACACCTGTCAGGTGGAGGATGTGGGATAATCAGCCATCATGTATGTTCTGATCTTTAGTCGCTACAGATTATTTTGTCCCACATCTTGAGATTTATCTTCCAAAATTATCTTCTTGCTAGTTGTAAGACTGGATCTTCCTGATACCTGCATGAACGTCCAGTTTGGTTTTGTATTGCTGAATTCTTGACTATGTTAATGTCTCGTGACTGAAAATTCCAGGGCTCAATTAAGACAGTTTCATCTTCTCAGGGGTTTCTTGCACATTTCTTACATATACCTTTAATAAACTATCTTCATTGCAATTATTTCATTCAAAAGAGAAAAACTACTTGTACTTCACTTTCAGTTGAAGCTAAGTATTTCTTCAGTCTGGAGGGAGATGTCTGTCCTTCAAGAGAGGAGGAAGGCAGCAAGAGGAAAATGTGGCGTGTAAAAACAGAGTTGAAAGGTTTGGTTTTTTTATTTGAAAGAAATTGACTCTGCTTTAAAATCCTACACTGTATGTTCATTTCAGATACACTTTCTGCCCGAAGAGCAAGCAGAGACTTTTCCAGTTTGCACCTATGTTGTGGGTATGTGGGTGTCTAAAGTTTGGAAACAGATCTGCTGTCAATGTTTATGTATGGGCTTTGGGCTTTCTTCCACTTTGCTTTGAAAGCATAATTTTAGCTGCATTTATTAATTTTCAGCCCTATTTTTAGTAACACAAAATACTATACAACATCAGACTGTTGTAATTAGTAGGAAACTACTCACAGAAGGAGCAAATATTTGACTTTGATTAGAATAAGTAAAAAGAAATGTCACTTATTTCCCATTGGCTGAACAAATAAACCATTGCATGACATTGGTTGGTTGATTTAAATGAGAGCAAATACTGTTTGGAAGGAAGGATTATTTTTTAGAATAATGTAAAAAAATAATTTAAAAGTACACTTGTAACATAAATGCTTCCATTTAAAAAGTGTACCCCAAAATTTCTTGTAGATCTAAACAAGGTGGTTGTTTTTTTTCTTTTTTTACATAGAAGTGATAATTTGAGTAAATTCTTGATCTACTTACATTTTTATCTATTGTATATTTTCATAAAAGTCTGTAAAGAAAAACCTGCTTCAAAACCTCATAGATACTGTATGCCGGTTTCACTCTTTCATTATGCATGTAACATGATCTTTATTTTTTTAAAAAAAACTATTCCATATTAAAATTGTTCAATAGCTTTGCATTAAACAGACAACATTAAGTCAACATCTACTACACAGGGATGTAGGGTAGTACACAGAATATATACAGAGAGCCTCTGTATTCTTCTGTTCTTAGAATGGGATCACCACAGTAATTCAATTACCATGATTTGTCAGTAACTACTGTAGCATTTTCAGGTTTTTTAGAGGCTCTCTATTGTTCCAATCTATTTTCAGCTGCTAATCCAAGCTGCCATGTTTTTGGCTAATACTAGGTCCAGCACTGGGAATACAGGCAGGATGGTGCCTTTTTCCAGCCTCTTGCATGCTCCTGTGTGGGTGAGTGGGGGCAGAGCAGGGTTTCTGACTACACAGACCAGGGATTCTGCTTTACCAGAGGCAATTAGTACTGTGTCTGTCACTGGGGAATTTAAATGAAAACATGTGATAGAAACAGCATCCAACCTTTCTGGAAGTCAGTGGAGAACCTCTCCCTTCAGATCATCACAGAAGGGTGGGATGGGGTGGAGCAAGGAGGCGCAGATCACAGAATGTTTTTCTTGGCCCTCGTGGTGCTGATATTGATGGCAGTGAGATGTTCCTGCTGACCAGGGTACAGTTGGCTCAAACCCCCAGCGGATTGTCTGACCGACGTGCTCTTCCTCTGAGACCAGATGCAAGCATTGAATTTCTGGCTCATGTGTACTTCCCTTCTATTTTATTTTTACCAAGTGTTTTCCACACCGGACGTTGCAGCGGTGGCTTCCAGGCAGGCACCTGCTGCTGCCACAGCTCCCGGCACGCCGGGCTCGCAGCTCCCGCACACCCGGCAGCTGCCGGGCACTGCTGCATGGGCTCATGGCCACAGCGTCCTAATCCTGGCCTGAGCAACTGCCTTAATCCCATTCTGAGCCTGGAACCCTACAGCAAGTGGAGTCAGGTTTCTTCACGAGGCCACTGAATAGCTTCCAGTGATGCAGGACTGCTGCAGAGGTCATGTATAATACTTGGTTGCTGCTGTAGCTTAATTCAAGATATTTCACCGCAGTATTAACTATTTGTATTACTTTGATTGCACTTTCGTGTCTTCTTACTGCAAATGTTTTACCCTCTTCCTTCATTGTTAAGTTGTGACCTCCTTGGTCTTGGGCATTAATCCTGTCACAAAAGGGTAGTTTCCAGCCCATGTGTGAATATATTTGCTCAATCCCCACCCGTGTGTGAGCATGCAACCATGAGAAACCAGTATTTTTTATATGTGACTCACTCATACACCCGGATGTGTAATGAAGTTGTGCATCAGACGAGGCTCTGCCGCATGTGCACACCTATGGAAAAGCTGCACCAGGAGGAAGAGGGACCTGTGCTGCTCCTGCTTCTGCCCTTCCATGCTGGTGACAGTCTGCTGCTGAGGGGATGGCTTCTGGGGAGGAGGTAACCCCTCGTGCTCCTGTGGCACCACCGAGAAGGAAAAGAAACCTCTCAGCTCTTTGCTGCTCCTCTGGTGATTCTCCTGCAAGCCAGGTACAGCTGTGATAAAGAGACATGGCTTTCTTCTGTGAGGCTTGTGTAAGAAAGAGGGAGTGGAAGCGTTTGGATATGCTGTTATATTCAAAACACTGCTCTCTGTAAGAAGGAATGTACTTAAGTGTTCATTATTATTATTTTCCTGTTGTCCATACATGTTTCTAGGTTGATTTTGAGAGGTGCAAAAAATGTTACATTACTGCAGTAGCTATCAGTTGTTTTTAAGAGGGAAACTAAGAGTCTACAGAAGAAAAGCTTCTCTTGAACCATGTTAAAATACGATTTGGTTTTATCTCATGGTTTCAAAATTTGTCATGTGCTGTTCAAAAACCAAGATGCTTTCTTCTCTAATTATAGAGAATGTTTATATGCAGGGTTTAATCTTTTTACTGGAAGTTTTCCAGGACTCTGGACTTTGTGGGCCTCTTCTGAATTGAAGGGTTAGAAAACAGTAGACTTCTACTCTGAAGATAGTTGAGTAGTGAAGATGAGTGAGCTACTTTTTTCTCATGTCTTCTCTAGCTTCTGCTGTAATATTTTGGGCTTGACATATCTTTTCTCCTCCTGCTGTGACAGCAGGTATTGGTTTGTTTTAAAGAAACCGTGAACTCACAAGTTCAGTCTTGTTTCTGCATAACTTAAACCTGTCTCAGAGGCATTATTTTGCCAAGAATAGTTCCACTTACAATATGTTAGACAGATTTCTTTGTTGCTGTGATATATAGGCAAAGTCAGCTTGGAATTTAAGGCAACTTTCCACAATTTGTAAAAGGAGACCTAAGGAAATGAAGGGGAAAAAAATAAAGGCTCACAAGTACTCAAACAGGTCCCTGTGAGATGCTTCTCATGTAGGGTTGGGGGTTTTTTTTAATGTACTTTTGTGGATTTCTACAATACCTGTTAGTGATGTACTGTCAGAGAGGGCAGAGGTTTTTTGTGATGTATCACAGCAAGGTGATTTTAGGTGTAGCATCTGGGGCAAATAATTATGAACTGATACCAGAAATTTTTGTTTAAGGTGATCACTCTCTGTGATAACTGTAAGAAGATGCATAAACTTCTAGATTAGATAGAGTTGCTGTGTAGCCTTTTAAGCACACCAGACTAAAACTAATGTGAGGTAAAACCTACCAATGTCTTGAGTCGCCTGGCAAAACTAGGGCAGTTTAGATAACCATTGAGTAGCTTATTGTAGTAAGATAAACATGGAATTCCAGGTATTTTCCACAATAAAAGAACTTGCTGGTCTTTTGATCTGTGCTTTCTGCTGCCATTTGTCAAACTTCCCCAGATACTGCCAGAATTTCTGTGCTTTTGTCATTGTCCTTCTCTTTGTCTTTTTTTTTTTTTTTTTAATAATTTTAGGAACACAGCATTAGATTTTGAGAGCAGAATAGCTTTTCTAACTCCTGACTTCCTCTGCAAAAGCAGTCAGACAAAAGTTATCAACCCTTTCAAGTGAGGTTTGTCTAGCCACTACTGCTTTGTTTTTCAGCTTATCTTTCCTGTGGTTTGAAAACTTTCTTATATGTCTGGGTTCTGTGATCTTTCAGAAGTCTTTTAAAATGCAGTCATAATTTCAAAATGTTCATTCTGCTTTCAGGTACTTTCAGTGGAGACGAGGGCAATGATCTGGTTTTACTTACCTCAGTATATGGCAGGGAGCTATGTTTGGAAACCCAGTCTTACATACTGTTTGACTGCTCATTTAACCAGAACAGCCAGCCTGATTTTGTATTGCTGTCTCTGCCAACCCACAAAATCACCTACATTTATTCACCCAAATTCAGCAAAGAAGCTGAGTCTGGTGGTGTTCTGTTGCAACAGCCAGATTTAAGTAATTTTATCTGAAATCCAGGAGGGAGGAAAAGTTGAATATGAATTATAAGGGGAAGAAAAGCCTGGATGAGCCAAGGAGAATGTTTTACTTTGGGTCCTTTCTAGGTATGTTGGGTTTTGCACTGAAGAGCAAAACCATTAAAATCCTTTTGAAAATTAATGACTGGCACCAGCTGCAAGGTTAACAGCATTATTGTATCATGCTCAATAAAAGCACATGGTTTATCTTTTCCACGACTAGACTGCCTTGGTTCACAAATTAAGGGAGAATTTCCAGTTCCCTTGTTCATAACAGACAGGTAAGCAGTCATAACCATAGCTCTGCTGTTTGATCACTTGAAAGCTCAGGCAGCAAGAAGCATTGCAAAGAACAAATTTGCCCAGACTCAGGCCATGCAATCTCTCTTATCTCTCCTGTCACTTTGTTCTCATCTAAGAAGAGGATCAACCAGTTGTTTCTCATTTAAGCCCCTGCTTCAGACAACATTAGACATGATGCTCAGATATCCCCTATGGAAGTGAGGCTGGTTGTCAGCAATGTAAAAAGGCACCCTTTTTCCTATTGTCTTTCCTAAAAGCTCCATGTAAATACACAGGCAGTTGTTTTTTAATAACCAAGCTCTTCCTGTTGGAAGGTCTCAGTAAGCAGGAATATACAAACATCAAACTGACTTTGCTGTCCCAGGTGGGTGTTTGAGTTAACTGCTGTTCATTGAAGATGATTTCAAAAGCATCTGATGAAAATGTTAATACAAGTGCTGTTTTTCAACAGTATTTTATTTTGACCGATAATATGATTGCAATTTGCTTCTGTAAGTCCAAAGTGTACTGATCAAAAGAAAAGTGATGCTGAGATCGAGAGACATCGTGGGAGTTGTACTTCTTTTCCTCAGCCTAATCCAAAAAGACACAACCAAAACAAGTTAATAATTCATCATATTGGAAAATTTCTTAAATAAATACTGCACTATGAGCTCTGTTTGACTTGAAGGAGAACAGCTACTATACTTCCACTTAAAAGAGAGGGAGATATTCTTTCTTATCAGCAGAGCTATTTCTTTCCTGACAGTTTGTACTGGTCAGAAAGGATAAGGGATAAGATCACAGGCCACATAACAAGGCCTTTTGCCCCTTTTCTGTGATTCGTAGGCTGAGAGTCAACAGGACAAAATCTTTATTTATTTCTCTGACACACTGCCTTGCTACTTCACATGAAAGCAGTGCAATCTTAATCTAAGGGGGTTTGTACAGTGTGAGTTAATCCAACCATTAAGAAGCATGTTGTTTAAAGATTTGTAAATACTTTTTCACAAGCCAAAAAGCTTCTGAGAGTTTGTTCAGCCACAGTATTAGATAAACAAAATTAGAAACTAGAGTAAACCATGATGCAGTTGTTTTGCTTTTTTTTTTCTTTTGCAGGGTATTTTTTTTGTGTTCCCTCTTGTATTACAGGTTGCCATAAATCATTTCTAAAGTACAGTGACCTTTACAGAAATACTACTAGTAGTAAGTGCTTAGGGATCATTGTCTTGATAGCTGGATAGATAAGGTCATTGTAGTAGGAAATTATCTGAATGATGAAAGATCAAGAAAATACAGATTTGTCCCAGCCTTAACCCCTGGTAGAGTAGCCAGAGGTGTATTAGCCTCCAGTAGGGCTGGACTACCAGAACAGATCATCTGGCATGGTTTTAGGTGATACCAGCACAGTTTCTACATCTCCTCCTTGAAAACTGAAATCAAAAATATGATTTACGTGCAAGCACAGGCAGGGGAAAGTTCACACTCTGTATTTTTCCCCACAGAAATTTCAAGGAAAATGGTCAGGGTGCCTGGAGAATTGCTGGCCCTTGGGACTAGCACAGGGAGAATTATATGACATTTAACATTTGAAGAAATCCATGGAATGTTTCAAAGTTTGGTAATCAAATACTGTCACCAAGTTTGCCAGCTTGAGTTTGGTATTCAGTCTAATTTTATATTTTTTGTAAATTTGTAGTGAAATGGTTTCATTTGGGAGGAGGTAAATATAAGCTAGAAATTAAGATTTTTCATATAGAAGAATGTAAAATGTCATCTCTTGAAACAGTTCTTGGGAATATATTGACGGGGCTTTTATAGAAATTTTTCTTTTTAATGGGATCTGGACTTGGGTGAAGAACTTAATTCTGCTTAAGCTGCCAGCAATTGCAATACAATCTTTGGCCATGACACATTGTCCTAGTAGGTACACAGTATCTTGTTACAAAACCAGAGTGTATCCCAGTCAGAGAGCATATTTTAATATGACATTATCATTTGTTTCCTCAGTACTTCATCAGTAAAATACACAAAGAAGCTTGGCAAACAGTTCTGTAAACATGTGAAGAGTGACAGGTGAGAGAATGGTGATTTTACAAAGAAAATTTAAAATAAAACAGGTGAGGAAAGATTTTAGTCAGATGTGTAAACATATCCTTTGGGTCGAGATATAAAGCCAGAGGTAATGAACTGTCAGACCCAAGTAAACACCTTAGGAAATGTGTAGAGTGTTTGTGCACAGACAAATGTATGCCCTGTTCACAGTTCCTGCTCTGAGTCTGCTGTGGTGGTGCAGAAACCTGCAGCAGCCTGCAGAGCCACTTTTTAGGGCGAAAGAGTAGAGCAAATTAATGGTGTAAATACATGGTGTATATAACCATTCAATATACTGCAATACTATGTGGGTAAAACTTTTCCCAGGTTAAGACCTTAAAAGAAATACTGAGTTGGTGTTGAAAGAACCAGGAGTGGCATTATACACCCACAAGATCAGATGACTTTGTGAAGTTTTGCCTCAGCTTTTGAAAACTGCAATGGAGAATGGAGTAACTGCATTTGAGCAAATGTGTGATTGTGTGTCATAGTAATGCCTAAATTGAAAAGGACTTCTGGGTAACATCTGAACTGCTGTGGAAAGCAGAGGTTTATAATAGATTATCCACGCCCATCAAGCTGAGCTTGAATATTGCCAGTGAAGGAGTTTCCGCCACTTCTCCAGATGGAATTTCCATAACAAGGTAAACTCTACTCTGAAAAATGGCAAGTCTGGAAGGGATGTTAGGAGCTTTTGATTTTTCTGTTTCCACAAGAGGTCTTAGTGTGATGCTATCTTAAAAGGAAAAGGAGTTATTTTCCAGGAAGACAGTGATCAGGACTCAAAGATAGCCTCACCTATGGATGTGCATTGTGACAGGAATGCCTGCTGTAGAACCATGGGGGCATTGCAGAATCCAAAAGATTTGAGATCTCATTATTCCTCTCTGTGATTTTTTACCCATTGACCCAATCAAAATAAATATCCTCCTTGATTAAGACATTTAATTCTCTCGAAGCAGGAGAAAATACACTGAGTTTATATTGGCTTTTTATAACAGCAATAAAAATCATAACAGAAACTAAAGGTTGTAGCTGGAGAGCTGGGTGGATTCAGATCAGGAGTAATGCACAGTATTTTTTATATAGAAATGATTCACTATTCTGACAAATTATCAAGGGAAGAAAGAGGTTCTTCATTTCTCTAAATCTTTGAATTATGACAGGTTGCTTTTCTAGCTGATATGCTTTAGTCAAACAAAAGTTGCTGATGGACAGGGGTGGTTGGCAGAGACTTATTGGCTGCTCCTTGGCCCTGGTTATGAAACTGAGACTCTTGGCTATTCATACAATTTTAATGTTTCAAGCACTGTTCATATGAAACTGAGTTTGACCCAGCTGCTTTTAATATAGGAGTGCAAAAAGAATGAGCTGTTTTGGAAAAAAATTGCTTTGGTATTTAAAAATTTAGGTTACTTGAAAATTTAAGATAAGAGTAGTGAGCAAAATATTACAAGAAAAAGAGTCAGTGAATAAAATTAAGGTAGAGTTAGGGTAAATTGTATTTGCTGTTTACAATTAGAATATTAATATATATATTACTGTTATCCCAGCCAGGATACTAATATACAAGCACTAGAAAGGCTTGTGTGATTGCCACAACAAACATTTCCCAGCCTTAGATGCCCTTAATTCAGAGGAGTTTTCTACTTTGACCAAAACTTTGAATTTCACCTCAGTTATTCCTCTGTAAGAAAATTTTTCTTACAGCAGTAACATTTTTGGCAATGTTGGGGGTCCCAGGACTGGTGAAATTATTACTTTGTAAGGTACCACCAAAGTCCCCCATTGATTTTTCATGTACTGTCACTTGCAAGTAATGGATCTGGCTACAGTAAATTTTTCTGAACATGTACAAGACTACAATACAACTTGAAGGAATCAAGAAATAACCCACAACCAAATTGTTTTGGGGTAAGGAGGAGACAAAAAAATAAACTACAACAACAACAAAAAAAAGCCTTCACTGGAGCAAGGTTCCACAATGGATAAAAGTATACTTGAAAATGGGACTTTGCCCTATATGACAATTTTTTGTGGGCACAGCAGAATGAGGAATGGGAGTCTCTCTGAAGGAAGGTGGTGATAGAAATCAGAATGAGTTTTCCAAGGGAGAATAAGAATAATGTGACATAGTCTGAGAACGAGAAGTTTCTGTTAGGACTTGGGTCAGAAACAAAAAAAGAATTATGTTAAAGTAATATGGGAAACCTCTAAGCAGAAAATAGTTCTTGATCTGCTCTTGTAATCATAGCAGAATGTAAAAAAAATTACGTAAAGAAATATATTGCACATGTAGTGTTATAGGCTGGGGGCATAATGTGTGTCTGTCAGAAAAGCACACACAGTTTTAGAAGGGGTTAAGGGGACCAAAGCTGATTGCAGCAGGAGGGGAGCATTTTGAACCCAGTGACTGAGGTGAGGGAGTGCTGCTCAAAGCTGCTGGTGCTGAGCAGTTTAATTCTAGTCACTGGGAGGAATTCCCTAAATGATGTACAGGAGTCCTGTATGTCTGTGCCGGGGGAATTCAGGATGCAGTTGGGTTGTGTGTAGCCCAGCTGAAGGTAGGTGTGGGATTCTGAGGGGGAGCCTGTAGGCATCTGAAGGGAGGATGCCAAGGAGATGGATCCAGTCTCTTCTCAGTGGTGCCAAACAACAGGACAAGATGCTACAGGCAGAGGGTGAGGGACAGGAAGCTCCACCTGAAGAAATTCTTTACTGTGTGGGAGGCTGAGTACAGGAACAGATTTCCCAGAGAGGCTGTGGAGTCTCCTTGCTGGAGATACTCCAGAACTGCCTGAACACAATCCTGTGCCATGTGCTCTAGGGTGACCTTGCTTGAGCAAGGAGGTTGGACTGGATGAACACTGTGGCCCCTTCCAGCCTGACCCATTCTGTGATCTTCATTCCACTGTATGGATAGTTTGGGGTTTAACCTAATGATTCCAGAAACCCTCTGAACTGTATCTATCATGTACAAAAGAATATATAATTTCTTTAATGAAACCATCAAGAAAAATTAATTTTTTGTAATTTACAATTTCCAATCAAGTGAGGGGTAAATCAGTAGTACTGTCAGTTGTAAAGTAGCTAATCTAGCTCTGCTTTTTTTCTTAAACACTTCTTTCTTTCTTCTTTCTTGCTTCTGTTTTGAGAAAACCAAACTTGTAGTAAAAATTGATAATAGCCTTAGTTTAAAAAAAAAGCTGCCTCTTTCTAGTTTATACTTTGTATAGTCTAGACATTCTGCATTTGTAAATATCTTGCTATTGCATTAAGCTGTAGCAAGCTTGACAGTAATAAAGAGAAGAACTAATTTTTCTCTATGCTGCAGTGGTGGGCCTTCCAGTTTTGTGTGGGCGACCCCCAGAGATTTGCAATATCAGTGTCAGCTGCATTGGCTCAGCAAAACAAGCAAGAAAATTCATCTCCATGGTCTTTTACTGGTGTTTAAATGCAGAGGAAGGGAATTCGTAAAAAAAAAAAAATGCAGTTGCCAAGAATTCAGAACATTTTCCTGGTTTTTTCCCTGAAATTTCAGTCTGAATGAAGCAAATCAATCTCAATTTTGTCTCAGTAGGTACCTTTTAAAACTTGAAATTTTATTTATTTATTTATTTATTTATTTCTGCATTTAAAAGAAAAAAAGGTACTTTGTTTTACTGGTATTTTCCTAGTTTTGGAAGTAGAATTTCTGAAATGCTGTGAAGAAATTCTGTGTCAGCAAAAAGGAGGAATACTGAAATGCTTTGAATGGTCATATTTTCATGAGGAGTACCTACTTTAATATATAGACTGTGAAAATTTGGATTAGTTTCAGATGAAAAGTCTGCCACATTTATGCCAATGTTGAGGAACTAAGTCCGTGAGCATGGAAGTTCATTCATTAACATGGTAAATACTTTGTTAAACTGAGTTTCTTAAGCTCTGCCCCCAAAACATTGTTCCTCAAGTTCCTATAAAAAGAATCACCCTTTGAACTGAAATTTTCAAAAGGATAAAAGTTATATTTATTCTCCTAAAAACATCTAAAATATTTCTTTATATCAAGAGTACTGTAAACTCCCTATAATATTAATTTCAACCTGTAGTTCCTCTCTTTTAAAAGAAATTGATGTTTTGTTATATAAAATGGGAGTCTTGTCTACGTGTCACTTTCAATTCTCCATCTGTCATGGTATAAATAATTTAAAGGAAAACAAAGCATCCAGAGTATGTGCTAATGAGTCAAGTGTACAGTTGCTTTTATTAGAGTTCTTGGTGGGGCTGAGTATTGTTTCGCACAGGCTTTTTGAGCCTTGCTG